>NC_053168.1:106781630-107099755 GCF_016835505.1 Polypterus senegalus
TTAGAATTTTCAATATTTCTGCATAAATATGACCTAAAACATCATCAGATTTTCACTCAAGTTCTAAAAGTAGATAAAGAGAAACCAGTTAAACAAATGAGACAAAAATATTATACTTGGTCATTTATTTATTAAGGAAAATGATCGAATATTACATATTTATGAGTGGCAAAAGTATGTGAACCTTTTCTTTCACCATCTGGTGTGACCCCACTTTGCAGCAATAACTGCAACTAAATGTTTCCGGTAACTTTTGATCATTCCTGCACACCGGCTTGGAGGAATTTTGGCCCATTCCTCCGTACAGAACAGCTTCAACTCTGGGATGTTGGTGGGTTTCCTCACATGAACTGCTCGCTTCAGGTCCTTCCACAACATTTCGATTGGATTAAGGTCAGGACTTTGACTTGGCCATTCCAAAACATTAACTTTATTATTCTTTAACCATTCTTTGGTAGAACGACTTGTGTGCTTAGGGTTATTGTCTTGCTGCATGACCAACCTTCTCCTGAGATTCAGTTCATGGACAGATGTCCTGACATTTTCGTTTAGAATTCTCTGATATAATTCAGAATTCATTGTTTCATCAATGAAGGCAAGCCGTCCTGGCCCAGATGCAGCAAAACAGGCCCAAACCATGATGCTACCACCCCCATGTTACACAGATGGGATAAGGTTCTTATGCTGGAATGCAGTGTTTTCCTTTCTCCAAACATAACGCTTTTCATTTAAACCAAAAAGTTCTATTTTGGTCTCATCTGTCCACAAAACATTCTTCCAATAGCCTTCTGGTTTGTCCACGTGATCTTTAGCAAATTGCAGACGAGCAGCAATTTTTTTTTGGAGAGCAGTGGCTTTCTCCTTGCAATCCTGCCATGCACACTATTGTTGTTCAGTGTTCTCCTGATGGTGGACTCATGAACATGAACATTAGCCAATGTGAGTGAGGCCTTCAGTTGGCTTACAATTTACCCTGGGGTCCTATGTGACCTCGCCGACTATTACACGCCTTGCTGTTGGAGTGATCTTTGTTGGTTGACCACTCCTGGGGAGGGTAACAATGATCTTGAATTTCTGCCATTTGTACACAATCTGTCTGACTGTGGATTGGTGGAGTCCACCCTGTTCTTTAAATAACACAGGGTACCCACTCTCACCTGATTGTCATCCCATTGATTGAAAACACCTGACTCTAATTTCACCTTCAAACTAACTGCTAATCCTAGAGTTTCACATTCTTTTGCCACTCACAAATATGTAATATTTGATCATTTTCCTCAATAAATAAATGACCAAGTATAATATTTTTGTCTCATTTGTTTAACTGGTTTCTCTTTATCTACTTTTAGGACTTGAGTGAAAATCTGATGATGTTTTAGGTCATATTTATGCAGAAATATAGAAAATTCTAAAGGGTTCACAAACTTTCAAGCACCACTGTAAATGGATGGAAAATGATTGGCACAATACTTGGGTAGGCCGTGGCATTTACATTATGCTCAGTCGGTATACTAAGGGGCCCAAAGTGTGCCAAGAAAATATTCTCCACACCATTACACCCCTGCCACCATTTTTTATCCAATTTTGGTCAGCCCATGTGAACTGTAGCCTCAGTTACCTGTTCTTAGCTGACAGGAGTGGCACCTTGTGTGGTCTCCTACTGCTGTAGCCATCTGCTTCAAGATTCTAATGGTTGTGCATTCAGAGATGCTCTTCTGCATATCTTGGTTGTAACGAATGGTTATTCGAGTTACTGTTGCCTTTCTATCAGCTCAAACCATCCTGGTCATTCTTTTCTGGCATCAAGAAGGCATTTTCGCTCAGAGAACTGCCATTCACTGGATTTTTTTCTCTTTTTTTGGACCTCTTCCTTTAAACCCTAGAGATGATTGTGTGTGATAATCCCAGTAGATCAGCAGTTTGAAATACACGGACCAACTCGCGTTGCACAAACAACCATGCCACTTAAATCACCTTTCTTCCCCCATTGTGATGCTCGGTTTAAACTTCAGCAGATTGTCTTGACAACATCTACATGCCTAAATGCATTGAATTGCTGCCATGTGATTAGTTGATTAGATATTTGGGTTAACAAGCAGTTGAACAGGTTTACCTAATAAAGTGGGTGATGAGTGTACTGTATATGCACCACTGCTTACCAGCCTCATATATTTTACAGTATTTGTTACTTAATATATGACACACAGATAACATCTTGCAACTGTTATGTCTTTTGAAAACTCAATTTCAAGTGTGATCTCACAAAAAAAATAATTTAATCTTTTTCCAAAAGTAACTTTAACTCATTATCCGTCCTCCTTTGTCTTCAGTTGATAATGTTACTGTAGAATTACCTGGCTGATAAAGGAACTACAGTTAGGAGAATTAGTGGTTAAATATTTATTTGTTAAAAGATATGATACCTGAAACATTACATTTTTTATTTGAATGAGTGGTTGCTGAAACTGAATCGATAAACTTAACAAGCACAATTGACACAGCCAACAGACATTTAAAAACAAGGTGGTTGGTCTTCGGTTGCAAAGAGTGCACTGTTTTAGGTAGGTCAACTAAACTGTAAGTGGATGGCTTTTTGTGTTAATGGAGACAAGTAAGATTTGCACAAATATATGTCTATTGGTTTGTTTTTTGTCATAGCAAAATATACAAATTTGCTGTGGAAAATCTGGTGAGAAGTGTGTTCAAAACTCTACTGTAGAAATGCAGCATAGAATGTAAACGTTCAACCCCCTTATTGGAAAATGATAGCTGTGGGTTCAATTGTAAATTACATATTTCTGTGCTTCCATGGATTACTTTAAATGGAGATCTAGTGTTACTTCCTCTGTTTGTCTTGTCAATACCAAGAAACTGCTAAATTATTTTAACGCTTGGTAGTAAAACAATTTTCTGCCAGTTGAGGCAACCCTTAGTTTTAATTTTACTGCAGTTAATTGCACCCTTATTTCCTAACTTCTTTAAAATACAGTATTCATGTATTACAGCAATTGAAGACATGCATATAAGATACTTTTGTGTCATTTTAACGGTTCTATGAGAAATACTTGCTTTATTTTTGGTAAAATTCTTGTATGTTTTCGTCGTCATTGTGATGCATTTCCATTTCTAAAGGCAACTGCTAGCAATCTTATTCATGTTTATTTTAAAAAAAGTCCAGAGACAAGATCTTTCATTTAAATGTAATGGGTAGAAAGCAGTACTTCAGCAAATAACCTCTTTTTTGTGTTTGCACTGTAATAAATAATTACAATTTTAAAAATTGTTTCACCTGGCAAGACTACCCAAAATTTACATTTCAGTTTAGGGTTACTGCCCATGCTGGTAGCACTGTGTACCAGTTAATCGCTGGGTCCAGTTAAGGAAATGCCCCTTCACACAGGGGTAATTTAGAGTCACCCATTCATCTAATGTGTGTGTCTTTGGGGGTATGGGAGAAAAGCCTAAGTACTCAATGGTAGTTCTCACAGACATAAGGGATGTGCAAACTCCATATGGATAGTGACCAAGTGCAGGATTCAAACCCAAGATGCTGTATCTGTGAATTAGCAGTCCTAAATACTGTGCTACCCATCTACCAAAATATTTTCAGGATAAGGAACAATCAGGGTATAGATGTAATCCATCAGTGTTCAGTCATATTTTGTTATTTTACACTGCTAGCTCATTGCTTAATTTTGCACAACTATAAAATTTACTTGATATTAAAACACCAGCTGACTTGCAAATGATGGTAGCTTGTAATGGACACTTAAAAAAAAAAAAGTACCAGTGAAGTACTAGATCTTGACTCATCAACTGTTATTTACTTAATGTATATTTAAGACAATAAAAGTGAATATTCTATTGCTACCTTGTATCAACAGCACTCTTTCACTTAATTCTAGTGTTTACTGATTCATGTTAAAAAATGTTTAAAAATATCTAACATATTAAAAAGGTCTCCCTACCCCCACTTTTTTTTGAAATTAGGGATTTATTGATTAAATGTTGCTAAAGTAAGAGCACATAAGAGATGTGGTATTGTAAACGGGGATATTGGGTTAGATGTTGTGTGTTAGTACTTTATCCTGTACTCACTTGTCTAATAACAGTAATATCCTTGCCTATAAAATTAAGTCATTCTGAATGCTACGGGGAGAGGATGATAGGTTGGGGCAATGTTCGCTGCACCAATACTGTCTTGCTTGGCTAAAATGTGAGCTGCATGTTCTGTTTTGTTTTCTAACCATCATCCTAATACTACTAACATAGAATAACTAGATACTTTGTTTTCTTCTGGCTCTCCAGTTTGCTTCACCTCACAGTGGCATCTTCTGACCAAAAAAAGTCAAATCTTCCAATGCTTGGTAGCATGGTGGTGAGTTGAGTACATGTTGTCTTTTATGCTTTGTGCTAAATTTTAATCTGCATGCTAACCATAATTTGATTGCTGTATCCGTATGATGGTCTTCACACTGAGAAAAGAGAACCATCTGATCCCTAGCTACTGACTGCAGTCCAGCAAACAGAATTATTATTCCAATATATGGCTGATTTACTTTAACCAATCCAAATGTTTTGTTTTAATTGAATAATGTATATATAATATGAAAATAGTATGAACCCTTTACATTTAAATAGTTAACATAAACAGAATTACAATCAGATCTTTAAACTATTAATGTTTAGTTTGTTCAGTTCAAGTTCCATCATCCATAGAGATCAGAAATGTTTTCCTGGTTTGATCTTCCAATAGATATAAGTAGATAAGTAGAAATCCCCTAATTATCCAGAAAACATTATTGAAATCAAAGAAAGAACCCTCTGTTAACCCCCTATTAACAAGAACAAATGTAGAGGTCACACATATTCAGGCTGTGAACGGTCACAACACGTGTATGTAAAAGGACAGTGAAGAGAAAAGAGCACACTCCAAAAAGAACAGTGTTGTTTATTCGAGGTCCAGTGGATGATAACAAGATTCATGAAGAAAGATAATAACAAAATATCCAAGTAATATGAGATCTCCAGAAATGATTCAGCCAGGGAGAGGGAAACCATACTGCAATTACCTATGCATTTCATGACACATTTTCAAGGCATAATGCTAATAAAGTAAAAACTTTCAGACAGATGTGGATAAAAGAAACTAGAATAAAATATACAAATGGATGCTGTATACCCACGGTCTGTCCTCTGTTTTTGGATTATCTTTATTTTTACTTTTTTATCATTTCATTGTTTTGTGGTGCAAGTTTGGTCTTTTGCATTCTGTTGATGGAAGCAATCTTTTTTTTCTCCCTTGTGAGCACACCATAACAATTATAAAATATATATGTAACAGACATAGTAATTTGAGTGTTAATGTTTCTAATTAAGTGCTTTTCCACTGAAATAATTTTGTGAACAGAATATGAATGTGATTTTGGGTGTTTGATTTACATTTTGTTCATGAAAAACAATCACTCTTGGTTAAACACTAGATGTTTCATTATCCAAAGTAAAGTTTATACTTCTTAAGTTCTAAAATCGATTTCGTTTAAGTATTTAAAATTTCTCAGTCAAGAAAAGTGAAGAACCTTGCAGGTTAAGGAATACGCTGAAAACTCTCTGAGGATAAAACTGGAGTAAGGTTCAGTATATCAGTAATTTAGGTTGCACTTAAAATAAATATGTATGACATTAATATGATTTTTAAATGCTTTGAATATGTGACTCTTGTAAGGGATTTTTTACTGCCACCATTGTGGATATCTAGATGTTTGCAGACTGTTATCAATTTAATTATCAGCATTCATCATAGAAGTGAGAAGTTGTACTGTGCACCCTGATTTGTGTAAACATTTACACACATTGATACATTGGTACAATCTTAAGTATAGTGGACCTTGTATAATAATTTTATTTATTCACACAAGTTAATAGAACTGAATTTCCAGAAAATAAAGTGCTATCTCAGTTTGTTCTCCAGCAGACCAGCTATTTATTGTTTTTCTTCAGTGAGTAGCATGCCTTGAAGTTTCTCTTTTTTTTAACTTGAATTTTTGACAGCATGTCACAGCATGATTTAAATAAAGTAAAATAGACA
This sequence comes from Polypterus senegalus, assembly GCF_016835505.1. Classification (NCBI taxonomy): domain Eukaryota; kingdom Metazoa; phylum Chordata; class Cladistia; order Polypteriformes; family Polypteridae; genus Polypterus; species Polypterus senegalus. The sequence continues at coordinate 106,787,719 of NC_053168.1, forward strand.
CCTTCTTTAACTGTCTCTTAGGGATTTAGTAGTTTAAAATACTAGGGATTCTGATTTGTTAATGATTTTACTTACCCAAGATTCGTCAGTCCAAACAAATCTACACCTGACCTTCTTGGGCCAAAAAAGGTCCAATATAAAAGCACCAGTTTCTTTTTTGTTTATATCATATACTATACAGCAGGGGTGGCCAATGCATTGAACGCTTTTTTTAAGCGTTAGTCTATCATATATCCTCCCTATGGCATTTGCCTCTTGATTGACATACCGGGCGGCCAGTCTGAGATCTCTTTTCTTCTAACACACTGGTGATCCCGCACACACGATCAAAAGCGCAAACTACTGCAAATCTTTGGCTATCTAAGTGATCTAGTTAGCCTTCCAATTTATATCGACTAAAGAAGGGATTTAAAAAAAAATTGTTGTTTATGGGCTGGATGTAGAATTGGAAGAGGATATTTTTCTCTCACAATGTCACAATTGAAGTGCATTTGTCTGATCTGTCAATCTATCATTGCTATCCCAAAGAAGGAAAATGTGGAAAGGCACTTCCGAACTGTTCATAAAAACTACGAAACTGACTTCCTTCCGAAAAGTGATCTGAGAAAGAGAAAGGAGAGGGAACTAAAATCTCAGTTAATTGGACTTTCATCATTTTTCACTCAGCTGAATTCAAATGCAAAGGCAGACACACCGAAGCATCGTTCCGGGTGAGTCACTCAATCATTAAGCATAAGAAGTCCTTCCAAGATGGAGAGATGATAAAAAATGCCTTCGTTGAGGCAGATGGCAAGGGAGAAATTCCTGCTGAGATTTCAAGATCCTTGGCCGGAGAAAAAGGAGTTTCTCCTTGTCATTAAATATGCAGAATACAAGCAACTTAATGATCAATGGCCGCTAGACTTGGCATTTTTTTTCCGATCTGACCAACATGTTGAACGAGCTTAATTTACATCTGAAAGGAAAAGAGAAAACCATGGTCAATATGATAAGCTCAGTTAAAGCTTTCAAACGAAAAATGCAACATCTGTCCTCAAAGCTGCAGCTCCTTGGTTTGGTGATCATCCAAAACCTCGCGTCAGAGCTGGAGACACAATGGAAGGCATGTGCACAACTTGACAGCATACGCTACACAAAGCAGATTGAAAATTGTCTGTCAGACTTTAATGGAAAAAAAGTAACGATTTGAGTGTTGCCCAATGTAGCGGAGTAAGAGTAGCGTTTCTTCTTCACAAATGTACTTAAGTAAAAGTAAAAAGTATGTTGCGGTAAAAGTACTCTTAGAAGTACAGTTTTTTTAAAAAGTTACTCAAGTAAATGTAACGGAGTAAATATACCTTTAAATGTACCCACGTCTGATACTCAGTGTGTGTGTGTGTATATGTATATATATATATATATATATATATATATATATATACACACACACACACAAGTATATATTGCATTTTTAATGTAGGTACATTACTGCTTGCACTTCTGAGGTCTGCAGTTTTTATACCTCAGTATCACAGTAAATTACACAAAAACAGAGTTCACCTTATTCAGATTATGTGAAAAGGCAATAAGAAGAGTTTTGATACATTCTCTAAAAGCAGTAGGATATTAAGAAAATGGAAACTTTTTTTGGTTGTGATATGAATAAACAGATCCTTATTTTGAAATTATTTAAATAGAATTGTCTCTCCTAATAGATTTTATTTTCATACACATATATTTTCAGTGACAGCTGTTCCTCTAGAAAACCCAACTGTTGGAAATTCAATGTGTAACAATTATTATGACATGGTGTGGACTACATTGTAGTATCCAGATAACCTGGAATTGCACCTTTAAGTCATACATACCTTTTGGATCCTAAAAAGGGTTCCTACAGAGTAAAATGCAATATGCATTTTAGAAAAAGCAAACACTTAAATATTAACAAGTAAACAGGGAATTTTTGAAAAATGTCCTACCATAGCACAAATGTCAGTAATGAGTATAGCAGTACATATAATATAACCAATGCATATTTTCATAGGCCCAACAGACTGCTAAGAGATGTCATTGAAGTCTGTGGAAAAAGTCATGTGGAAGACATAGAATGATGCTAATGGACATTATTAATGAGAACCAGAGTGTAGAAAGAAAGGCACAACATAGGAAAAGAGGAAGTGGATATTTCATGACAAGGGCCTGCCTACAGCCAGAAAAGGATGAAATGCACATCTTCACACCTTTGTATATTATTCCCATTTTGGTGTCAATAAGATAGTTGAAAGTAGAACATAGAATGTAAAAAGCTGCATTATGTAGCTTTTTTCTTTCTGAATATATGCAGTGTAACTTTAACTTTATAATTATGATCATTGTGCTGTTAAAACACTTAACTTCTCAGTAGATGGTATTTGTTGGTAAACAAAAATAGATTTTTTCTTCCATCTGAGCTTGTTGTATTTTCCATCATTCCATTGATCCTTATAGGCCAGTTTTTCTCATTTGCTTCAGTGCAATTTGAGAATTCATTGCCTCTGTTGTCATTTTTTATTTCAGGGATGACTTTAACTCTGTAATGGAATATTGAAAGAGATTGAAACCATTTTTTAGGAAAATACCTTCAAACTATACATATTTGTACCATAGTAATTTAACTTTTACATAAAAACCACATCATACATAATGAAAGCTTGGTTCTTTCATCAGCAGAACTGTAGGCAGTAAAACTACTAGTACTGGACACACGTGACAATGGCTGCAAAGATTTTTTTTTCTACTGTTAGTTGGTTTTAGTATTTTTTTTTCTTTCATACTCAACTGTATGAAATGTTTTTGACATTGAAACAAGTTCATGCTTAAATATATTTTGTACTGGATTTGTTCATTGTTTCATAAACTGTTTACTTAGTGCACATTTGAGTCTCTGCTGTTCAGATATTAATATGCCTATTTTTAATTTGAAGTAGCTTTGGAAATTTTAACCCACGCAAAACTCTCTATTCAAGTGTTGGATATTGTAAGTGTTCTCATTCAAAGGACATTTAAAAGGTTTATTTCCATTAAGTCCTTTTCCAAGAATATGCAAAGAAGGTTTAAGATCTTGTAAAATATTAAAAAAAAATAAAAAAATAAAATAACAAAAATAAAGAGAATTCACTTTTTGTGCAGTTTAAAGAACTGGAAAGTGTGCTGATGTCTGAAAGAAATACAACAGTAATGGATTGATCTCTAGTGTACAACCTCACAAGAAGAATAGGATTTAACAGACTTTTAGTTACTGCAGTGTTGACCTTAGCTCACAAGTGGAATCTACCTTGTTTTATCCCTAGAGAGCAGTGTGAACCTTCTGAAATATCTGCTGATGGCATACAGTTAGCAGTTTCCAGCTGCTTGTGAGTCTTATGGGTGTTAATTTTCACATTGTTATAATAGATTAAGATATTGAATACAGTTTAATTTTGTTTATCTGAATGATAAGTTGATCTGAAATTGTAAGTTTATGTGTGTGATTACTGACTTGTGAGATTATCTAGGACTGTGTATTGTTAATCACAAGGTATTACAGGTTTAAAGTTTATAATCTCAAAACTGTAATCTTAACTATATAAAAAAAACTATTAAAAAATATATTTAATTTGGTGCAAAGGGTCTGTTTTGCATTATAGGTTTTGTGCTTTTGAGGTGAACAGAGTCAAACAGAGTCCTGAGAAATTTAAAGCACACACCAGAGTATTGTCTAATCTGTATACATGTTTACTTAGGAGGAAGATTTAACTCAGGTTTAAATGGTCACATCTCAGTACTTGACAGATTTGACACCTATCTAGAATGGCGGCTGCTTGAATGATCTACTGTTTCTGGTCCCTTTTTACCTGTTCAGTTGGTTGTCGAATCTATTGATAGAGAACCTAAGTTTTAAAGCCTTTATTTTCAGGGTAATTGAACAAAGTAAGAATTCATTACACTGAAGTTCGTACATATTAAGAATTCTTTTTAGGTGGAGTTTCATTACAGAGCTATTGCTACAATCAAGATCTTTTTGATTGTAAGCCCAATAACTGGACATTTCTTTATCAACTTTCTGGATCTGTCATACAACTGTGCACTATGAGTGCTGCTTTTCTCTGTTACATATGAGAGTACTACTATGTTATTTGTTTTTGCCAGGGAGGGAGTAGAGAGTGCAATAAGACTTCAAGTTTATAGTCCCATCCTTCTCTCTATCCCAAGAAAGTACTATCAGTTTAAAAAAAAAAAAAGCCACGATGAACTTTCATAGGACAATTACACATATAGTGCATTTCACTGTGGAGATAGTTCTAGTTTAGGTTGCATAGACCAGTCAATTTACACAGACAGGCATTTTTAAAGTTTGGAATATGACCTGTTTTGATGCTTTTGTGCCACACGTACGGTTCAGTCATTTCATATTTTTAGTTTTGATATGGAAGTTTTCTTGTGTTTCTTTGTACTGTGTGATGTAACTGTCTGTTGGTGCCTATTATTAAATAACATTTACACTGACAACTTACAGTAGTCTGGGAATGAAAGTGTTCCCGTCATGTTTATTTGTGGAAGCATGTAATGTGATGAATGAAGTTAGTTTCTGATATCGCCACTCCATTCCTCATAGTCATGAAAGAACTTTTCAAGAGCAGCAGTATTATCACTTTAGTTTAAGGCCCCCTAAGGAGTTGGTGATAGGAGTGTGCAAGGTTTTGTTGAATGGCATATCAGAATGGTTAGGTAACAGACTTTGTGCTAAGTGCTGCTTTTATCTCCATCAGTGTAGCCCTTTTAAATAGGGTCTCCTCACAGTTGTCCAGGAATAGCATGATACCATTTGCATAATTCTGAACAGACAGTTCGCTAGAGCACACATAGACATACAAGTGATGCATTATAGAAAACGCTGTAGGTGCCTGTCGGCCATGTATTTTACAGATCATTGTGTGTGTTTTTTTGTTTTTTTTTTGAGAGAGAGACAGTATTCCTGTTATCTTCCCTTTACAGACCATAGACAAGCTTATCTTCATGTTGCAGCAATCCTTAAACATAAGTTAGCTCTCTCCTTGAAAACTGGTATGTGGACCACACTGCGTAAGAATAGCGACCCAAACCCTAGGACATCAGATGTAGAATGACAATCCTTGATCTACTAACGTTTATATGATATTTCACTCTTTGTGAAGACAGAGTTGGGTTCTCTGTTTTAACAAGACTGTAACTGGCAATTTCACAAGAGGATTCAAATGTAAATTTCACGCTTTCATATTTTTTTTCATTGTCTGTATTCATTTTCAAACAGGTATGAATTGATAAATATATATTCTTCAATGTTCACCCCTAATGGTGCACAGGTTTCATCAAAATAATAAATACAGTAGTACAGCAAAAATCATTCTCCAAAACATGAGCTTTAAAAAGCAAAACAACCGTATGCATTCCCTATTTACAGCATTAAATGCTTCACTTTGGCTTACACAGTGTATAAGTAAATTTAATGTTGCCCCAAATAATCCACTGCACTGGAATAAATCAAGATAATTAATAACTGTTACTTTAGTATACTTTCCATGTTAGTAATGGATCCTTCTTAAATATAGTATGCTTTTTTACAGTATGTGCTCTCAATGTCTAACAATATTAGTACTATAACAGTACATGTATGGTAAATAATAATCACAATTATTAGGTGATTCTTATTTAGTTATTGTAGTTCACGTAACCATGGCTTAGATTAGTCTCTAAGCAACAGAGTCCTGTCATATGCCATTCTTCTGTCTACAACAACAACAACAACATTTATTTATATAGCACATTTTCATACAAACAGTAGCTCAAAGTGCTTTACATATTAAAGAATAGAAAAATGAAAGACACAATTATAAAACAAAATAAATCAACATTAACATCGAATAAGAGTAAGGTTCAATGGCCAGGGGGGACAGAAAAACAAAAAAAACTCCAGACGGCTGGAGAAAAAATAAAATCTGTAGGGATTCCAGACCATGAGACCGCCCAGTCCCCTCTGGGCATTCTACCTAATATAAATGAAACAGTCCTCTTTGGATTTAGGATTCTCACGGAAGGGCTTGATGATGATGATGGTCACGTAGACTTCTGCCTTTTAATCCGTCCATCATTGTTTGAGCATCATGAACCTTTGAGTAGGTGGTGGTGGCGCAGGCCACCACCACAAAGAAACCGGAAAAAGAAACAGAAAAGAGAGTAGGGGTCAGTACCGATTTTAGAGCCACCATGAATAGTTATTTTGAGGTGATTGAACATATCGAGTATCAGGATTAAGTTAAATTAAGTTAAATTGAAGTTATAGAAAGGCCATGTTAAAGTAATGTGTTTTCAGCAGTGTTTTAAAGTGCTCTACTGTATCAGCCTGGCGAATTCCTATTGGCAGGCTATTCCAGATTTTAGGTGCATAACAGCAGAAGGCCACCTCATCACTTCTTTTAAGTTTAGCTTTTGGAATTATAAGGAGACGCTCATTTGAGGATCTAAGGTTACGATTTGGAATATAACGTGTCAGACATTCCGATATATAAGATGGGGCGAGATTATTTAAGGCTTTATAAACCATAAGCAGAATTTTAAAGTCAATCCTGAATGACACAGGTAACCAGTGCAGTGACATTAAAACTGGAGAAATGTGTTCGGATTTTCTTTTCCTAAGTCCTAAGTCTAAATTAATAAACCTGTAGTAGTAATTCAGTCCAAACCATACCTGTACCATTTAGCTAATTTAGTGCAAAGTATACCTGTACCATTTATTTGAGTATATCTGTGCTTATTATAGTAATGAGCCGATTTAGTTTTCCTTTACCGCTAGTAATACCTGTACACCGCACAAAAACAAAATAAAAGTGAAGCAAGTGGTTTGAAGGTCAAATGACTTTGGAGCATGATATGGCAAACTGACCTGATTATTTTCACTCAGAACTTTAATAACATGTGAAGGAAGAAAGCTTGTCCCCTTACCAGCCCTTAACAGGCTCACTTGCACCGGGTGAGCTAATTTCCATTTCTTGTGAAGAAAAAATTTATAAGAGAAGGTCAATGGATGAGGCACAACTGAGCAACTAGTGGCAGTGAGGTGCCCTTATTTACTAGAATTAACAGATGCTATCAAAAAGGTTTTATTCTAACATACCTGTACATCAAAATGCTGCTTACACAAAAATATACTAACAACAATATCAAATCTTTCATTAACCTGTGCAAGATTCAAAGGCAGCAGATCACGTAGTGACAAACTAAATACTTCTAGGAATGCTATTCCTTGACATTTAACCCTATTTTGGGTCCACTTCACTTTGAAGCTCAACTACAGCTTTCTGGCATTTTAACCAATGTGTATGATGCCTGCCAGTCTGCTACTTATTGGCTGTTTGCACCATCCTGGATGAGTTCCTGGAACACTGATTTACAGACTATATTTGTGAGTTGAACTATGCAGCAAAATGTTTCCTGTTTCAACAGTTTACAGTAAATGTGGACAGTGGAGAGCTTCATACTTCCAGAAGGGGAAAAGAAATGAGCAATGATTTCTGATTTTCGTTAGTCATCTGCCATAGTTATCAACATTAAAACAAACAAAGCGTGAGATAATTCACTTTATATGTAATGAGCATATGTGAATGTTTACCTTCTTGAAATAAATAATGAAAACAAATACCCTTTTTCATGATATTCTAATTTTTGTGTATTATACACACACACTTAGTCTTGAATGAAAAAGCTAGTGGAAACTGTGTTTAAAACAGGAACTATATCCACTGTATATTTATTAACAATCCGCTTATGCACAAAAAACTGCTTGTTACCAGACAAGATCGTTTCCAAAGTAGTATTTGGGATGCAGATTTTGAATGGATTATTTATATCCAGTTAAAATACAGCTAAGAAGTTGGTTATATTTACAGCAAAATCAATACGGGCTGACCATAACATAACTTAAATTTGAACTGGTTTGTGGCAAATGAAGTTTAGTGTTAGCGATGTTAGCAATAAACATTGAGTTTTAAATTTGTGGTCTTATTGATTATGTTACATTTTTGTTGGGAAACTTGTCTTGCTGTATTGCAAGCCCTGATATAGACTTTAAAACCTAATTCATTTAATTAGATATGTTAACAGATTTTTAGCTACTCTAAAGTTATTTTACATCAGAAAGCAGAAAGGACACTTCAGAAAATGAAGCACACTTAAAAGTCGTTTAAATAGGGAGCTTTTCAAGCAAAATGTGGAAATGATTACTGCAAACTGTGTAATATGGCATGCTGGTTGAAAAAACAAGCAAAATGTATGCACTTTTTGCTGAAATATTAACAGTTACTTCCTGAAGACTCTTCATTGAATGTCAACAGGAAAAATGTAAAATCCACAATACTGCACCGTTGAATTTAAGACCTGTCACTCTACCTCATTCATTGGTCAATGATGAAGCCACAATGTGTGCTCTCTGAATTTGAATATTAATATGTAATTTCTCCATGCAATCATGAGTTTAAAATTTTTTTTCAGCCACCATTACAAAGTACATACAGTATAAAATAAAATACCATTTAAGTATTCTTTCAACTATTGCAGTGGGCTACCTATGCATACCCAGTAAGTGTCATCAGAATGGGTATTCTTCATTGTGGGCATAACTTTTAACCAGATGTGCACATGACTGACCCCCAAGCACATTGATATGATTTAATCCTAAACAAAAATGCATAATATGACTTTTTATATGACATTTTCAATTGACATTAAAATAAGCTGTTACATGTACAATTCACAAATAAAACCTTTCTTAGAAAAGGTATCCTCGCATTATTTTTTCTGTCTTATCATCAAAGGTTAAAATTTGCATCCCAATGTAAAGCCAGTAAATGTCAGATTTTTCAGATAGAAAGTAAAAGTAATAAGCATAATCACACAAAGTATATTCTAGTCCATAGACCCAGTTTGCATCCCTGCTTCTGTTTCCTCTCTCTCCGATGTCTCTGTCATTTACTGGGACTGTTAATAATCCACGATTTCCCTGGTGTTCTCACTATATCTTCCGGTGTGTTATATATCTGCTGAAAGTGGTTTATATTGTTTAATTTATACTGTAATCCAATATCCATTAAATCCTGATGGCTATATACAATGTTTGCATGACACAAATCGACAATGAAAATCAAACAAGCAAACAGCATCAGACAGGAGAGCAAAAAGTGACTGAGCCCAACCATGGCACCATCTTGCCCAAGGAAGGCTATTGGCTCTGATGGAGTATCTGAGAAGATACTCAAAGCATGTTCTGACCAGCTTGTTGGTGTCTTCATGAAGTTTTGTAATCTTTCTCAGCCGTCGGCCACTACTGCGCCCCACCTGAAATCATCGACCATCATCCATTTCTCTACAAAAATAGCCACAGAGAGCTTAAATAATTATAGACTGGTTGTTCTCACGCTGGTAGGAATGAAGTGCTTCAAGGGATTGGCCTTACAGGACATAAAATCCTGCCTACCACCCACTTTAGACCAGTATCCATTTGCTTACAGATCAAAAAGGTCCACTGAAGATGCCATTGCTACCTCACTACATACTACACTGAGCCATGTAGACCAAAGAGGGAGTTATGTAAGACTGCTCTTCGTACAGTAGACTACAGTTAAGCATTTAATACAATAATCCCATACATATTGTTAAGCAAGATGACAGACTTATACCTCCCCTCCTTCATCTGCACCTGGGTAAAGGACTTTCTGACAAACTACCTACAAAGAGTTATACTCCGCCCTCATCTCTCCTCTTCCCTTCTGCTCAGCACAGGATCTCCACAGGTCTGTGTGTTGAGCCAACTAATTTACTCTCTATACACATATCCTACCCTTACCCATCCCACAAATACTATCATTAAGTTTGCAGATGACATTACTGTAATAGGGCTCATAGCAGCAGGAGATGACAGAATGGTGTTCAGTGAATAAGTATTACTGAACACCACAAAAACCAAGGAACTCGTTCTGGACTTCAGAAAGCACAGCACAGAATCATTTCCTCTCTACATCAACTGAGACCATGTGGTGCACACATTCAAATTCCAGGGAACCTTTCCTGGTCTGAGAACACCATAGCAATGGTCATAAAAGAGCAATAGACACTGGTGGCATATTTTTGTTCTGCTATAGAGAGCTTCCTGGCATACAGTATTACAATATGGTACGCCAGATGCACAGCAAAAGACAAGAAGGCTCTCCAGAGAGTCATAAACTCATCACAAAAAAACTTAGGCTCCTGTCTGCCCTCCCAGAAAGATATTGTCCGCTCCCGCTATCTAACCAGAGCCACAAATATTATTAAGGATATTTAAAACTCTGGTCACCACCTGTTCAATTGCTCGCCTCTGGTCAGCATTATAGATCTTTGAAAACACAGGCTGACAGATCCAGAAATGGCTTCTTTCCAATAGCCATAAATACATTGAGCAAAAATAAGCAAATTTAATGCAGGTTAAACAATTTTTGGTCAGTCCTGGGTAATATACTCATGTATACTGCTGCTGCCCTCATGCAGCTACTCCCCAATGAAATGGTACTATTTATTGTAGTACTACTTGTGTCATTTTTGTTATCTCATTTCTTTTTAAGTATATATTTTACATACAATATACTGTTATCTGTAAACTGGGCTAAATGTGCGATACCTTTTAGTGTAATAGCATTTTTTTAATATATTGTTTTTATGTTCTTCTTGTGTGTGTTACGTGTTTTGCTTTTTTGTACCCAGCAGGAGTGGGTCTCGTAAAATTTTTTTTTTTTTTTCAATGACAATGAAGGTTTTCTATTCTGCTCTTCCTATTCTGAAATTATCCTTTAAAATATAGGCTTAGGAATCATGTTGGACAAAAAAGGAATAACATTATAATAAAGATGTACATCACGCTGTTGCCAGAAATGTGAGGCCTTGTCTGGACATTTTTTCCCCATTTTAATTTCCACTTTACGAGGTCATGACCAGATGAATTCCCTTAGTAGAATAATAAAGCTGACCTTTGACATAACAGCACTTGAGAAAGACCAGAGCAGACATACTAGTCTGATTCCAGATATATAGGGTATGACTAGTAAGAAGGAATTGAAGGAGTTCAAGCAAATGGGAGAGTAAGAGATTCCGTGACAGAAGGGAGATGAAATTATGAAGTGAGATAGTTATAAAATTCAACAGGAATTCAATACAGAGCCATTGGGGCTTTTTAAGGATATAACTTTATTTATGTATTTTGTCACATAGAGAATAGAATATACATTGAATAATTGAAAAAATAGTGTATTTATAATAGTACTTTGGGGATCTTGACATTTTATTTACCATACCATTTTCTAAGCCTGTTAAATGCTGAGCATATTTGTGGGGTGCTTTTCCTATCCCGCTAGGCACAGGGTGCAAGTCAGGAGCAGTCCTCTCAACACGGTGCCAGTCTATCACAAGGTGAACACGCACACTAATTTACAATTTATCTGACATGCATATCTTTAAACTGTGGCAGGAAACCCACACAGACACGGTGAGAACATGCAAACTCCACACAGGGTGGACCCAGGAAGTGAACCCTGGTCTCCAGCAGTGCTACCACTGTGCTGTTATGTTGCCTCACATTTCAAATAGTATTTTGTAAATGTTAATTGAATTGAATTTTGCATTATTCTTAATTGAGTACTTTATTAGCATTTTATGGCAAAAAGCATTAGTAATTCAAATACTTTTATATTTTACACATAGTGATTAACTGACACATTGTTACTGCTTATTGCAAAAAAAAAAATCTACTAATTTTTGTTTTATCATTATTTTTACATTATCTATATATATAATTCACTAAGGCAAGACGACCATGGAAAGCACGCCAGAAGGGGCGTGGATTCACTAAGCCGCCGACAAGTTAGACACCTATGGCACACGCAGGAAGGAGCCACGCCCACCAACTCCAAGACCATTGGATATGACGACAACTCGCAGAGCCAAGCCCACCAACTCAGACGCGACGACACAGAAAAAATGGCGTCATTTATTCGTCTGTCGTAGATAGAGGCAACATGCAGCTCCGACCCACGCGGACTGTTAATAGAGGCATGTTTCTCGCGGAGGTGAATCGCCATATGCAGCGTGTAAAACGGTTTGCGAGGGGTATCCCATGGGATCCTTAAAACATTCCTTTACAACTGAGGTTAAAACACAATAAAGTAAGCAGTCTTTAAAAAACGAGTTTTTGGTTATGACGCACAACTGCGTGCACCCTGGCAAACTGTTTTACACGCTACATGCAGCAATTCGCATCCGCGACAAACATGCGTCTTCTTAGATGCTCCTGCACTTTGTACACACCCCCCTCCCACCTCGCTACTACCGTGGTCGGGTGTCTTGGTGGATTATATATAGAAAGGCAGCCAAAACCGCACAGAGCAATGAAAAGTTTACGTGAGTCACAGGTGCATCTGGACTGTACAAAAACGACAACGACTTGAGTGATGAGTTGAAGGTGGGCACATGAGCAAGCAGTGCATACTGAACGAGAAATTAGAAGACTAGCATGACGGAGGGAGCGGAGTGGATGTCCTTCTCCTCTCCTCCCGTTCCACCCTGAGCGCCGCACGGACAATTGTGTGTTGGTTCGTTCCGTGCATTGGTTAATACCCAATGAAGGAAGCAGTCTTTAAAAACCAATAAGCCCTGTGCATCTGTTTCATTACCATCTCACCTGCTTCACCAATGCAGGCCCCGCAACAGGGCAGCCAACCGGGTAACAAAAGTCTTTGGGTTCAGGGAGGAGTATGGTTACAAAGCTGAAACTTGAAGGAATTGACGGAAGGGCACCACCAGGTTTGAAGCCTTTCGCTTCATTTGACTCAACACAGAAAACCTCACCCGGCCCGGTCACGGAGAGGATTGACAGATTGGTAGCTCTTTCTCGATTCTGTGGGTGGCGGTGCATGGCAGTTTTTATTTGGTGGAGCGATTTGGCTGGTTATTTCCGAAAACGAATGAGACTCCCACCTGCTAAATAGTTACACGACCCAACAGCGGTCGGCGTCCAAATTCTTAGACGGACAAGTGGCTTTCAGCCACGTGAGATTGAGCATTCACAGGTCTGTGATGCACTTGTATGTCCGGTACTGCACGCGCGCTACACTGAATGGATCAGCGTGTGTCTACCCGGCGGGGAGCGTGCGTAAGCCGTTGAACCCCATTCGTGATGGAGACCATGGCTTGCAATTGTTCCCCACGAACGAGAAATTCCCAGTACGTGCGGGTCATACGCTCGCACTGATTAGGTCCCTACCCTTTGTAAAGCCCGTCAGACATCCCCCCGTTGGGTGACTTGGTGGATTATATATAAAAAAGCAGCCGGAACCGCAAAGAACAATGAAAAATCAACGTGGAACCCGACTGAGGCGAGTTTGGAAAATTAACAGTCAACGTGACTCACAGGTGCGTGTGGACTGTACACAGACGAAAGCGACTCAGGTAGGGAGTTGGGGCGGCACATAAGTGGGCAGTGCATATTGAACGAGCGCCGTTCAACCCCGTCCTTCGCTTTGGAAGGAGAAGGCGTGACGGCGCTCCGCCGGTTTTCACTCACGGACAATTGTATGTTGGTTCGTAGCGTGCATTGTTGCAATGTTACTTTTCTTGGTGGTTTATTAAATTACGGATTTTTCAAATGTTTATTTTTTCCTCTGTGCTTAAAAATCATTTAAACAGCAGCCTGATTATGCGGCATATGCTACGCCACGGGTTGGCTAGTATTTTCTATTTTTGCATTACCTTAAAATGTGTTTTCTATAATCCTAGCTTTAATTGCACACATGTTGGGCTTATTTGTGACATCAGCCTTGGTTTTCATGCTAAACTAATGAGTCCTTGTTTGCAAAATGCCCATGGAGGTGTAGATTTTGATTTTATATGATCTAAGTACTGCGGTGGGCTGGCACCCTGCCTGGGGTTTGTTTCCTGCCTTGCACCCTGCGTTGGCTGGGATTGGCTCCAGCAGACCCCTATGACCCTGTAGTTAGGATACAGCGGGTTGGGTAATGGATGGATGGATGATCCAAGTAACCAGATAATTTCATACAGTAAACATGAGTATGGCAGTTCCATGAAAGCTTTCACATTTTAGAACAACCCTTAAAAAATATAATTGTGTATTTTACTTGGCCTAGACGACGTTACCAGTGGTGGAGTATAAATAACGGATATCCTGTATTTGTAGCGTAAATCCCTCAAATGAATGAATGAGTTTAGCAGGCTGTGAGATAGCAATTTGTTACTACAGTTTTATCAGTGACTTCTTTTTTAGTTATACACAGCTGAGCTACTCACTATAGTGACTTCTTTTTAGAGAGGAAAAATTTTCCTTCCAGTCTTGGGCGAAGCCAGAATCTGTGCTGTCTGACACCACATTAATTTGCACTGTGCCATTAGCTGATTTGTCACCCCAATAAATTGGCCTGTCTACAGTTCTCCTTTAACCTGTCATTCCTGTACGTTATAAGTGAAAATTTATCCTTTTGGTATATCTCCAGCTGGTTAGTGAGTGGAAAGGAAATGAATGTGTACCCTTCCAATCACCACCCCAATCCCTCCACTAGTTTAGCATTTTTATTAAGCTTTTGCTTTTCCTGACTTACCTCATTTCTTTGTGTTTCTAGTAACTCTTTTGCACTATGGTAACAACACGGTAGCACACTTCATGTCCATCTCAAAGAAATGCTGCCATTTTCCAATTTGTTTCACTGATATTGTTTATTTTTGTCTCTTCCAGACCTGGCTGCGCTGATAGTGAGGACTCAACAACGTGCCCAACACTTGATTGTGTGAAGAGATACATTGCAAGTCCTGAAGCTGGTGGTACTGGAGGGTTGCTTTTTCCTTTTCCACCTACCTTATCTTTTTGTTTGATGAATTTTGAGAAATCACCAAGTAGACTAAACTGACCAGGTAGCCTATCACCTTAGTAAACTGACCATGAACTGCTGATGGCCTCCTTGCCACTGTTCTACATGAAGATTAATATGCTGTAAAGCAAATCATGCATTTATTCCGGGAATCTGGGGTTAATTAAGACTTTTGTTTGGGTTAAGTATAATTAATATTTTATTTTACTTGGAGACTTTTTTCATTTTTGAATGAGTACTGTCGGATGGATTGTGCAATAAGTGGAAGGTTTTGCCTATTAGCCTGTATGACAAACATTTTCACCTGATATTTATACAGCTTCTCCTCTTCTTCGCTCCTTGGCTTTTGTGGAAACGGCACTGGACTGAGGTACCTTGTTTGTCTACCATTGCTTTTGTACTTTATATTTTCTGGAACATAGAAATATTCTACTGTAAATTGTAAATAACATATCTGTAACATAGGGCAAATTGTGAATGTTGCTATGTTAATAAATTTGGAAAAGAGTTAATAAAGATTTTATTTACAGTATATGTGTCTCTAGTTGCAATTTTATAATAACTTGATCTGTTACTATAATGCATTGCCTAATCTTGGAAGGCCATCTTATACTCGAAATCAAAGGTGAGTGGAAGGCCTCCCTCCAAAGAGAATATTCCTTCCTAAACAGTGCTGATATGGATTTATAAAAATTTAAATCTACCCAGGATAAAACCTACAACTGAGTAATGTGCAACCTGGTATTGCCCTGACCTGTCAACAGGTTTTGGCTGAAATTTCAACTTTGACATTATTATATGTCTCTTTATTGTGTTGTCAAAGTCTTATGGAGATATCAATGACCCCTTGTCCTGCTCATTCAGGATAAAATGGTTCTCTTTGTTAGCACTGTGTAATTTTGCTTAGTTGGATGAATCCTGATGCTGCCTTAAAGGAATACTCCACCCAAAAGACATACTTTTTATCTTTTGCTTACCCCTCGTTCTTTGTATCGATGGCTGAGAAAAATGTTTAATCTCATGTTTTGTGGGAAAACGGACAACAACGTTTCTGATTTAGTGGGCTTCAACAGGGACCAGTGCTGAACAACAGCAAACAATATTTAAATGTGCATGAAAAAAAATCTCTAGTTACTTCTGTCATGTAATCGTCCTGTCGGTTATCCAGTCATATTCTCACAATGTCTAACAAGAGTGTGTGTTTTGCTAAGACTTAGGGGGCTTTGCCCCCTGCCCGCTGCACTCACCAACCCCCCTGCCTGCGCTGCGCACCAGCAACTTCATATCTCTGTCGCTCACGTATGTGGATTTCACTTTCACCAAACAACAAATCTTTTAATTTTTGCAGATAGGCCTCTTTTTTGGGAAGAAACACTACATTTCCCTGATGGCAACACGAATTAGTTGATGTACAAGCCAAACACTATCTGCATACTTCTGTCATATCACTTATGTCTATATATTCGATCTCTTTTCCCTTTTCGTCAATACCGCATTGAGCTTTGATTCCGTGTTTGGAATTACATTGTGACAGTGCAACATATAACTGCCCGTGAGTGAATATCGTTTCTTTCTCTCTACATGAACTGTATCTGACAATAGCATTCACACAAATGAGAAATGATTGAACCGTGTGCGTGGTTGTAAATGTTTTAGATGTGGGTAGGACTTTTCCAAATCTCTTTGCATAAAGCCTTGTCTCGCGGGGCTTGAAATTTTCTCTTGTGGGATTTCACTTTCACCAAACAACAAATCATTTAATTCTCACGGATACGCCTCTTCATTGAGAAGAAACACAACTTTTCCCTGATGGCAATACGAATTAGACGATCTACAAGTCTGTTTAAATCCGAACAATATATTCTATCTCTTTTCGCAGTTCCATTATTTCACCGAGTAATAATTTCTGTTTGTATGCACTAATGCGATCTTTTTTATCACTTTTTTTCTGACTTTCGAATTTTTGTACGTCCATTATCTCTAACCTGCTCTGCATGTGTTGTCGCACACGTGTGCATGGGAAACAGCTGAAGGGCCTAAACAGTAGTAATTCTATGCCAGGCCAGGGGGCGGCAGAGTGTACTGACTATCTCAGTCCCTTGCAGACCTTTTCTGGGAAATCCCGCCTGTCACCGGCCCCAATGATGACATCACTTCCGGGCACGAGGTGCCAGTCCCAATTCCTGCACCGTCGACGTCATTTCCTTTATGGGTTGTTAAAACTGCCATCTTGCGTCCATACAGGCAGTTCTGTTCTGGACTCTGACCTATGCACATCGTGCTACAAAAAAGCAACTTTCGCAGCTGAGAAAATAATATACGGGTGGCTGCCCCAACTCTTTATGATGTCTCAGACTCATTCTTATTACAGTGTATTGTGCCAATGTTTTTGAATTCTTTACAACGTTCTACATTGTCATCTATTCTTTGTCTTTTATTTCCGGCCCTGGCCATGGCTAATCTCTTGGCACAAGGTCTCGTCTCGTGGGACGTGAAAGTATCTCTCTGAAAAAGTCACGTCTGTTGCAACAGCCCTCGAACTCTCAATGATTTTATTAGAAATCTGTATTTGGTTCAATTGCATCTATTTTCTTAATTGCTGGTTCAAGGAAAAGTGGCCCTCCTTCCAAGTCGGAAATACTGCGCCAGCATGTTCAAATATGAGTCTTGTTTAATATACACTATGTATTCTATAAGAGGTTCAAAAGCAATAATAAATAGCCATTCCTTTTACAAAATCAGAAGAAGTCACAAAAGGTTTCTAATCTTTTCTTTACTGTTAGCTTGTCTAAATCCATGTCTGTGGAGTTGTTGTCTTTCCTTAATGCATCTGTTTGTCTGCAAGTTAGTCTTCAGAAATTCTACAGTTGTTACTCACTGCTTTCAGTCCCCTGATGCCGTGAAAGTCGGTGCTTATCTCGTGTTGGAGTAAACTGGCTTGTCATCCCTCGAGCCATTTGGCACATTTTAGCGCCATCTTTTGAAGGCTGCTTTATTTTATCTTCTTAGGAATGTGATTTGATTCAGAGTAAAGTGCACGCACACCATGAAATTTTATCAGGGTCAAGGCTGAGTCCTGGAATCTGCTGGCAGAAAGCTGGTCATCGTGGAAGTCTTTGGTGTTGCAATTCCTCTCATGTCCTCCTCTTAATATCTTGTAACTTTCCACATCTGTCTTGTTTGCAGCTGGCCCAACTACCACTGGAATCGATAAATGCAAAGTAAACAATTGTTTTGTTTTTCCCATTTGTAAGGATTTCCTGATCTTTCCAATTTCCTACAGTTTAACCCTTTAAGATCTGAATTTTGAAATACTGAGGATAGTAAAAATGTTGGGGCACTGGTGTAACTGGGAGACTCGCACATGCGGCTCAGGAACCATTAAAGTCATTATCTACACAAGATGTTTAGAACTCTAGCTAGCATTACTGAAATGTACAGGCGGCACAGTAATGCTTCTGTCTTGCAGTAAGGAGGTCAAAGTTCACACTCCAGCTCTTCCGTGTATGGAGTTTGCATTTTCTCCCCGTTCCTGTGTGGTTATTCTCTGGGTACTCCAGTTTCCTCTTAACAGTCCAAAGGTGTGCAGTTTTGGTGGGCTGGCAATGGTAAATTGGCCCAATTATGTGTGGCGGTGTGTGTGTGTAAAGATGTTTTCACCCTGGTGTGCCATCCAGGGATTGTTTCTTTCTTGCACCCTATGCTTGCTGCAATAGGCTCCAGCTTCCCTGTGATTCTGCTCAGGATAAGTGGGTTTGGAAAATGGATGAAAGGACTTAATGTACACAATATATATGCATATGGCATAATCAAAAGATTAAAGATTCCTGATTATTGGAGCGCAAGTAGAAGGACATCAATGAAAATTAAAAGGTCAATGTATTGATTGACAGGGATCAGCAAATGAGGGAAGGCTGCAATATAGGGTGGTCCTGATCGTCAGGATGACTTTGATTTATGCAGGGACGATTCTTCATGTCGTCAGTTTGCACACTTCTCGATGGTCCTGGATTTTTTGGGCGATTTTCTATGTAATAAACTTAAGTTATAGCGTAATAAAAATTGCATAATTAGATCTGGACCACCCTGTATAATGTTTCTGGACATTGTCCTCGTCTCTTTTTGTCATTTACCAGAGAAACTCTTCTTTCTCACAACACTCACTCAGCCCTTTCTAATTATGCACTTGTTTCTTGGCCTGTGGTGTTGAGGTCATTTGTGTTCAGCAGAGTATACTCCTTTACGTTCCTGTATCAGAGGGGCACAGAGGCCAGGACATACTACACGTCCCCCTAAGCAGCCCCCTTCTCTTCAGACAAAATAGAAAAATGAAGTGGTAATGTTCACAGCTTTCTGCTGAAAATGAAAAAGTTGGAAGTGTGTTAGTTTTGTTTTCAGCTGAAGCTTAACATAAGGCCCATTCACAATAATTGGATCTAAAGGACGTAACACTAAAAGGCCCTACAGCTCAGCACAGTGCATCTCTGGAGTATATAAAATTAATTAAAAACAAAAATCCATAAATATTTCTTTTTCTGAACAGAAAGCACAGCATATGTCTTGATTTGTCTTTTTCCATCTGCTGTGCAGTCTGAAAAGTATTCAGGCCTGCAGAGTGATATTTCCAGGTTCAGTTTTAGAGAAACACGGAGAAGTGTCTTTGCACCCTCCATGTAATTCATAGAGCAAACCTTGCAGCGCGACGAGCAGAAAGCTGCAAAAAATGTATAGGTTTAGAGGTCGTCTGGTTTTCCATGCATGCTGCAGTCTTTTCATTGCAGGATTTTTCTCCCGTGGTGTATACATTGATCTGAAGGTTATTCCAAGTTACTGCTAGAATTTGCATCCTGAATTACATTTGTGTTTAACTAGACAGTAGAAAGTCTCGATGCATGCTCAATAATCCAGGTTAGGAAATTCTAGAAAGTTGATTTTTTTTTTTTCCCTGATACATTTCATCACTCATCCAAGTGACTTCCTCAGTCTCAGTTGACTGCAAGTTTCTCCAACCTTATGAACAGTACCTTGGCCTAATGACCGAACTAGCACTATTGACTAACAATAGGCAGGCAGTGTGATCAATGATATGCAAATTGCCCTAAAACCTAAAGAAGGCTCTAAGCCAGGGGTGTCGAACTTCAGTCCTGGATGGCTGCAGTGGCTGCAGGTTTTCATTCTAACCATCTTCCTCATTAGTGACCAGTTTTTGCTGCTAATTAACTTCTTCTGCCTTTGTTTTAATTAACTTGACTCGCACCCCTAACTTCTTTCTTTTTCCTTAATGAGGAGCCAAACAATAATGAGACACAAAACAAGCTGCCACATCACCAGCTTATCACATTATCTGAACATAAAGATCAACAGTTTTGGAAATGTCTGCTGTGGCAGAATGAGAGCAGTAACAAGCCGTGGAATTAAGCAATTGTTTAATTAACAGCAAGAATGGGCTTTTTATTAAAGAACTGGTTGGAGTGAAATTGGCAGGAGTTTGAACACCCAGTTTAGCTGGTCATCTGTTGGCTCATTTCACATCTCATTTCTGTTTGGCTGCCATTTAATGAAGAAAAGAATCAATTCAGAGCACTGAATCCTTAAAAACAGGGCTATTAAAAGAAGGGAAAACAAGTTAATTAGCAGTAAAGACTGATCACTGATTAGGGAAAGGGTTAGAATGAAAACCTACAGTCATTGCAGCCCTCCTGGCCCGGATTCCCGTGCTCTAAGCAATCCAGGAGAGAGGAAGGACAACCGCTGCCTAAGCAAAAACCTTTGGTGATCCCATGCGTCTCAGCTGTTCCGATACTCCTGACACTCCTGACACCTCATGTATAAACGGTGCGTACGCACAAAAATGTTGTGTACAAATGTTTCCATGCTCAAATCGCGATGTATAAAACTAAACTTGGCGCACAGCCACACACATTTCCACGGTAGCTCATACCCTGTCGTACGCAAGTTCTGCGCTTGGTTTTGCAGACTGGCGGCACCCAGCGTCAAAGCAGTGCTACTGGTCCTGTGTGGTTTCCCTTTCTTTTTCAGATCCACATCCCTGACGCGGCTTTCTAAATAAACTGAATTTAACCACATATTGTTTATTAGTTTAAGGCATCTGACTGTAATTAACCAGTAACAATATAATGGTCCACAGAATGGTCAAACTATTCTAAATACCATAGCTGCTTTAGCGTTGTTACTCTCACTGCACCTCCTTCTTCTTTCAGCTGCTCCCGTTAGGGGTTGCCACAGCGGATCATCTTTTTCCAAATTACTCTCACTGCACTACTTGGAGTATTTATATCACTGTATCTGAGTGGGGAAACAAACATGAACAGAAGCTGAGAAAGAGAATTATTGGTATACAGCATCAAGCACACGCTGTCTCAGCCATGCTGTCTATTGAACTGCTCTCACACGGCAATCGCTTCAGAGCCTTTCTTGTACGGACCTCATGGCTCAGAAACAGTTTCATCCAAAGAACTACAAAGGCAGTCAATCACTCCATCAAGTGCTCTTTGTAGAACACTTTGTACTTATAAGTACAATTACCTCACTGTAAACTTGCACTATAGTTATAATATTGCACAGCCTGAGCCACTTTATAAAGCGCATATTAGATAGATAGATACTTTATTAATCCCAAGGGGAAATTCACATAATTTACATATGATGACGATATAATTTTTAAGATGAAATGCAGCAAAATGTTTATTATATTATACAGATAAATCTAACTTCATTTAAATAATCTATATTGTTAATACAGTCATCCCTCACCTATCGCAGGGGTTATGTTCCAGAACCCCCCCGCAAAAGGTGAAAATCCACGAAGTAAAAACCAAATGTTTATATGGTTAATTTTATATATTTTAAGCCCTTATACACTCTCCCATACTCTTATAAACATTTCCCGCACAGTTATACAGCATAAACCCTTTGTATTCTCTTAGATATTAGATAGGATTCGTTGAAATTATGTATGTAAACACACTGTTTATACACAGTAAAACCTAAATATTATTTTAAAGATATTGTGTGTCTCCGATATCACATATGTTACAGCCATTACGATAGACAGGCCACCAGCAATAAATACATACAATGCAAGAAAAATTGTATACAGTAAACGTGTGTACAGTGACACTAAACGTACGTACATGTACTAAGTACTGTACGTAGAAAATTAATAATGGTTACTCACCAACAATGACTTGACGACTTGTCCAATAACAATGACTTTAATTTTACTGCATAACAAAGGAGAGCGTTACAGCTCTTGTAAAGGAGCCTCTTCAGGCGACTGTGTAGCACCACCGTTGTTCTTCTTCCGGCAGTCTTCAATTCAAATCCCTAAAGCAGATTCCATCCGGACTACCGCCTTATTACGTCCACTTACAACTCGTTTTGTGCCCTGGTTAAAGGACACTGCGGTCGTTGACCTTATATTCTTTCCCTCCTTTTTAAATATTGATGTCGTAATTGCGTCCTACACCGGTGTAGCTGTTCCCTTCCTTCAACATATCCAAAACTTTTACTTTTTCGGCAATCTTTAGCATCTTCCGTTGGCACTTGGGCACGGCCCCTGAAGCAGGAGCAGATCGTTTTGGAGCCTTAATGAAGGGCTTGACTATGCACAAAGATAAACACAAAAGAGCACAAAAGTTAACTCTTTACACAGTGAAACACGTTGATGCCGAATGAGCGAGACAAGACTTCCTGGTTAACCCAGCGAAATCAAATTTGGCGCTCCATCGCTGAGCCACTTAGCATATAGGAACTTAACTGCATGCTCTGATTGGGTAGCTTCTCAGCCATCTGCCAATAGCTTCCCTTGTATGAAATCAACTGGGCAACCCAACTGAGGAAGCATGTACCAGAAAGACCCATTGTCCAAGCAGAAACCCACAAAGCAGCAAAAAATCTGCATTATATATTTAGATATGCTTACATATAAAATCTGCGAAAGTCGAAGCGCAATATAGCGAGGGATTACTGTAATTAAACATGCCAGGACACTGTGCCGCAGCGCTAGCAAGGACCTGGTGCTCCGTTCATGGATTGTTCCTGCCTCGCGCTGTATTCTTGCTGTGGGTGGCGCGACACTTGAAGGATAGATGGATAAAACAATTAAACCTGTACTATGAAAATATTTCGATGTTCCTTAAAAGTTTTGAAGAATTGCGTTCTAAGCTTACAGATGGCTTAACGTCTATTACAGAGTTGATTGTGTAGTGATTGGGTATTTGGAGAAAGAAAAGTAAGACAGGAATTGGAGGTTAGTACGTTTGAAAGAGACAGTACTGCTACAATGAAGTATTTCATTGAAGGTTGCGCACAATCACTGCGCCGCTGTGTTCCCATGTTTAATAACATAATTTAACTCCTATCATCATAAAAATTATATCACGTATACATCTCAGTATTTTAATTATTCAGAGAGCTGTAATATTACGAATTTAATGGATTCTGTGTACTGTCGAAGGAAGAGAAAACCAGGAAGCACATAGTGATTCACAAACATAGAGCACATAGAAGATCAAATATGAAACAAAGCAATTAACGTGCTACTTTAGTTCCAATGGGATTTGAGAAACTAGTAAATTAAACGATTTTAAGATTAAGTTTATAATGTTTTACTTTAATCATGTAGTTTATTTTGTCTTTAAAGTGGAAGTCTGGAGATTAAAGTTGACATTTCATGCTTTTTCCCCACTTTGTGGCTTTTTTTTTCTCTGTACCCTAATAAGCTTTCATATGACACTCAGACGGTGGGCTACGACTCGCCTTTTCACGGCGACTTTGATATGTGACAACTTCTTTTTTATTTCCAGCACTGTGCGACTTTGTGAACTTGAGCTTTCGAGTTTCTCCGACACTCTATGTCACTCGATCAGCTTCCTTTTCTTGTTTATACCACTGTTTAAATCTTGGTATTCGCTGAAATTCTTCTATTTCCCCCTATGCTTTTGCCATTGCCTTTTCACAGAACGCTGAGCATAAGGGCTATTTATATTGATTTGCATTTTCAAAGAGGCGTAATTCTGGGAGGAGCTGGGGCGGGACAGCAGGCGTATGCACATGTGTTACTTTTCACGCTGACTGGGATTTATGGAGCGGAAGAACATGGAAGTTTGCGTATGCACAGATTTATGCATCTGGATTTTTCTGTGCGTATGCACATTCCCTCTTTTGTGCTTATGCCATGTTATAGGGTGAGTTCTATGCACAGCGTTATACATGAGGCCCCAGGTCTCGGTGGCTTTCAAACCCCTAAACACGATACGGCAAAAATTGGTTCACCCCAAGGGTCAGGTGCCCCAGCACAGACATAATAATATAGTTTATGCAGTTATGTGCCAAGAGGATTGCCGTGAATCATCGGGGTGAAACATCGGGGAAACCAAACAACCACTGGCAAAGCGGATGGCACAGCACAAAAAAGCTACCTCGTCAGGCCAGGACTCTGCAGTCGATTTACATCTACAGGACAGTGGTCACTCTTTTTGTGATGAAGATGTGCAAATCCTGGACAGGGAGGAACGCTGGTTTGAGCAAGGAGTCAAAGAGGCCATTTATGTGAAAAAGGAACGACCATCTCTGAACCTAGGAGGGGGCCTAAGGGTACATCTCTCACCATCTTACAATGCGGTGATTGCAGCAAATCCCCAACTCTCTGTGAATGGTACTCATGACCATTCATTGATCAGTGGACAATTTGCATATCATTGATCACACGGCCCATTGTTAGTCAATGGTGCTAGTTCGGTCATTAGACCAAGATAATGTTTATAAGGTTGGAGAAACCTGCAGTCATCTGAGACTGAGGAAGTCACTTGGATGAGTGATGAAACGTATCGGTGGGAAAAAAAAAAACTATGTCCAGATGAACAGAATCAACTTTCTAGAACAGACAGTACAGTAGAATGAATCGCCAATGATAAAGAGACCCACAGAATAGCTACAAGTAGAGGGTGCAAAAAGAAAACCACCTAGAACTCATTGTTACTGCAGTTCACATCCACACTACTAGGTTTTCGTTTAAAAATGGTGTTTTTAAACTAAGATGATCTCTGTCCACATTAGCATTTTTACATTGTTTAGAAAAATATCTCCATCCACACTAAAGCAACTGAAAATTCATATGACATAGATGTTGGTCTACACTTGGGCCCATGTGAATGGCTGGAAACGGGAAGAGGAAGTGTCCACTTTGAAGGAACTGTAATGCCACAGGCCATGGGATTTATTGTAAAACTAACAGCCTGTAAAATTATTTGTTTTGTCCATGTATGCAACAAGCAGTTGTACAGTACAAAACACAATTTGGGTACATACAGGTAAGCAACACGACAAGTGCCACGAGAGCAGCTCCTCTGTGTCTGCTGTGTTGTAATGTGGTTTTCTTTAATGAAAGGTGACCATTTAGGAAATTCATTGTTGTAATGAGCAGGGAAGGGCCATGTAATGAGCATGGACCAATCAGAGTCTACAAACTGTGTGTGTGAGGGGGTGTGTTCTCCATGCTGGACTTCTGTACCATCCAGGGATATATAATATATATATTTTTTAATTTGAACAACACAATTAACTTTAGAACACAGTTTTGTGTGGCAAATGCTTATATGATGTTTGTGAAGAAATAAATTTGAAAAATACCAAACTTATCCTCCAATGTTGCATTTCACCTAATTTGTATTTCTAACAGTTGCATTTTGGGGCCATTGTGGTGCATATATGGCTGGTTAAAACAAAACATGTTAATATACATAGTTACTTTTAAATAAAAATTAAGCAAAAACTGCATATACTGTAAGTATATTAGTAATGCGAGTAAATATAGTATACCCATCTGTTAACACCGTCAAACTGTTTTAGAATATGAAAAATTTCAAATGCTAAAGCACATCCCACCCCAAGAATTTCAGATAAGGGATCAGCGACCTTTATTTCCATGTTTATTCATATTTATGACTTTTTTCTTTACACAGAACGCCAGAAACATATGGAATATGCGGCCAGGTAGCATGGTAGACTTCAGGACTTTCAATACTCAACTTGATGTTATTTTGGAGAATGAAGAATCGTCCTTCTCCCCGTTGTTCTAATGAAATTAATAACGTTACTATGAATTACATTTTGTTTAAAGTCTGCTTCTTTCTTCCACTCCACCGGTTTATTTCAGTCTTTTGACCAATCCACTTCCAGGCATGGCACCCTTTTAACCTGCAGGTAACCTGGCTGGAGGATGTCACAGTCTCCACAGACCCTGGCAGCTTAAACCTGGAATCGTCGATAATGAAGCTGATGATGAGCCAGGCAAATGAGGGACACACAATCAGCAAGGGGTAGGTGCAAGTTCTTTATTTACAAAGACAGTGTCCAACACGCAGTGCTCTTCATACCTTAAATAATCCATAAAATCAGTGAAAATCTGCGAGTTAAAATCCAATAACCATACTCATCGAGTTCTCTTTTACTCTGTACGTCTTTCACTGCCTGTCTCTCCAGCTCGGCCAGCAGGGACACTCGCTTCCAGAAATGCCCGTCCTGGCCGACTACCTCGGCATATGCTGGATGGCTCAGGGCCGGCTGCCCTTCCATCTTTCACCACGCTCTCCTAGTCTATTCAGGATGTTTAGGAAAGACACCACCATAACCATCCCCTCTCCTCCATAAATTTAGTGGGGAAAGATCCACCCCAGGAGCACCGATCACTCACTCCTCTGCCTCTTCTACCGCTCACTGGCTTGACCACCTGATACTGCCTTCTCACCCACGGTTCTGTTTCCTTGTTTCTCCTCATTTTTACCCTGCAAGTTCCCTTTACGAGGTGTGGCAGAAAAGTAATGAGACTGGCAACACTGCAAGCGATCTGGCAACGCTGCGCTGTTGTCCTTGATAGAGCACGTGCATCAGTACCCTCCCATAGCTCAGTGCGAGTTTCAACTCCTTCCGTTAACTACGTGATTTTTGTGACTGCTATTAGCGAAGTTGTGTTTTGGTTGTGCGTCACGCAAAATGGAACAGCGGAATTTGGAGCAACGTTGTGGCATTAAACGGCAAGTGTGACGTTTGAAAAGTTAAAACAGGCCTATGGGGAACATTCTTTATCCTGAGCTGAAGTTTTTCGCTGGCACAAATCATTTTTGGAAGGCAGAAAACACGTTGAAGATGAACACCGTTCAGGGAGGATTTCAACTTCGAAAACCAATGAAAACATCGAACGTGTGAACACTCTTGTGAGATCAGACCGTCGAATGTTGAGTGAACAATTAAATTTGAACAGATTTACCGTTCATCCTATTTTTGAATGAAAATTTGCACATGCGAAAGGTCTGTGCCAAAATGGTGCCGAAAAACTGCCCTCTCCATAACAGAATTTTTGACCTCAAAAGGCATTCCTGTGGTTCCCCAGCCCCCTTATTCACCTGACCTCAGTCTGTGTGATTTTTTTCTTTTTCCTAAACTGAAAAATGTCCTCAAAGGACGTCATTTCGGGACTTTAGAAAACATCCAAAAGAGTGTAACGGACATGCTGAACACCATACCGGTTGAAGACTTCCAGTGCTGCTACCAACAGTGGGAAAAACGTCTCCATCGATGTGTAGCTGCCCAAGGGAACTACTTTGAAGGGGATAACATTGATGTTTGAAAAAAATAAAAACTTTGGTAAATAAAAAATCAGTCTCATTACTTTTCTGCCACACCTCATATTGCACCAAAGGGGTGTACATGAATGCGCAATCGGCTAAACATCCCATTCCCATGTGCGCCTGTATGCTCCGGGACTTCCAATTATTTATTTAAAATGCACAGCGCCACAAGCTTCTCTCATCGCAGGGTGTTCTTTATGGTCTGGTTATTTTCCTGTAATCATTCCCTTGCATTTCACCCTTCTGACAAACTCAAAAGCTGCTTTTCCACCAAAACAAAGTTTTCAGGTGTCTGTTTTGGCAATGTTATCTGGTCCTGATGATTTGTTAGATTCAAGCTTCAGAAGCCTCTCATGATGCTTTCTGAATGTAATTTAGAATCTGATATCGGACAGGGGCCTAGTGGAAATGGGCCTTGGTGGAATGAGCCATCCTGTGCACCAGGTGTCATTAACAGTGGCTAAGCCTAACTATCAAATCCATACATTTTCTTCCTTTTCTGTTTCTTGATCGAGGGAGGTCCATTCAAAAGGCCTGTAGAGACCAGAGTAGTCTGAGCTGCCCGGGTGTTGTCAGTCCCATTCTCAGCAGCTTTGTACTCTTAGCAGTTGTGTTTCTCATTGATGGCAGCTTTTCAATTTGCCGTTGTAAGCGGTTACACAAAAATGGACAGCAAGTCTTTTACCGTCTTGTCCTGTGTGGTCTGTCATATGCAGTGCCCACTACCTGGCCGCAGACTGACCTTAAGCAGCAGCCTAATACTGAAGTGGGAGTTTGAAGGGAGTGCACAGCGGAACTGACTGAACGTCCTGAGAACGGAGGTGAATCTCACGGGATGGACAGGGTGGTCACACTGAGGGCCGATGCGGACACTGAGACACACGGCGACGTGGTGGAGGTGGGGTGCTGCAGCATAGAAAGCCCGCAGGCGTCTTATACATTCCTGCCGTATGTTTTTTTCATTAGCGTCTCCTGATGTGTCTGCATGGAATGACGTCTGAGCATCTGAAGCAAATTACTTTTGTGAATTAAATTCTGCACGCAGCAAACAAACATGGGAGTCTGAAGAGGGTTTATTTTTAGCTTGACCATCGGCTCGCATGCTTTTCTACCCACACTGCTTGGGTCAATTGCACCAATGACAACCAGCGTCATTTTAAAGAAGCTATAAAAAAAAAAGGAAGGTTTCACAACAGTGAACATTTTACAGGCGTTACATTACCTTGGCTGTCGCCCATCAAAGAGCAGCAGAGGCTGACGGAGTGAAAAACTTTATCATTTTGGCATCTGGGAGTTTTGTAGAGAAATGCTGAGGTTACAGGGTCCATTCTGAGAAGACGTGAGACTGCAGCATGGCAATAAATGGGTTGGGAACATGAGACCTCCTGTGGACTCCCCAAGGTTAGGTACCAAACAAGTCACTGAGCAGCTTTCTCCCTTCAGGATATCGGTGGTCTGGAGGGTACAGATTTAGATGCCCAACACACACTGACGCTGCCTCCCATGTGTCCCCTGGCCCTGTCGATCCATACACTGCCTCCCCGACATTTTGTGCATTTTTCAAAGTGAAGGCGTCTTTCTTTTTTCTGTGGCTTCTGCTAAGATTGCGTTAAGTATATTGTGTACTTTCATTTCTAATAAATGTCTTTGTTTTATTTGATACCCACTGACTGCAGGACAGATGAGTGTCTTGAGGTATGTGGGACACGATCTCGAAGCAATCAGGCAAGCATTTTGATAACGGAAGACTTCCAAGGCTGATGAGTGACCAGTTGTGGCCACATGCCTAAGTTGGTAAGACATACAAGTAAGAACTGGACTGCACAATAAACGTGAACAGCATGTGCAGTTTAACCATCTGTGACTTCACGCATTTTATCCTGTACACGCTTCATTTGAGAACACGCTGAATAGACTGGCACTTTTGTACCCTTCACAGTGATCATGGTCACAAGGTGCTTAAGATAACACGATTTCAGTCAATCAGCCCTGTAGCCGCTGAGGCGTAAGGCGTTGTCAAGCACGGGTAAAACTTGTGCCGAACGAAATCTCACAGTCCAAAAGTTTGCTTTAAAAATATTTAGTGAAAGTTAAAAGCAGATAATCCACACAAGAATAAAAGAAAAAATAGTTACACACGTAGAATAAAAGGCAAAAAAAAAGGGAACAACGTATCTTCTCTAAAGTTAGCTTTAGTTATTTCTGTACTTAAAAGTTCTTTACTTCTTCTTTCTATACTTAAAGGTTCTTAATTTCTTATATACAGTGGTACCTTGGTATACATCCGCTTTGGAATAAGTCCAACTTGGTATACGTCCTGTTTGGACACAAAAAATTTTGCTTGGTATACGACCTTTGTTTGGAATACGACTCACGTGCTACCCTTATTTACGTCTCTCGAGACAAAGCCACGACTGCCCACGAGCGTCAGTACGCGCTATAACTCTCTGTGAATTTTCACGTGATTTTGTGTTTTTTCACGTAAATTTGAATTCATTGTTGAAAAATATAAAGGTAGCATGCGTATACGGGACATGGCGGCTGCATACCGTATGCCGAGAACGTTGGTATCTACGATTGTGAAAAACAAAAATGTTGTTAAAAAGTAAAGTGAGGTTAAATTTTCATTTATTTCATCTAATTGCTTTTGTATTTATGTATTTTAGTATTAAGCAGTGTTTAAATTATTTTATACAACCCCATCAATGTATAATATGCCAATAACAATAGGATTTTTTTTAATGGGAACGGATTAATCATTTTCCCTTTGTTTCCTATGGGAAAAATTTGTTTGGTATACGTTCTGTTTGGTGTAAGTCAAAGGATCTGGAACGGATTAAGGACGTATACCGAGGTATCACTGTATTTAAAGATTCTTAGCTGCTTCTTCTGTACGCTTTAAACATACGGCACTGCACATAAATGAAGTGCTGTTTTCTTACATATTTACTTCACACACTCAAAAGGCCCGTAGGCCGGTTGGCACGGTTTAAAACCTAATGCCTTCCACACCTTACTCATGGCAAGGCTGTCACTAACTGAAGAACGTTGTTTACTCGAAGTTGTTAGAAATGGCAAGATATACCAATACAATTCTACTTACGGGGGTTATAGGAACCTCCCATAGATTATGCATTGTTATCTAGTAAAATATTCATGAATCTTATAGAACTAGGAAAATGGCTTTTACAGCCCCTTATAGATTCTTTCATGATGAGCCAATGATTCATGGGAAATTAAATTTGCATTGAAGGGTCAAGTTTTGTTTTGCAAAGCAGATGTCATTGTGATAAACCAGAGTGTTCCAAAAAGCTTAATCACTAGAGGAGGAAATCCCATTAAAACCCGAGCGTGACACCAAAAGGGCCTCATGGATTTTTTTTTAAAAATAAAAAAGTTTATTCCCACACAATGACAAAAGAAAGCTCTATGGAGTACAAAAGGCAAAATGGAATGACCTGTAATACAAAGGTAATCCAAAACAAACAAGTCCTGATACAGATATTTAGAGTGAAGTAAAAAAAAAAAAAAGAGCAAAATGGTTAAAATAAAAAAAAAAAACCACAACAAAAAACAGCAAAAATTCACTCACTCCAGAGAGCATTCAAAATGAGCCACCTGGAAATGTGGGAGACCCTCCAGATTTATTGGGTGGAGGGCAATTCTTGGTGGTCATTGGCAGGTGACCACACATCTTTGGGGACCACCCACAAAACACATGGCACATAACACAGGCAACCTACAGTAGATAGTTAATAATATTAACATTAATATAAATAAATGGCTTAACAAAGAACAAACAGCTTATAAAATAAAACTTTGAACCCTGGCTGAGATATAACAGACATTTTTCAGAACGTGAAGATGCAGAGGACAGGAAGATATGGAAAAAAATGATCCGCTGTGGCAACCCCTAACTGGAGCAGCCGAAAGAAGAAAAAGAAGAAGGAGTTTAGTTCCTGTTTTGAAGTGTTTTTATGCACTAAGTCCTCAGGTGTCTGCAAAACACAAGACGCATTTCCTGTCCTTGTGGTGGTTCTGATAGTACGAAGGCTGCTTTGCCAGATATGATATTGAGTAAATTCCTCCACACCGCTTGGGGCATACATGTCCTCAGCAGAATTCAAGAAACAAAGTAGGGGGCTGCTAGATGACATTACGGGATGGCTTTCCATGTAGTTTTCCTCTGGATATGTTATTTATAATGAGTGTATGTCCTCTGTGATACTAGCCAGGGTTTTTGATGGGATTTCCCCCTCTAGTGGATGTGCTTAGAACTGTTTGGGACTTTTGTGTGTGGGAACGCTTGAGCTCATAATAGGGTCATGAATGTATTTGAGTAATATTTTGTTAATTTATTGTTTAACACAATTACAATAACAATTTATACAAAACTAAACAAAACATTCTGATAAATATGTTTTACTGTATTGTATTTGTATGATGAATGAGAGAATCATCAGTAACAAATTTGTCATTCACTGGAAATAATTCAGTTCAAACTGATAAGAAAGAGAGTCATAAAAGAAGTGAACAGGCTGTACCAACACATGGACTTTAAACATCAGTCCTGTGAATTGAAAGTGTCTGCCAACATCACATGTGTGCATTATAGCACGCCTGTTGAGCTCCACTGAATAGAGTCTTTTGTGCTCACAAATTGTGTGGCTCACTAAACGGAGTCATTAAAAAAGAACCAGTCATTCACAACTTGGCCATCACTAGAGAGCATCAGTACTGTTAATATTAAAATTCTAAAGTGCATGTCTGACAAACATGGAGCATGCCATGATAAACAATGTATTACAATATGTAATTTTAATTAAGAGGAAACACAAATCAGTTTACATGGTGTACTCCTAACTCCACTTGTTCACTTATGCTTCAAATTCTGCAAATTTTGTGGATAAAAACCCTAATTGAAGTGTTTGCATGAGTGTGCCCCAGTATGGACTGATGTCTGTCTTATGCCCAGAGGGTACTGGGCAGTCTCATAGTCTGGAATCCCTACAGATTTTATTTTTGTCTCCAGCCGTCTGGAGTTTTTTTTTTTTTGTTTTTTTTTTGTCCTCCCTGGCCATTGGACCTTACTCTTATTCTGTGTTAATTAATGTTGACTTTTTAAAATTTCTTACTGTGTCTTTTATTTTTCTATTCTTCATTATGTAAAGCACTTTGAGCTACATTTTTTGTATTAAAATGTGCTATATAAATAAATGCTGCTGTTGTTGTTGTTTTGCACCAATGCTAATGGCCCCAGGACTGTATTAAGCATGTTTTATGATCTAAACAAAATAAGGACTTATTACAATCTGCAGCATACGGACCAATCTCACTTCTGAATAATGATGTTAAGATACTCTCCAAAGTCCTAGCTAGGAGGATGTAGAAGTGCTGCCTTCGGTAATATCACAAGATCAAACTGGATTTATTAAAGGCCGATACTTATCTTCCAATCTTCGACGCCTGTTTAATGTAATACAGTATATTCACCATCAAAGTCAAACACCCCAGAGATCTTATTATCATTGGATGCAGAAAAAGCATTTGGTATGATTGAATGGAACTACCTTTTCACTGCATTGGAGAAATTTGGGTTTGGCCCGAACATTTGTGCATGGATCAAACTACTGTATACCAATCCAGAAGCTTCAGTTTGTATCAACAACATTAATTCAGACTACTTTAAACTAGAATGTGGTACCAGACAAGGATGCCCCTTGTCACTGCTGTAATTTGCAATCGCCATTGAACCACTGTCAGTTCACTGTCGAAATGCTGATCAGATAAAGGGGATTATCAGAGAAGGACTTGAACAGAAAATTTCTCTATATGCAGATGATATGGTACTGTATATATCAGACCCACAAAATACTGTGCCTGCAGTCTTAACAGCACTCGCAGAATTTCAAAAGATCTCTGGTCTCAGAATTAGTTTGAATAAAAGTGTCCTGTTTGCTGTGAATTCTCAAGCATGCAATATCAGATTGGACATCTTCTTTTTTATCATCAGTTTAAATACCATGGGGTAAATATCAAAAGTAGACATAAAGCTCTTTATCAACAAACTTTTGCTGTCTGTATGAAAAAAATTAAGCAAGACTTGCATAGATGGTCAACCCTTCATCTCACTTTAGCTGGAAGAATTAACGTTGTTAAAATGAATATCCTTCCAAAGCTTCTCTTTTTATTTCAAAACATTGTAATATACATCAATAGATCATTTTTTAAGAAATTAGATTCAACAACAACCTCATTTATTTGGAATTCAAAACATCCACGTATCCAATGAGCGACCCTACAAAGACAAAAGGCAGAAGGTGGCATGGCTCTACCCAACTTCCAGTTTTATTACTGGGCAGCAAACATACAAGCTATAAAAACCTGGACACGAATAGATGAACATACACAGGCTTGGTCTGCGATAGAAGTAAAATCTTGCAGTACTTCTTTATATTCCCTGCTCTGTGCCCCAATAAATACAAGTTATTGCCAATATACTAATAACCCAATTGAGCTTCACTCACTCAGAATATGGAATCAATGTAGGAAGTATTTTAAGATAGAAAAGCTTTTCTCTGTGGCACCTCTCTCTCCACCCTCTCAAACGTACGCAGTCTTTAATGCCTGGAAAACATTTGGAATTAAATCACTTAGACATCTGTAGATAGACAACGTCTTTGCATCCTATGAACAATTACATTCCAAATTTAACTTTCCAGCAACACATTTCTTTCACTACCTTCAAATTAGAAACTTTGTTAAACAGAACCTGCCCGTTGTTCCTCACCTCCCACCTTCCTCTATGCTGGAAAAAATATTGATCAGTCTTGAGGACTCAGACACCATCTCTGCACTATATAAAACTTTTTTTACTGTCCCTCCCTTTCAAAGATCCTGGAGGACAATGGGGAAAAGTATCTCTCACTCAACATCTCAGAAATGGAGTGGAAGGTGGCAATGCAGAGAACTCACTTGAGCTCCACATGCGCAAAGCATACAATTATTCAACTCAAAATTATATATTGAGTGCATCTCTCGACTAAAACTCTCCAAAATGTTTCCAGGGCAAGATCCAACCTGCGAACACTGCAATCAAGTTCCAGCCTCACTGGGTCACATGTTTTGGGCCTGCACCAAATTAACATCATTCTGGACAAAAATGTTGGAAGTGCCTTTCAGACAGCCTTGGTGTCCCAATCCCTCCTAACCCATTAACATCTGTGTTTGGTGTTCTTCCAGATGGGCTTGAAGTGGAGAAGGACAAACAAACTGCGATTGCCTTCACTACACTATTAGCACGTAGACTTATCTTACTCAACTGGAAGAATCCTAACTCTCCTCTTTTAAGTCAAAGGATCTAGGATCTGTGCAGAACTTTCATAAAACCTGGCAGGATCTAATCAATAACATTTTAGAATAAGCGTTTAAATTGAGGAAGCAGGTTCTCTTCCCTTTTTTGATCCATTTATCTTTATTCGTGTATTAATTTATCTATTCATTTATCTTCACTAGTATAAAGTTTTACTCTGCTGGCGTAGCTCTTTCTCTCAGGCGTGGCGGTTTGATTTGTTCAGAATCTTTTTTTTTTTTTTAACTTCAGTTATGTGTATGCAATGTTGTTTGATTTTAATAAAATCAATAAATTAAAAAAAGCATGTTTTATGATGAATGAATGAAAGGAAATCAAATAATACATTCAATTCACAAGTAATTTTCTGTGTATCTTCACTGTACTCAAAGAAGGAAAATTACCGTACTTTTCCAAAAAGCCAAAATACATATGTGGGATAGATTCCAATAATTCACCAAATGTTCCCAAAAACTCTTGTCGGGGTGTGCTAATAACAAATTGAATTATAAAACCATTCCTTATTCTGCCAAACACAAATAGCGTAGATGGCAGGATTCCTTCAACTAGTGCCAGTCTGAAGGGCAAGTGACCTTACAACAGCTGTGACTTTTAAATGTCTATATCTAAAACACAACAGGAAAAGAATACTTTAGTTCAGTGCTAAAGATTTACAGTTTTTTAGTCATGTATAACTTTTTTTGTATGAATATGTGCTATATAAATAAATGTTGATTGATTGATTGATGTCTGTATGTCTTTTTGCAATTGCAGAATACACATATGGAAAACATAAGCCAGAAAACTCTAAAAATTAATGTTTAAACTAAACTGTCCATGAAACCGTTCTACATTTACTGATCTCCCAAAGTCAGCTACCAGAAGTGAGAGCCTTCAGCCTGTATGATTCTTGGCCCTCCTTGTTCACAAAGAACTGAAAAAATGAATTAGGATTTGAGATTTGAGAGCAGCCTCGGCCTTCACTCTTTCACTTCCAGGCTGCCAGTGGTGCTGCTGTGAAATCTCCTGTGAACTCCATGCAGCTCTGCACAGTCATGATGGACACTACGACTCTGATGCGAGACTTTTGAAGTGTCAGCTTAAGTGGATCAATTTTTGGATTAATTTTAACGCCAGACTAGAATCCATAGCAAGAAAAAATGTTTCATCCAGGTTGGTGGGTCTTCCTTTTTGCAAAAATTGCGAAGATATTTGGCTGCCATATCCAACGTTTATATTCCAGATATGAACCAGAAACCCTTTTAAAAATGACCAAAATGAGGGGGTGACGCACTTCAACACTTCAATTGACTTGTACGCTTCACCTCCTCACCTTTTCTACTCTACAATCGAGTGATCTGGACTCGTGTGATTCATTTGCAGGTAATGATTCAGTTTAACTTTAAAAGAATCAGCAAATGTTAGAATTGATTACAGGTAACGGTTTAGCTTTAGAGTCGAGTGAATGAGAGCTGTGTGACTTGTTCTCGGGTATTCATTCAGTTCAAATGGGTGAGCCATACAGTCGTCTGCGGTTGGGTGCATATGGACAATGTAAAGTTGAAAACGCCACATAATTGTTAGAAATTAGAATTTTATAAAGTTCAGTTTTATGTGATTTTGTTCAATTTTAATTTGTTGAATGCACAAAGGGATTTGAAACACTTCTATATTTGCTGTTCTGTTTATATAGACGTTTCCACAGACAGACGGTACTTGCATATGTGCTTTAAATATTTACTTGTTAAATGAGAAATGCAGGCACGTGCCCTTAACGTTTGTGTTCTGCTCATTTAACTTGATTCATATGAATCGCTGAAAAGGGTCACTCAAAAAGAGCGATTGTTTGCAAATTGTCCATCACTGCTGCACTACAGCTCCTGGAGTAATCCTGGTGACAACAATGAAACTTGTCACGCTCTGTTAAAATGGACGCATGTCAGACGTGTAAGTAAGAATGTCATTGGATTCTGTACACGTGACTGTAAATTGGAATTAGAAGTAAATGCCATGATGGCTCCCAACGAGAAATGGGAATGAAAACTGCTTACTAAGACATTTCACGCAAGCTCTGAGAGTAAAATAAAATGAGAGGGTACAAATATCACGAATACAATTAACAGTCTAACACATGTTTAGTTGAATCAAATCTTAATGTTCTTCTGTTTTGGTG
The DNA here is from genome assembly GCF_016835505.1 of Polypterus senegalus. Lineage (NCBI taxonomy): Eukaryota > Metazoa > Chordata > Cladistia > Polypteriformes > Polypteridae > Polypterus > Polypterus senegalus. The sequence continues at coordinate 106,824,823 of NC_053168.1, forward strand.
TAGTTATGACATAAAATAGAAAAACATGAGAGACTGCACACTACAAAAGCTCCACACGGGGGCTCTTCAGGGGGCGCTGGTGTACCCGTCACTTTCTGTCCTCACTGACTTTATTGCCTTCTAGTCTTCCATGAGATCAGTTCATGTGACGGTGGCCTGTGATGGGCTGTATTTTTTTTTTTTTAATAACAAAATCAGTTTAGCTGGTATAGGATGATGGCTGCTGAGTGAAGGTGGCACATGTGCTCCACGTCTTAATGCCATTTCAGAGGTTGTAACATGAAAAGCCCCTTCTAAGTGTCAATGTACAGTAGTCGTTGCTATGGCACAGTAAGATGAAGAAGTTAGGGACCTGCAGGACCTTACTGTGGTTTTTCAGGTCCAGTATGGAAACCTTGGGGTCCCGTATACAGCAGACACCTGGGCAGAAAGCCTAAATGAGGTTCTGGGTCCAAGGCTTTGGTGTGTTTGGCCACTTGAGGTCGCTAGAGAGTGCTGTGCCATGGGATGCACATCAACTGAACTCGCTCATAAAAGCACATCCTGTCAGGCATCATTGAGCACAGAGGAGGCAGGAAGGAGACCAACGGGAGACAATGATAGTGAATGGAGGCAGACTCAGAGAATGCTATTAACCCTTCTTCATATGAGCTAATAAAACTTCAAATGATCTTCTGTACTCCTGGCCTTTTTGATGCAGGTCAAGATGGCACGTGGGTGATCCCTGTCGATCACATCCAGTGCCCTCTATAACTAAATGGGACAGTGAAGTTATTGGTTATTTCAGCTGCACACATAAACAATTTAGGCCTTGTGATCAAAGGACCTGGCATCCCATCCAGGTTTAGCTCCTGCCCAGCACCCAATGCTGCCAGGACATGACCCAGCTCCCTGCAACTCCACAGTTTGTTTATGTGGATTAAGAAAAATGGACTCAAAGGAGTAGAAATAAGAGTAGAAACTACAAAAATGTCACCTTCAATTTTTGTAGGGTCTGTCTGCTTCTGTGACTGTATGCCGTAATACCCCAGTGAGTGCCATGTGTGCCCTGCAGTGAATCCATCCTTCCTGTGTGTTGTTGGCTATCAAGCAGCCCCTTGAGCAGCAAGTATGATGGGGTGCAGACGCAGCAGTGAAGGGCATTTCGATTCAGCTTACTGATTTAACTCTTTCAAACTACCTGTTTAAGTCAAATGATACTTTTAATTTATTTGATTTGTTTGATTCATTTCCATTCTGGTGTAAGTGGGAAGGGCGGGTTGGGGGACTTGAATTTCCCTCACAAATATATAATTTAATATTTTGTACATAATTTTGATGTACTGTATATGTTTGTGTGTAAATAAGTAATATTGCTTATTAAGTTATCTGAACTGCACAGTGAAAAAAATTATGGGATAGCCCTTATCTTGTACATACAGGCAACTTTTACATAAGTATGAGATGAGAATGAGAATTACAGAAGCGCACTTCGGGTATCTCGTTCGAACGTAAAAGTATCCCGTAGAAGATATTTTCACATAAGTATGGGATAAGGGTTATCCCCTAATTTTTGTCATAGTGCAGTTCAAAGCTTTATATTAATTTATATAATTTATATATAATCGATTATAATATATAAAGATATGTGTGTGTATAGGTATATGTATGTATGTATGTATATATATTTGTGTATAGGTATATCCATCCATCCATTTTCCAACCCGCTGAATCCAAACACAGGGTCACAGGGGTCTGCTGGAGCCAATCCCAGCCAACACAGGGCACAAGGTAGGAACCAATCCAGGGCAGGGTGCCAACCCACCGCAGGACACACACCAAGCACACACTAGGGCCAATTTAGAATCGCCAATCTACCTAACCTGCGTGTCTTTGGACTGTGGGAGGAAACCCACGCAGACACGGGGAGAACATGCAAACTCCACGCAGGGAGGACCCGGGAAGTGAACCCGGGTCTCCTAACTGTGAGGCTTCAGTGCTACCACTGCGCCACCGTGCCGCCATAGGTATATTTAATTGTATAAAAATATTTAATTATTTGTAAATATTGAATTCTATATTTAATGGATGAATGGATGGATATTTAACATGATAATTAATATACACAAAGCATGATACACATTTAAGATGCATAATTAACATAAGACGTTTCGTTACAGAATCACAAGTGAATAAGAATTGTGCAACTCGTAATGACTTACTCACAAACTTACTCAAATAAACGAGAACCATTAGACTGACTCTCAGGTAACAATTAGTCAAGACTCAGGATTTAGGCGGTTCTTGTCACATCGGTTGTAAACATTTATCAACAAAACGAAAGATGCTGATGACATCAAGCAGGAAGAATACACATGTACAGTACTTTAGCACTCTTGCTGACCTCCATTGAATTGATTCATTGGTGCTCACGAATTGGTTCATGTAATTCACTGGGAAGACTGGTTCAAGAAGAAGGAATCGTTCACAAATCACCCACACAGCAGAGAGCTTGCACTTTGATGGAGTCTCCCAGCTGGTAAAGCCCATTGGCCCTGATGTATGACTTTGTGTTGACTCATGGAGCCTGGACATAGTGTGGCACACCAGTTGTCTCTGACCCCAGGAAAGCAGAGTGAAGCCGTGCAGCTGTGAGTGGAAGACCTGAGAGGAATGGTGGAATTGATCACTGAAAATGCCAACAAGCTTTTTTTAAACCAATATCATCAAAAATCAGCGTACAGAAGGTAATTCCATTCCTCCATTTCTCACACCCCCAGCAGTTATTACTACTCTGTTTGTGTGTATGTGTGTATGTATATATATATATATTAAGACAGCCCATGAGATGTCCTAACTCACCAAGAGCTGCCTGGGCTTCTCACACTTAACATGAGCTTCTTCATTCCCGGTCCAAGTGTGGGAGGACACTGGTGGACAGCATTGCCCCTTACAGATGGGTTTTCCAGGAGGATGTCAGGAATTGTTCTGATCAGTAGCCAATCAGAGGTCAAAAAGAGAAGGTAACAACAAGTATGACCTAATTGATGCAAGTGCCAAGATCTCATTCTTTTGAGCAGAAAAAAACAATAGGTGTTAATATAAAAGAGCATCCCTTAAACCGACCATCCTTCCATCCATTCCAAGACCGAGGCGTTTCCATACCAATTGAGAGATATAATCTCTCCAGGGGTCTGCCCTGAGGTCTCCTCCCTGTTGGACATGTCTGAAATACCTCACCAGGTAGGCATTCTAATCAGAAGCCCGGACCACCTCAATTAGTTCCTTTCTATGCTGAGGAGCAGTAGCTCAACTGAGAGTCGCCCCCAAATGTGTGCACTCCTCACCCTGAGTCTAAGGCTGAGCCCAGACACCCTGCAAAGGAAGCTCAATTCTGCCGCTTGCATCTGCGATCAAACTCTGTCAGTCACTCGCTGATGGACGAATTATTCTCACTAGCAAGGGGTTGCTGCAGGATTTCCCTCTACTCTTTGCCTCTTGACGTTGCTCTTTCCCCTAGCAAATCTTGTCAGCCATAATGTGATGATTAATGGTTAACTTTGTGTCACAGATGGCCACTTTATCTTGTGTGGATTCAGTTCAAGCTTAGAGCATTAGCATCCTCAGAGTTGTCTCATTATATGCGCAGTTCTAATCGATGTAAAGAACTTCAGTGCTTTTATGGATGACAAGCCCTTTTCATTCATCTGTTATTTCATTTCACCAGCGTGGACCAGAATGTCATATGCCAGCTGGACTCTAAAGTTTACACCTGCCTGGGGACGGGGGGTACAGACTGTCGGTAACTGGAACATAACCTCTAGTGCCCATCTACAAAAAAGGTACCACCAGCCGAGTCCTTCAGTCTGGAGGCTCCATCCCTGCTTTCAGACACCACCACAATACCCAAAGCAGTCAGCATTTCTGGAGAAATCTCGTCCAGTCCCACCGCCTTATCATTTCTGAGATGTTTTGTCCACCACAGGGACCTCGGCCCCGGAGACAGACATAATGCAGCCCCCTCCAGATATGTCCTACACAGCCTGCTGGAGCTCCAGAGTTTCTCAGCTCTTGATGACGACAGCCTGGGTGTTGCCTCACCTGCCCTTCCTGTTTTGAGCACTTCAAGACCACCGGAAATACTGAACTCCTCCTGTTCGAGGTCAAGCACTTCAGCCATTGACACATCTGCCACCTTCTTGGCCTCCCAGTTACAGCATCTGTAAGCAGTATTCTGCTCTTGGACTTTTTCTCATTTCATGGATTTGTTCGGACTTCTTTTTGATCAACAGAAAAAGACTCTCTAATGTCAAAGTGAAAACAGATCTTCACAAAGTGGTCTAAATTAATTACAACTGTAAAATACAAAATAACTGATCACAAAAGTGCTCACTCCCTTTAACATAACTCACCTAAATCATAATGAGTGGAACCAATTGGTGTTAGAAGTCACAGAATTAGTCCAATGAAGATCACCTGTCTGGGGTTTCAGTTGACTGCACTATAAATGCATCTTAACTGTAAAGTCCAGCTTATGGGATGTCAGTATGGTGGTCTAACATACACAATGAAGACAAAGAACACTTCAAGCAACTCTGTGGAAAGATGACTGACAAGCACAAGTCAGGGGATGGAGACAAGAAAATGCCCAAGTCGCGGAAGTCTCTTAGAGGAGTCCAGTAAAAACAATCATGAAGAAATGGGAAGAGTACGGCACAGCTGTAAATCTGCTTAGAGCAGGTGGTCCACAAAAACTGGGCAATCAACAAGAAGATGACGAGTGAAGGAGGCCTATGAGAACTCTAAAGCAGGGGTCCCCAACTCCAGTCCTAGAGGGCCACAGTGGCTGCAGGTTTTCATTCTAACACTTCGTGATTACAGGGTGGTTCAGATCTAATTCTGCAGATCCAGATCATCTGGATGACTTTGATTTATGTGGGAACAATTCCAGTTCTGCGCGCAGACGATTCTTCATGTCATCAGTTCGCACACTTCTCGATGGTCTGGGATTTTTCGGGTGATATTCTATGTAATAAATTTAAGTTATAGTGTAATGAAAATTGCATAATAAGATCTGGACCACCTTAGAGTTTGTGCTGCTAATTAACTCCTTTTCCTTTCATTTTAATTGACTTCTTTTTTTAAGATTTGTTCCTCTGAATTTCTTCATTGCTCCTCTGAATTGGACGGAGTAGGTAGGGATCTGCACTGGTAATTGGAAGGTTGCTGGTTCAAATTCAGTAAATGTCAGAAGTGACTCTACTTCTCTGGGACATTAAACAAGGCCTTTAAACTGCAATTGCTCTTTCCTGGGTATGACGTTAATCTGCATGTAGGCCATCTAAACTGCAGGGGAAAACCTCGGGGTTTGGGGCAGAATTGGCACTCCAGCCACCATCAAAAACCTCACATTGGTTCGACTTCATCTCAACTAGTGTGGTGCTGAGGTTTCACCCGTTGCATGGCTGCACTCGGGTCCTAATCTGAGATCCTGAGTCGGTTTGTTGTGTGGTGGGTGTGGCAGTGAGATGTATCAGTGTGTGTGCCTGAACCCCCCATCTCTCTCCTCTAAATTGCTTTATTTCTTTCCTTAAATGGCACCCAAGCAGAAATTAAATGTGAAGTAAGTGAGCCAATCGAAGTCCAACTAAGTCAGGGCCTCAAACTCCAACCAATTTCACTCCAAGCAGTTACTTAATTAGGCTCCGATTCTTGTTGCTAATCAAACCTGTTCTTTAATTTCATGGCACGTTGCTGCTTTTATTGTGCAACAGCAAACATTTCTGAAATTGTTCATTTTCTCTTTTCTAAGAGCGCTGTTAAAATGTTTTGATTTTGTTATTTTCAGATATTGTATGATGGACCCAGTTTGCTGGTCATGTTTTGGCTCATTTTGTATCTCAATATTGTTTGGCTGCTAATTAAGGAAAAAGAAACAATTAAGGGATCTGAATCTTCAAGCGCAAGTCAATTAAAAATAATTGAAAAGAAGTTAATTAGCAGCAAGAACAGGTCACTAATTAAGAAAAGGTTTTGAACAGGGGTGTCCAGCTCTAGTTCTGGTGGGCCGCAGTGGCTGCAAGTTTTCATTCTAACCATCTTCTTAATTAACGCACCGTTTTTGCTGCCGATTAACTTGTTTTGCCTTCGTTTTAACTGACGTGACTCAGACCCCTTAGTTGTCTCATTTTCCTTAATGAGTAGCCAAACAATAATGAGGCACAAAACAAGCCCCCCTCATGACCAGCTAAACCAGAAAATAAAGAAAAGTGAAGGTCTCGGTCATATTGGTCTGCTTAGGTCACCAGAATATTAACAGTCTGCTGTTGTGGCAGAATGAGAGCAAAAACAAGTCATGATATTTAATAACGACTTTAATTAACAGTAAGAATTGGCTTCTCATTAAGAAGCTGGTTGGAGTGAAGTTGGCTGGAGTTTGACGTTCTAGTTTAGCTGGTCATCCGTTGGCTCGTTTCACATCTTATTTCTGTTTGGCTGTCATTTAATAAAGAAATTAATCAATTCAGAAGACTAAATCCTTAAAAACAGGGCTATTAAAATGAAGGGAAAAGGAGTTAATTAGCAGTGAAAACTGGTCATTGATTAGGAAAAGGGTTAAAACGAAATCCTGCAGCCACTGCGGCCCACCAGGACCAGAGTCGGGGATCCCTGCTGTAAAGGATTACAAGCTACAGTTGGAGGAGATTGGAGAGACGGTGCAGACAACATCTTTTATCCTGGTGCTTCACCAGTCTGGCTTCATGGGATAGTGACAAAGAGAGACTGTTAAATAAAATGTACAGTACATGACATCTCAGGTAGAATTTACCAGAAGACGTATGGAAGACTCAAAGTCAGCTGGAAGAAGTTTCCATGGTCTGATGAGAACAAAATTGAGCAATTTGGCTATCGAACTAAACGGTATGTCTGGCACAAGTCAAACGCTGCAGATTATCAAAAACAAACCATCTCTACCTTAAGGTATGGTGGGGGCTGCAGCAGATCCTGGAAGGCTTGTAAGAGTGGAGGATAAAGTGAATGCAGCAAAAAAATGGGAAAATCATGGAGAAAATCTGATGATGTCTGCAAGAAAACTATCGACCTCCAGCATGAAGCCAAAGCTACAGTGCATTCAGAAAGTATTCAGATCCCTTCACTTTTTACACATTTTACGTTTCAGCCTTTAAATGATTTTTTTCCCCTCATCCAGCTACACTCGATACCCTAGAATGACAAAGTACAAATGGGAATTTTACAATTTTTTGCAAATTTATTAAAAAAAAATAAATAAATCTGAGCTATCCCCATTGACACAAGTATTCAGATCCTTGATTTAGTAATTAGTTTGAAGAACCTTTAAAAACTGTCCTCTTGGGTCTAATGTGACAAGCCTCGCACACCAGATCCTCTCAAGCTCTGTCAGGCTGGATGGAGACCATTAGTGGACACCTGTTTACAGGTCTCTCTAGAGATGTTTAATTTTGTTCAAGACCAGGCTTCGACTGGACCACCGAAGGACATTCACATAGTTGTCCCTAAGCCCCTCCTTGTTGTCTTTGTGTAGTGCTAGGGTCATCGTCCTATTGGAAGGTAAAACTTTGACCCAGTCTGAGGTCCTGGGTGCTCTGGAGCAGGTTTTCATTAAGGATATCCCTGCACTTTGCTCCATTCGGCTTTCCCTCAACTCTGTCTGGTCTCCCAGCTGAATAACAACCCCACAGCATGATGCTGCCACCAGCACGTTTCACTGTTGGAATGGAATTGCATAGGTGATAACCGATGCCTGGATTGCACCAAATGTGACCCTTGTTTGTGACGCCAAACAGTTCAATCTTGCTTTCCTCAGACCAGAGAATCTTGTTTCTCATATTCTGAGAGTCCTTTAGATTCCTTGTTGCAAACTCCAAGTGGGCTTTCATGTGTTGTCTGGCTACTGTACCATAAATCCTAGATCGGTGGAGTCTCGCAGTGGTGGTTGTCCGTCACCACGCAGGTTCTCTGGAGCTCACTCAGAGTGCCCATTGAGTTCTTGGTCACCTCTCTTAGAATGGCACTTCTCCCACAGGTTTGGCTGGGCAGCCAATTATTCCAAACTTGCTCCATTTAATAATTTCAGAGACCACTGTGGTTCTTGGAACTTTGAATGCTGCAGAATTTAGTAGCCTTCCCACATCTGAGCCTATGTAGCTCTGCAGGCCATTTCTTTGCTCCCCATGACTTGTTTTTTGCTCTGACACACATTGTCAACTGTGGAGCCTTCTAGAGACAAGTGTGTGCCTTTCCTAACCATGGCCAGTCAAGTTGAACGGAGCCCCGGAAGGCTTCAGGTAAGGTGTAGAAACATCTCAATGATGATCAATAAAATGGGATGCACCCGAGGTCCTAGCAAAGGGTCTGAATACTTGTGCCAGTGGGATTTTTTAACATAAGGCTGCAACCTAAAAAAATGTGAAAAGTGAAGGGACCTGAATACTTTCTGAAGGCACTTTACACTTAAAAACAACAATGTCGATGTCCTGGAGTGACTGAATCAGACCTCTGGGCCAGTATTTATCAGACATCTCAGAATTCCTCCTAGGAATTTCACTAAAAGTCTGACTAGTCTAAGAATTTGTCCCACCCTACAGTACGACGTGGGAAGTGGTTATGAAGCGTCTTGCTCCCAGTCCGTGTAAGGAGCAGGAGGCCACGTCTGAGACTGAATGATGTAATGATTTTATGGCACCCCTTGCTGCAAATTGCTGCTCACGGTATTGTTTTGTAGTTGTCTGATACTAACACTAAGGCATCACCACAAAGGTGACAATAATAACAATAATAATAATATTCAAAGTAGTAGGAGAAGAAGAAGAAGAAGAAGAAGGGCAACACAAGCTGCACGTAACTGTTCCCTCTCTAACATCAAGAATAATAATACTTTAATGAGGACAGAAATGGAAAGACCAGGACAGGCATAATGAATGAGCGCAAAGCCTGACATTTATTTAATAATTAATAATCCACAGCCACACTTCCAGGAAGAATCCCCCTCCTGCTGTCGTGGCCACAGGAAACTCCTCGTAAAGTAACAGTTCCTGAAGAGTCGCAGCAGTAAGTCACGCTCACTCTTCCAGCGTTCCCAGTTGTTTTCCAGAGTCTTGTGTTGTGTCTCTCTCAGTAATCCCCCCATTTTTCTGTGAGGTTCTGTTTATCCAATGCCCTGCGAATCTCCGCCTACCTTCTGGAACCTTCACAGGCGTGTAAACTATAATGTGAATGTTCCAGTGGTCGTGGCTTGCAGAGCTTAGAGTACCTGTGGGAGTTTTCATCGTCGGTCACCCACCCCATCCCACTTCTCCTCAGAGCAATATGCTGGCTACCACAGGACAGTTTGTGTTCATGTCTACCTGCATTTTGATTCTGTGCTATCACTTGCATTTCACATACTGTATATACTCGCGCGGATAAGTCGTGGCTTAAGTTTACCGCATAATTTCTGGTATTTTATAATGTCAGTCGTATAATTTGAATAAGGAAAACTCACACTATTAGTCCAAGAGATTATGATATGCTAACGCCCACCTGAGAGAGTAACCACGGAGCACACGGCCTTTTTTTTCTATGTACTGTGCCTATGTGACCACACAGTAATACCTGAACTATTCCAAAGCAACATTTGCACTGATTTGTGTTTTTTGTATCTCACACCCTCCTACACCTTTATCGTAAGATCATCCCTTATCTACGATGGAGCGTTCAATCAGAAGAAAATATGAAGCTGGTTTTAAATTAAACGTCATTGAAGTAGCGAAAGAAATTGGTAACTGCGCTGCTGCAACAAAATTTGATGTGTCCGAGAAACTGGTGTGAGATTGGAGGAAGCAAAAAAAAGGTTAAGTATTGTATTTTTGAATGGGCGTATAAGTCGGGTCTCATTTTATAATTGATATTTCAGGTTTCAAGACCCGATTTATACACAAGTATATACGGTATGTGTACTCTTCTACACTTAGTGCGATAATCTTGATGGGTGTGCCGATTTGCTTGACTGCATCTTACTTTAGTATAAATTCACATGGAGGGGTGGGGGAAATCTGCATATTATCGTTGTAGGGGCATTCAAAGTTTGGTGCAAAATACAGGAAACATTTAGTTGAGACATACCTAAATCCTCGCTATTGCAATTTTACCTTTTCCCTGTTGCCAAAAAACCTAACGTTACCAACACTTCTAGTTTTGGCTCACAGCATATGGCTCCTCAATGGAGATGGATCGATCACCTAATGCACAAGGTTTGTCATGAATATTATTCCATCTCTGTCAAACTTTGATCCTGTCCAGCTTATGTAAAATATTCCACCTTTGCGTGTGTGTGCTGATCTCTGCCTGAACGCCATCTTCTGGCATCTCCTAGAGAGAGAGGGCTGCTCACAAGACCTCCTAAATCCTGGTGAAGTTAGGCATAGTTTCCTAAATTGATCAAATGCTTGTACTCCTGCTCGAAGAGTAGGATCAGATTTGTAGCACTCTGAGATTTTGGAGCCAGTTTTCCTGCTCTGAGACACAACTGAGAATTTAGGACTGGACTTGACAAAGGCTGCTCACTCCTGATCTCCATGCAACCTGACAGAACTTGAGCAGTTTTATAAAGAAGAACTGAAAAGATTACAATATGCAAGCTGAAGAAGGGGCCTGAGTTGCCTCGAAAGCTTACACATTGTAATGTTTCTAGTCAGCCAATAAAAGGTGTCATTTTGCTTGATTTCTCGCTACATTCATAATGGCTAACACGGTACAACACCCTGGTACTAAAGAAGAACTGGAAAGCCTGGATTGTCTGTGAGAGCAAAGCTAACGGAAAGCGAGAGACTTGAGGCCGACATGGCTGTAAAATGTGTATCTACAGTATTATTATTTATGTTAGGTAGACTTCCCAGTGGGTGCTGGGTGGTCTCGTGGGCTTGGAACCCCTGCAGATTTTGTTTTGTTTCGTTTTTTTCTTCTGCCCTCTGGAGTTTTTTTTTTTCTTCTTCTGTCCTCCTGGTCATCAGACCTTACTTTATTCTTTGTTACTTAGTATTGTCTAATCTTATTTTTATATATTTTTTCTTTCTTTATGTTGTAAAACACTTTGAGCTACATCATTTGTATGAAAACGCACTCTAGAAGTAAATGTTGCTGTTGTTGTTACTAAATACTGACTTGAAGCGATCATTTGTGTTATACATTTTTAGCCTAAGTAATTTGCAGAGATCTGTTTTCACTTTAATATTAAAGAGTCTTTTTCTGATCAGTGTCAAAAAAGACAAACTAAATCCGCTGTCACTCAATGTTTTATAAGAGTAAAATGTGAACACTTCCAAAGGTATGAATATTTTTCATCTGCACTGTAAATCCAACAACTAGCACTGCATGAAGGCCTCTTTCTGTCCACCATTGACAGGACCGCTAGCTGCCTTCCCAGAGACCCCATCCTGAAGTATGAGACCCTCCTTTGGAGCTACCAGTGTCAAATGTTTTACTTTTCTCATGTCGTCATGGTGGACGGCGCAGTGGTAGCGCTGCTGCCTCGCAGTTAGGAGATCCGGGTTTGTTTCCCGGGTCCTCCCTGTGTCTGCGTGGGTTTCCTCCGGGTTCCTCCCACAGTCCGAAGACATGCAGTTTAGGTGCATTGGCAATTCTAAATTGTCCCTAGTGTGTGTTTGGTGTGTGGGTGGGTGTGTGTGTGTACCCTGTGGTGGACTGGCGCTCTGCCCGGGGTTTGTTTCCTGCCTTGTGCCTTGTGTTGGCTGGGATTGGCTCCAGCAGACCCCCGTGACCCTGTAGTTAGGATATAGCTGGATGGATGGATGTCGTCAGGTCTGTACCTGTTCTAAAAAAGTTCAAACGATGTTAACCTGCGGGGTTAGTCTGATATTATCTTAGAAATAAAAAATCTTTCTTACTCTGTGCAGTGCAAACCGGTAAATCTGTTCTGTTCATACCCCATGAACCTTATTTTCCGTTTTCTTAAATAAAGAAGCTCTTCGTGTAATCGCGTTCTTCAGAGGCGCACCATATTAACCCAAGCCGCAGCACAACACGCTGGCTGCTGATTAAAGACGCTGTGCCTCGCCATCCTCTCGCTCACACGCGTCGTTTGTCTGCCTGCCGCCAGATGGCGCCCGTGCTCAAAGTGTAACGTGATGCGCCGCCGCCGTCGCCGCAGCCGTGTGAAGCCCCCCTCCCTCCAGGCAGAGAGGGAGCTGCATGAGGTGCCGCTGTCCCATGCCGAGCCCTTAGAGCGCACGCAGACTCGGCGAGTTGGTGGATCTCCTTTTCGGCGACTTCGCCCACCTCGAGGATCTGTCCTGTCACTTCGGCTGCTTTTGAACTTTTGTCACTTTGGGTTTTCTTACTTCTGCTACCGCTTTTGGCAGCGTGGATTGCACACGGGGGAATGTATCGTCATAGGATGCCGTGCAGAAAAGCTCGAGTCCTCCTGCGGCTGTGCGCTGCGCTGGTCTCGGCGCGCCTGGTCCACTCCTACAATCTGGACCTGGAGCAGCCCACCATCTTCCACGGTCCTGAGGGGAGCTTCTTTGGCTACTCCGTCCTGGAGCACTACCACGACAACACCCGCTGGTAAGTCCCACTCGGTGGCACTCTTAGCAAAAGTTCTGCAAGGACCGAGACCAGCAGGAACAGGGAATTTGTACTGGGAAACGAGGCAGAGAGCTATCGGCCAGCTAGGAGGCTGAGAGCTAATGGGGGTGACAGCACCGAAGGGCACTCTAGAAATAGCTTAACGATTCCGTTACCTGTTTCGGTGACATACGGAAGGAAGTCTTAGAGAAACTGAGAAAGAAGCGTGTTTAGCAAGTTGAATGCACTCTCGGTCGAAGCTCCTTAGATTTGATTGTGATTCGAGTAGCGGAAACCGCGTCAGTGTCATTGGGCTTCTTCACAATCTCACTTTGTGGTTGCTGGATTTCCTTGTCCGCAAACGAGCGCTTTAAACTCGACATGTGTGAGTCACCACATCCTTACTTTATAAAGCGCCTTTTGCACTGCGCGTTTTCCAAACTGATTCATCTCCGACTTCCTTTCCCTACTAATTTGGTACCTTTTCAGTTTTTGTCACAACACACCTCCATCAGTCTTAATTTTATAAGATGCCCCCTCGTTGAAAATGAAAACCATGAGATGTCAGCTGGTCAGTCTGAGCGGCATGCGGCCAAGCGACCTGAGCAGGAACTCAATGTAAGCGCAAAATTACGAAAAATCTGAAAAAAAAGTAATAACTAAGGAACCGATGTTTTAATACGTTTTTTCATACGAATCCTTCAGTACGTTCAGTGATTATTTCACAAAACCTGTCTGGAGCAAATGTGCAATAAATATGAGATATTCGCGTAAAAATATTGCGTCTTTTAATTGCGAAACAAAAGTTATATAGCGCCATTCAGCACTGCTTTTAAGCTTACATTGCCTTACATATTTAGCTCTGTGATTGTTATACAGTGTCAGACATGTTTATCTGTCTGTCCATTATACAGTCTTTATATTAAATCTTTCCGTTACGATGCACACTTTATATAGCGCCTTTCAGTAGTGATTACAATATTTGTATAGAGCTATAACAAAATTGTCTACTATATAGTGCTTTACTTATTTAGCTATGTATCTGCTATATAGTGCCAAACATATCTATCTGTTTATTTATTATCTTTCCATTAAACAACACACTTTATATTGCGCCTTTCATTGCTAATATTGTTGCCCAGGTACAGAGCTGTAGTAGTAAATTGAGTGAGTGCCTTACATATCTATCTGTCTATTATATAATACCGTACATATCTGGAGTCAGTATATCTATTATACAAAGCCTTTCTGTAGTAAGTATAATCGTTGCACTGGGCTACAGCAGAATTGTATATTGTCTTACTTATCTAGCTGTGCGCCTGTTATATAGTGATGTCCATCCATTATACAGAGCCTTCATATTACATCTTTCCATATACGAAACACATTTCATATAGTGCCTTTCGGTGATAATATTGTTTATCTATCTATCTATCTATCTATCTATCTATCTATCTATCTATCTATCTATCTATCTATCTATCTATCTATCTATCTATCTATCTATCTTAGTGTCTTCCCAATCTAGCAGTAGCGTCGTGTAAAGTGATCGACAGGCTGAGACTCATACAGTGATTTAGTGGTCAAGCTTCGGACTCAAATTTTGTTTTTATTTTTCCAACATGATTTTGCCTACGCCATCAGGACCCTTAAATGACAAGTTTTAAAAGCGCCTTTCAGAGCCTCACATAGGGAGTCGATGATGGGGGCCGAGCCCTCCAACTAACTTTGTTTATTTCATGGAACATTAAGTACAAAGGCGTTTATTGCATACGTGTGGTTGCATTCCAAATGAAGGCAGTATGAAGGGTACTTTTGGGCTCTTGAACCCTGGGCTTTCATCCAGCATCCCACTGATGTGCGAAGCTATGCTGGCCCCATGTACACGTCGGTCCTGCCTTGGCCAAGTTTGGTGCCCACCCTGTGCCCAGTGCTCATTCCGATTCAGTGGATTAAATAGGGGTGGGTGAATGGATTTAGTTTTTGGGCCACCACGTTGCTGTCTTCTGTTCACACACTCACTGCGCCAGTGCGAAGTCCCCAGTCAGCCATGCCAGCTTTGGCACCTGAAAGGGAAGCTCAAGCAGACGTGTGGTGGAGGCGCCAATTCCAGTCCGATTCGAACGGGGATTTGAACTTTGGGTCATTGGACCTGTGATGATGAAGCCTAACCACGTCAACCCCCAAGTTAGGCGAACTGGCATCGCTAAACTGTCCACTTGTGTGTATGTGTTGTTGTCTTCACCCCCTGATGAACCGCCGCCCTGTCCAGTTGCTGTTCCTGCCTTACGCTTGATGCTTGCTGAGATGGGCTCCAGCTTCCCCGCGATCCTGCCCTAAATAAACAGGTTTAGAAACTGGATGGATAATGCAGTCTGTCTGTCATATAAAGCGCACGATACGGTTGACCCCGACCCCCCAGTTCCCCCTCACAGCCTAACGTACTTCAGTTAACTGTGCGGTGTTATAAGCGGCTCCGTGTGCGTGTGCGCCTACTGTATGTGGAGGTGACCAGGCCGGGGAGCAAATCTTCCCACCAATCCATTGCCGTATCTTATTACAAGATTCCGGAACCAATCCAGGTAGCCTAAAGACAGGAACCAAGCCTGGACTGAGGACAAGTCCCGAACAGGGAGAGGAGACATGGTTGCGCACCCACCGACGCTCATATATTTGATAATTTAAATATAACATGTCCCATTTTTAACGGGGTGTTCATTTAATAAAGGCATATCGCATCGCTAATATTGCTCTTCCAAGTGATATCAACGAGTATGAAACTCCAGAGGACGCCGTTTGATCGATTGATATGTCCCGGTTCAGATCTTTTAAAATCTGGTCACTCAAGGTAGCCTTGAGTCAAAAATTAGACGTCTTCCATAGAATGTTGCCTTCCATAAAAGGTAGAGAACCAGGGGAAAAAACACGTAGTGACCAGGGAATGTGCGAAACGGCACTAAAGCAGCGATCGGACCTGAATTCGAATTCGGAACCCTGCAGCAGCAGCGCAGACAAGACGCGTTTCTAGAATTTGATGCTGTCAGGGTCTCAGACCCCTAGTCGGCGTCTTTTTTGCACGCGATGCGTTTTAAATTTCACGCATCTTGTAAGTCCAGCGTCTGCCCCCTCCCGAGTTTCCAGCGAGGCTCCCCCCGTGGAGTTGGGGGGGGTGTAGGGCTGAGGCTCCCCATTAGGTTTTCGGCATTCTTTTGGAGAGCGGGTGCCAGTTGTTAAGATGTATTAATAAAAAATAAATACAAAACGGACGAAAGATAAATTGGCTTACGCCTCTGATTCACCCATCCCGATGCTGTCGGGGTGATTAGAAAAATAAGACTGAAAGCCTTGCTGGTGACGTCATTACTGAAAGTCGGGGTGTCGAGGGGCGGGGCCTCATCTGCCAGTTAAGACGCATTTTGATCTTGAGAAGTTAACAGACCCACCGCACACCGCGGCAGTCGACATCCACGGACTCGCGAAGTGCAGTAATCCGTTTTGACTCTCAGACGTGAATGCTGGAGTCGCCCGTGATCCGCAGTCGTCACGTTGTCGGTCCGTCCAGCTCTGCTGTTCGCTGTGGACTTTAGAAAACTGATAGACGAAAGTGCAAGCGGCAGGGGTTGAGTCATAACTGAGGTTTACTTCGTAGACAACAAATAAAAGGACAAACGTTACGATGGCAAAGAAAACGAAGGCTCCCGGCGCCTTAAGTCTCAGCTCTGCCTGACTGTGCCCGTTCAGCTTTGACCACACGGAGGTCCGTCCAGCTCTTCTCATCTCAGCACGCGCCTGCGTGTTTGCGATCAACCCGTCCGTTACAGTTGCTGCGGATCGCGATCGAAGTCTAATAAAGGCGCCGGATACACTTGCCCGTGCCCCGTTTCTTTCCTTTTTTCAGACCCTTTGGACCACCACTAAAAGCTTCAGTGTCTTGAACAGCGCTGCTCTGGTGACTTCAAAGCCAGACACGTCAAACTCTGTCACTGAAGCTCCCCTTTTTCGTGAACAATGGCCTGCAGTTCCATGTAGAGATCAATGCAAGTTCTCATTTGGCTGTTTGTCTTTGTCGCTATTGGGGCACCTTCGGCCGTGAACATGTACTTAATGTCCTGGGTTTGACTCCTGTGTCTACTCTTAGTCTCCCTGTAAGCCTTCATTTTTCACTGGCTCTCTGTTTTTTGTCCCAGCATACTAAAGAAGTGCAGGTCAGGTTAGGTGCCAGTGCAGAGTCACCGTGAATTGGGTTGAGAATGCCAGGTCAGGTCATGTTTCCCATCAACTCCGTCTACTGATATGATGAATCTCTTAAGTTAGTGCTATAAATTTAATTTGTGTAAAACTGTGCAGTAAGGCTCATGAGATTTAATGTGACGTGCAAGATGATAAATTACAGGGGCCTCAGTGAAGAATGTGAAACTGTAAGACTGGTCATGCAGGGCAAGGAGAGGCCCATCTGTATTAGAGGGTCTCTTCAGAACACAGGAGGGCCCATCTGAGCCACTCATGCCTCATAGAGGTGATGCTGGTGGTCCTCAGTGTCTCCGAGAGAAAACTGCTTACCAGTACACAAACCTTCAGCCCCCGAGCTAACATCATTAAACAGGATGAATCCAGTACAAGGCAGGAGCTTATCCTGAAAGGGATACCATCCCAGGGTTGCCAATGCATTATTGCCACTTCAACTAGCATGCCAGTCTGTCCATTACACCCACCTTACGGAGGGATTCAAAGCTGAAATACATTTGCTTTCGTTCTGATACAACAGCTTAATAAAGGGGAAGACCCCACTACCCGCTGTGCTATCATAATTGCATTGTGTGATAATGGTGTCTCATCATAAGACCACCTATCTGTGCTCGGAGAGGACAGTAAAGGAAACAAGTGTTGTGTTTAACATGGATGGTCTACTCTACTATAGGGGTTCCAAATGTATAAATATGTGGTTACTTGTATAGTAAGGCAGCGTGGTGGCACATAAGATGGTTCTGACATCTCATGGACTCAAAATGAAAGGTTTGCTTTGTGTATTCTGTGTGGAATCTGCAACGTTCTCTCAGTGTCCATTCTTAATCCATCATCCAAGAAGAGAGGAATGTTCCGTTAATCTGTGAGGACGAGTGTATTCAGAGTGGGCTCTGTGATGGGCTGGCCCTCCTGTCTTATTTCTAATGCTGTTGGGATATGCTCTGCCCCATTACCCAGAAAGGTGATGTGTTGTGCTGTCATTATAATCTGCTGAGATGTTCCCAGACATGTCAGAGATTGTAGCATTCTGGAACCTTGGCATTTCAATGTGGTGAACCATTCGAAAGAGAACAGCAGTATCTTACGTGAGGTGGGCTGTAAGCTGTTGTGCTTTATGTCAGGGCTGGGCGAGTCTGGACCCCCATTATCTGACACACACTGGTCAGTGTCACCCCATGGTGGCTAAGGTGGTGGGCTGTAAACCACAGGCCTGCTGCTGTCTTCTGACTTTTCAAATAAGGTGGCTGAGTTTGTGTGTCTTTTTGGACTACCACTGCTCATACGTGAAGATAAAGACAACTGTGTAAGAAACATTTAATGGGATAGAATTTGTATAACGTCATATGAAGAACCCCCAACTAACACAACAGAAGCTCACAATTTAATTAATTCTCACATAGTGCCTTTTATTGTAGTCTGTAAGTAGTCAGTTGTCCCGTACCTTAGCATTTCATTTACTGTGTCCCCTTAGTCCCCTCAGCTACTGTGCCTGGTGGTGCTCCTCTCGTCTCTTTAAGATTTTGTGCCTTGTAAGCTCTGCAAGCCGACGAAGAAGATGACAGCAGGGCACAATAATGCTGTGAAGGTTTTTGTGATTAAGAAAATGTCAAGAAAACGAGCAGCCAGGTCGCGGCCCCCAGCATGGATGTCGCTGCGCGGTACTCCCTCAGACAGGGACAAATCAGAAGCACATGGCGAACAGAGCAGTGCCCTAAAGCTACACAAACATGCAGCTAACGCAAAACACCCGCTGGGGAGAGCGTGGAGCAGGGCCGAGGCTGGGCCAGCCCCCCATGTGTTCGCATGACATCTTTAATCATTTTGACTGCCCGCTTAGACTTTTAGGTGGTGGGACCTTGGTGGCTCTAATCGGACATGCGAGGCAGAGCATTGTGCTGGTTTGTAAAGTCTAGCATCCTAATGACTGTGACGATTGGTGTGACAATGTGACAGGGGATCGATCACAAGCCCACAGTGTGCTAGAGTATACCTGCCAGGGTCCTCAGATGCCGTCTGATTATTTCGGGACCACTACAAGAGAGTCTTCACTATAGTGACGGACAAAGTGAAAAGAGAAATCATAGCAGGCGGCCGGTGAGTCACGCAGGTGGGTGTGACGCCGCCATAGACAGAGAACGCTGGGGGCTGTGACACCAGAAAGTGGGGGAGTCTCAGAGGTCTCTGTTGATGCCAGAATACAAACGTCAGTGCCACAGAGCTAGGAGGGCTTAGGAGTGGAACTGCTGCACACTTGGCGCCATCATGATGTAGACACGCAGACACGGGGATCTGAAAAAGAGAAGACCCCAAATATAGACACTGTTAAGGCACTATATAGAATATAGACATTGGCTCGCTGATGAAAAAGCCAAACGCTTCCAGCATTGTAATGGGAGCGACCATCAACTGAGCGTCACTGTGCATCAAGTGAGTAAAGGTGGCCTGGCACTCCTACTACTGAAAAGTGGCAACCAAATGTAGACGACATCCCATAATCTTCTTCTTCTTATTATATATTACACTTATTGTTATATTAAATATCTGCCTGTCTGTATGTCTGTTACATAGTGCTTTCTGTTTCTATCTATCTATCTATCGTGCATTTCATGACTGTCTGTTATATAGCGCCTTTCATAGCGATCATCTATCTGTTATATTGTCTTTCATATCTATCTATCTATCTATCTATCTATCTATCTATCTATCTATCTATTATATAGTACTTTTCACTATCATATACAGTATTATCAATATCTTCACTGTTATATATTATGTAGCGCCTTGACTTTCATCTTTATGTGTCTTTCTATCTGTCAATGTGTTATATAGTCCCTTTAATATCAATCTGTCTATCTTTGAACAAAACTGTATTTATTTTCTTTGAAGACGAGTGAAAGCTGACCATAAGAAACTTCTTTTGGTGGGCCAAAGCAATCTGGCGTAAGCATCACACTGCACTTGTCACTCATCTGTAAGTGTCTCTGTGAAACTCTAAGCTGGTGTGTTTGTATTTCCCTTTTGTTACTGGTGTCTTCTGATGTCAATCATCTGATCTCAAGTCCCCTTCAGGATGCCATGACTGTGACTGCCTTCTCCTGCTTGTGATTTTTATTTTTTTTTCTGGTAAAGGAAGCGGCTCTGGAGTCCATGGTGTTGAAGTGCAGTGGACCCCGAGAGCCGTCTGTGCCGAGTCCTGAGCTCCTCTGATGTTATTTGTTAGCGTTTGGTGATTTTAGCAGAGCAGATGTGTTAAGTAGTTCATACACAACTTGACTTAGCAGACGCAAGGCAGCACCTCCAGGGTGATGGCTGACTGAGTATTGATGTTTGGATCTCAATGACCTGTGTTGTTTTGTGTACACTGGGCTGGCTCAGGCAGTTTTGCCACCTTAGGCCTCTAAAGGTTGCGCCTAAAACTAATTCACCTTCATACTTACATGGGCACCAAAGTTGTTCAGGCCTATTTACAAGTGTTTTTCACTGAAGAGTGGGAGAGGGTGGGTTTCCTCTTGGCGTTTCGATCGTAGAGAAATGTGTCTATTTGGCAGAAGAAAAACAGTTTCGACTGTGGAGTTACATATATATTCAATTGAGGAGTGGGATTTAGGTCCCCCGGGTGTTTCAAGCTTTATGTATATTTGCTTTAAGGAGGTTTGGTTTGGACCTAAACCTTAGTGGTTCTCCTGGGATTCACTGCCTTACTGTTTTTGGTCAGAATTCATCTGCTACAGTACTTATAAGATCACCACATTGTGGTACCTGCATCTCTACACTGGCGGCCAGTGAAATATTGAGCTCTTTACAAGGTTCTCCGTCTGAGCTGTAAAGTCATAAACGGTCCAGCCTCTGAGTGTTTACAATGTCTTCTCATTCTCTGTGTACCCCTTGGGTGGGATGTCCCATGGCTGTCACAAAAGAGCCTGATGGTGCAGCACAGTATACTATTCATCTTATGTTTGGTTCTGTCAGACTTGTGCCATTTTAAATTTACTTCTTTTTGGACCACAGCATCACATGCTTGATCCCAATTGAGGGGCACAAGTCTGTTACTAGGCACACTTACGTCTTTGTAATAATAGTTTCTTACTTTTTAATCTATATAATATTTTTGTTTTAAATAAACTTTTATTACTTTCCGTATTGTCATGCATCTCTGGTTGAGTGTGCCTAGAGGCAGGCGTTGGTGTTTTGGGCTAAATGCTACAGTTATGGCCTGTGTCAAGAGCGACTAAGAGAACGTGTCCTAAAAGTGTGACAGAGCTAAACTTGTCAGCCAAACTTCCGTCATGCTGTCAGCTGATGACCTCAAAGCCAATTGTATGTAAATCCTGTAGGATAAGAACAGACATCCAGACTGGGGGGGAGTCATGGTTTATTATCTGGACAGGAGGCCCAAGAGGAATGACTGATGGATTGGCTGCCTGGATGAAAAGATGACTTTGTCTTCAGCGGAACCCGGAACTTGGCAGCAATTCTATCCTCCATATGGCAGGCGGCAATGGGCCTCATGCGGCAGCCCAGTCTGGACACCCGCAGGAGTGCTTGGGAGTTGGAGTCCGGAAGTGGATCCCTGGGTGTCGATAGAGGGCGCTGTCATGGGAGGACCTCCCTATTTACTGTACAGCCCGGAAATGCTTCCAGGGAGACACGGCATAGCACCGGAAGCATTGGGTCCGGCATAAAAGAGAGCCAGCAACAGTCAACTGGAGGAGAAAGGAGGAAGAACTGTGTAATTATTGTGTACTAGCCATGTGCGCCCAACTACGTTGCATGTGTTAAAGTTGTCTGTGAAGGGCTCCCTGTCTAAACGCGGCTGCCAGTTGTGAACTGGGCCCTTCGTCACACAGCATTATGATTTTTTATAAGGGAAACAAAATTACAAAAGAAAACCCTTGGACATTGATTCGATAGGAACGTCCTACTCGGAATCACTGTCCGAATCGTAATTATGTGGTGGTGTAGGAGCATTTCTGCTTCTGTCCGTTCACAGTCCGTCTCGTTTTCACGACACTATCATTTCCTCTCACGATGTCTTCTCAACCTTTCTCCAATTTCGCAGGTTGCTTTGTGGCAATCCAAAGAGTAAGGCAATATACATGGAGCAATGGTTATAAAAGGGGGACACATAGGTATCCAGGCTCTTTAAAGCATAAATAGGGATCACTTCACTGACATGTGAGCAAGCCACGGTACAACTGTGAGACGCGCAGCACTCGCCGGCTACAACGTAACAATAATTTTCGGAGCGTGCTGTTACGTTGTCATTCATTTTACCGACTGTCTTTCTTTTATTCATATGTTACGTAGGCAGGTACCTTTTATCTTCGGCAATCTTATTCTCTAACCAGGCCTCAGGAGCTAACCAGCGTAACACTGTCCACCACCCTTTTCGTTATTCCGGCACATTGTTGACATCCGTGAGTAACAACAACGTACTAAACTGGTAGGTGGTCTACACATGCGTGGAATTCGCAGACAAACAAAGATCAAGATCTAAATGAAGATCTCTTTAGTTAATTTAAAGCACAACAATTTGTTTAGTTTGAATGTCTGTGTTTTGAGGTGTGACTGGAGTACTACAGTCTTCAGTAGTATAAGCCTGGAGGAGATTCTTAATGCAATGCCTATGTTTTAGCTGTCTCTCTACTGCCATCTAGTGCTTCTTCTTCTAATTAATTCGCAGACAAACAAAGATCAAGATCCTAATGAAGATTATATATAGAGATTTCGACTGATTTCTTTTGGATATGTGCTTTGGAGTGAATAAATATCCTTTATTTTATTCTATTAACGTGTGATGTATTGCTGTGTCTGTGGTTTGCGGCTCTCCGGTGCCCCCTTGTGGTCAAAGTCAAAAAGAATTGACCAACTAAAGCCAGCGCTACCTAGTAATTTGTTCCGTGACTGAGCACGTTTGTCCACATGTAACCCCGCTAAAATCTAGTTGGTCTGACAAGAGTAATCGCTCTGTGCCTCGCCAACCGTACCGTGCTCTGGACCGCTTGGAAGAAGTGGGCCCGGAGAAGACTTGGTAGGTTTCAGGAACCGTGTGATCACTAAATGTGCCTGAGCACAGAAAACAGACATGACGTCAATGATATGACAAGTCATTTCATTCAATGCCATTTGAGTTAAAAACAGGTTTTTATTCTCACCTTACAGATAAACATGTACTGTGGTTGGCAAGAAAAGCTGGAAATTGTTTTGTCTTTTTGTAAAAATCTTCTTGTATGTGCAGCTGGATTAAATGCTGCGCTGCACACTCAATCAGTATGTAGAAGGTAGAGCGTTATCCTGCCCTCTACGACCCCCTAATAAATACAGAAGTAAAATCATCTTGACATGCGTGCAGTCACTCCATGTTCGGATCTCGTTATGGCTTTACACAAAGTCGCATGGTCATAACGAAAGTGGGCCTGGGCCCAGAACGTTAAGCGTAGCGTGATTGCAGGCCAGTGGGGGAGTAGCGAGGGGGGACAATCAGGCTTAGGCACGGTACAGAACAAATGTGCCAAGTGTGAGTACGCCCTAGGTTGGCTTCAAGTTGGAGGGTAGCTGCAGTTGCTACTCGAGTAGCTTGAGGATTTCAGACAACACAACTGTTGTGATACGCCAAACCTGAGACCTCAGGCAGAGGCTCCTCTCTTTAATTTGTAAAGTCCAAAGCACCCACATTTCTTATTCCTGGAAGTGAATGATGAGGCAGGGCAAATTCTCGGGATGCCAACCAGGAAAAACCCTGATTAACCCCAACAAGAGAAATGCAAAGAAAATGTGCTTGTTGATAAAGATAATTCACTTGAACCAGTGCTCTTGCAGGGGTGCACTTTGTCTCACACACTCAAGTGTTCGGTGAGGTCTGTAATGAGACGCCACTTTCCAAGAACACTACCCTTTTATATTGAACGGAATGGAAGGGGCGGGGCTTTTTTGAGCTCCCGCAGCCGTGAGGGCAAAAGGAGACAAGACTGTTAGTGCTAGCGCCCCCCTTCATCCCGGGGTGGTACTACATATCTTAAATGAGCCTGGAAGGTGACCCTCTGCATTTATCTATCTATCTATTGTGCATTTCATGACTATTTGTTATATAGCGCCTTTCATAGCAATCACCTATCTATCTATATATCTATCTATCTTGTAGTGCCTTTCATATCTATCTATCTATCTATCTATCTATCTATCTATCTATCTATCTATCTATCTATCTATCTATCTATTGTGCATTTCATGACTATTTGTTATATAGAACTTTTCATAGTGATCACTTATCTGTTATATTGTCTTTCATATCTATCTATAAATGCGTTGCACTTCCAGTTGAGCATTTATTGGTTGTCAGCTCTCAGAAACACACAGGATCGTCCCAACGACTTAACACAAGATCAAACCTGTGAGCTTCAGACTAGCTGGACTGACTTGTTGGGGGTTTTGGGATTAATGACTACTGAAAACGGGAACACGGCACTCACTAAGATTATATAAATGAAGTCTGGGACTGAAACTTTGCTGGAAATGATGTGACTTTAAGAATACGTCTTCTAAAAGTTCAGTGCGGCTCAGCAGATCAGCCGTTCATCTCATCCCCATTGAGAGCTGATGATCTGAAGGCCAGTTGTCTGCAAATCCAAAATATTTAACAGCAAATTAAGAGCAGCTGAAGCTAAACATGTCTGTGATATTTGTATTCAAAAAATAAAAGTGACAAAGTTCGGAAAGCTGTAGCTCCGCTTTACCTGATGCGCATTTACATGAATTAGAAAGTCTCAAATCACAATATTGTAGACATGTAATCCTCATGCCATGAAAGGCCCATCTCGTCACGTAAATGTTTGCAGATTCTTGAAGCTGAGGGGTGCAAATGTAATTTACGTCAATGCTCTTCTACCAAAATGATTTCGGGGTCCTCAGCTTCAGAGTTGGTTAAGCTTCTCAAAATGCATCACATGGCGATTTCACTGAAATATGTATAAAGGAATAAAAAAAAAACCAAAAAGACGCACATCGCGCCATCATGGAGTGTTTAGATGGCTCAAATGGATGAGCCGCTCGCTCCTCATCCGTGACACTGGTGGGCCAATGGCAGAAGCCTTGGGCTTGGAGGATATGGAGGGTAGCATATTAGACATCAGTCGAGCATTTTTCTTTTGCTTTTAAGAAACTGTGATTTTTGTTGCCCTCTTTGAAGTGTTCAGTTGTTATCTTGTTTTTCGGTGGTCTCTGCTATGGTGTTTATTGATGGCACACCCATTGAGGGTCTTGCGCCTCTCATTGTGTGTCGTCATGACACTGCTGTCTGCTTGAAGAACAAGTTACCTTAAGAAAACGTCTCATCGTCTCTGCTGCGGTGTGAATAAAATCCGCCTTGAGTGGAATTCAGTCCAAGTCCATGTGTCCAGTCACAAGAGATTTGAACCTCCACTTGGTGCTGTAATGTTTACCCAATATTAAGAAAATCATGAGGACACTCTCTACTACTCTCTACTCTATCTACTCTACTCTCTACTCTCTACTATGGCAACAAAAATGATTGCAGGGTTCTTGGCCTGAGCAGTTCACAATTGTGTAAATGTCAAAGAGTTTTCTAACATACATAAACTTCTCAAAACCTGCCTAACCCAACACAGGGGCCATTGCAGCCAAGTTCGAAATGACAACGTTAGGAGATGTGAGAGAGAAAAAAAATTCACATGGATTTAGTGAGACACATAGACAATGGCTGGACGTGGTCTGCCGCCCCAGGTTGCTGGGTCCGTTAGGCAGTAGTGCTGACCACTGGTGCGTATCTTTTGGGTTAGACCTTCTCCTCATTTCCTGTCTTTTGAGACCCCTGTTCTCAGCATCCACCCGCCTTCACAATTAATTTCAAGAGCTCCCATCCCGAGTCCACCTTCAGCAGACCCTTAAGACAAGCAGCGTGCGTGACAAGATGTCCCCAAGCAACTGTCAGGAGGAATGATATGACCTCCTTCTCGTCGCTTTTCAGGTCCCTGTTGGTTGCTCTTGGTAATGTTCATTTTTGCAGTTGCCTTTTGCTTTGTCTGATTTTTCCTTGATTGTTGATCTTATTCTTTTGTAGTCTCACTTACCGCCACAGGCCCCTTTAGTAAGTGGCACTGCCTGACCCTGGCTGTAAATTGTTCACGTGGCGCAGTCCCTCCTGGCTAGGGTTGCCAGACGTCCCTTATATACGGGACATGTCCCATATTTGATCATTTTGTCCCCTGTCCTGTACTGACCTTTCAGGGACACCCAAATGTCTCGTATTTAGTTCATTTTCAAATTTCGTAATAAGAATATATTTTTACTACCTTCTTACAGTACTGTACTTAGTTGTAACTTTATAAGTAATTATACTTTCTTTTCTCCGATTCTCTTGATGAAAAATGTAACGAGGAAACAAGTGTTTGCTGCCTGGTTGCAACTTGTTCAGTTGCATGGTTGGCTGAGGACAGCGACACTCTTAGCGTTTTGCTCTCCAGCCGCGCTGCTGTGCAGTTCTGTATGAGCATTGCAACATACAGTGTGAGCAAAATGTGTTGTTACTACTCGACACGGCCCACTTTTTTTCTAACTTAAAAACGAATACATCCATCCCAAGATTTTAAAACATAAGTGGTCATTTTGTGATGAATATTCCAGCGAATGGACTTGTTTTCCTCATTGCCCATTAAAATACTTGCTTTATGTTTTTAACTTACTGTATGTCTCTACTTTTATATAATATATTGGTCTGGGGGTGTAAGGGGCATGTATACATTTACAGTGCATCCGATAAGTATTCACAGCGCATCACTTTTTCCACATTTTGTTATGTTACAGCCTTATTCCAAAATGGATTAAATTCATTTTTTTCCTCAGAATTCTACACACAACACCCCATAATGACAACGTGAAAAAAGTTTACTTGAGGTTTTTGCAAATTTATTAAAAGTAAAAAAAACGGAGAAATCACATGTACATAAGTATTCACAGCCTTTGCTCAATACTTTGTCGATGCAACTTTGGCAGCAATTACAGCCTCAAGTCTTTTTGAATATGATGCCACAAGCTTGGCACACCTATCCTTGGCCAGTTTTGCCCATTCCTCTTTGCAGCACCTCTCAAGCTCCATCAGGTCAGATGGGAAGCGTCCGTGCACAGCCATTTTAAGATCTCTCTGGAGATGTTCAATCGGATTCAAGTCTGGGCTCTGGCTGGGCCACTCAAGGACATTCACAGAGTTGTCCTGAAGCCACTCCTTTGATATCTTGACTGTGTGCTTAGGGTCGTTGTCCTGCTGAAAGATGAACCGTCGCCCCAGTCTGAGGTCAAGAGCGCTCTGGAGCAGGTTTTCCTCCAGGATGTCTCTGTACATTGCTGCAGTCATCTTTCCCTTTATCTTGACTAGTCTCCCAGTTCCTGCCTCTGAAAAACATCCCACAGCATGATGCTGCCACCACCATGCTTCACTGTAGGGATGGTATTGGCCTGGTGATCAGCGGTGCCTGGTTTCCTCCAAACGTGGCCCCTGGCTTTCACACCAAAGAGTTCAATCTTTGTCTCATCAGACCAGAGAATTTTGTTTCTCACGGTCTGAGAGTTCTTCAGGTGCCTTTTGACAAACTCCAGGCTGCTGCCATATGTAGGAGTGGCTTCCATCTGGAAGGTTCTCCTCTCTCCACAGAGGACCTCTGGAGCTCTGACAGAGTGACCTTCGGGTTCTTGGTCACCTCCCTGACTAAGGCCCCTCTCCCCGATCGCTCAGTTTATATGGCCGGCCAGCTCTAGGAAGAGTCCTGGTGGTTTCGAACTTCTTCCACTTACGGATGATGGAGGCCACTGTGCTCATTGGGACCTTCAAAGCAGCAGAAATTTTTCTGTAACCTTCCCCAGATTTGTGCCTCGAGACAATCCTGTCTCGGAGGTCTACAGACAATTCCTTTGACTTCATGCTTGGTTTCTGCTCTGATATTGAACTGTCAACTGTGGGACTTTATATAGACGTGTCTGTGCAAAAACCATGTCCAATCAACTGTATTTACCACAGGTGGACTCCAATTAAGCTGCAGAAACATCTCAAGGATGATCAGGGGAAACAGGATGCACCTGAGCTCAATTTTGAGCTTCATGACAAAGGCTGTGAATACTTATGTACATGTGCTTTCTCAGTTTTTCTATTTTTAATACATTTGCAAAAACCTCAAGTAAACTTTTTTTCACGTTGTCATTATGGGATGTTGTGTGTAGAATTCTGAGGAAAAAAATTAATTTAATCCATTTTGGAATAAGGCTGTAGGGTAACAAAATGTGGAAAAAGTGATGCGCTGTGAATACTGTCCGGATGCACTGTATATATAGTAATATAGAGCGAGATTTTAAGAGTGTCCCGGCTGCATTGTCCTGGGCTCAGGCTCTGTAACTCCCACTGGTATCCATTGTGGTTTCTTTCTCAGAACCCCCACGTCTTAATGAGGTGCAGAGCAGGGTGAGAGTGGAGATTCTGAATTTTTTAGCGTGTGCTAAATAAAAAGAGATGAACAGGTTTGGATCTTTCCAGATTGACTTTATTTTTGTTAACTTTTTAAACCCGCTCAGTACACTTTCTTCACTGTTGCTTTGCTTTGAAAGCTTCATTCTATTTGTAGTTTATTGTTTCTCAAAAGCTTTACTTGTTATAGCCGCAGTATTTTTTCCTTCCAGTTTCATGTTTATTGTTACATTTCTTTGAAGTTCTGTTCATTTGTTTAATTCCCATGACATTATGGGTTTGTGCCACTTTGAAACTTCTTAATCTAAATTTACTGTTAGCTGGAGGTTTTTCTTTGTCCATTTAAATGTCTCATCACACTACTTGATTTTTCCAGTGATTTTCAGTCGCAGTCTTCATTTACCTAATCTGAGGGACCCAAAGGTGGTCATAGCGCACTCCCGTGATTGGCAGCCGTGCAGTGTGACGTACCTAGTGACTCAGTTTAACTCGACGGTGGCTCGCCCCGACTCAGTTGTGCTGGTTTCATTTTGTCTTAATTCACAGGGGTGGGCTTCTGTGCACATGGCCGCTGGCAACCAATGAACACTCATCCGGAGGTACATTACATGTAATGCAGCAGCAAGCAACAAAGAACTCGGGGGTTTTGGACCTCACAGCCGGAGGAGATGCTGATCTGTCTGAAGTTGTGTGTTTTAATGTACCACAAGAGAATGAAAAAGAATTGCAACTGGACTTGCTGCACCTGGAAATCAGTTGTATCCGCATGGCCAGGCAGGCTGATACTTTGGAGTCACTACACAGTCATGCAACTTGTCACCTTCTGTGATACCTACTCGCAGACTTGGTCAATCCTTTAGGGCCACATCTGTCATCTGAGGGGCACACGTTTTAAACAAACCCAGTTGTCAAGCTCTAATGATCCTGAGTGGGCACTGTTACCTGCTGGGCAGCATTTATGAAAGTACAAATGTGTGCACTGCATGCTACTGAAAGGGCACACACTCCAGACATCAAGGGGGACCCCTAAACACAGGTTCTCGAAGTCTAATAATACCGACTACCCACAATGGACAATGAGGGCCAACATCCACACACCCAACTTAGAGCCCTGAATGGGCTTCAACTGGCACTGCCACGTTGTGTAATCTGATATCATCAGTCAACAAGATCAGCACCAGAAGTCATCCCCTCCGACTAAAAGTCACATAATGTGACATCGGCTTTAAAGGCCCCGTCACACTACACGATTTCTCCAGTCCCAGATTTCATTTATATGATTGGAGGCAGTTGTGGCATGTGCCCGTCACTACAAGTCATGAGGGCTGACATACCAAGCAACTTAGTCCGACTAGCCTGCAACTGAACCCAAAGAAATCTAAAGCCGATGCCACCTTGCGTGACTTATACTTGTAGGCGTGACTGAGACTGCTGATCTGTTCGCTGCTCCATGTCAAATTACATGAAAGGACTTCGCTGGGCATGTCACACCAAGGGACTAAGTGCTCACCGTCCAGAGCAGTCTTGCTTGTCCATTTGTGTAACAGCCAATTGTGTGCTGCTAGAATGAGCTGGTGTTGTGCAAAGGTTTAACAGCCACAATCACGACCCTCCATTTTTCCCATTCTGTTGTGGTACCTAAAGCACAAGACATCACACAGGTGAGCTTCTCTTCTATCTCTGAGGTCCAAACCCCCCACATTGCTTATTTCTCATCAGTGAATTATGTGAGTTGGACTTCCAGATGAGCATTATCAGCTCTCGTGCACACATAACCCACACCTACGACTAAAGACCAAGTCACACTTGCGACAGACCAGTTGGAGTGACTCACAGGGCACGTCACATTAGATGACAGACTTCATGGGGTTGCACTGTGGGCTGCCTCTGACTTGCTAGATTATGAAAATGAAGGCCATGACTGCAAATGGATGGAAACGTCACATAGTATGACATGGCCTTATCAGGTTTGTTTTTGTCTTAAGTAGTAGTGGCTGGTTTGTGTGCATGTGATAGCTGACAGCCAATGAGAGCGCAGCCAGAAGAGCAAGGCATATAATGTAACTGCAAAGATTAAGGAATATGGCTGTTTTGGGGCTCGAAAAACTGAACAGGGGCTCACCTGTCGCATGTCTTGTGTTTTATGTACCGCAACAGAATGGAAAAACGAAAAAAAAAGGAAGGGACTGTGGCTGAACTAATTTTACCCAGAATGTATTTGTGCAACTTGTTATTGGCTGTCAGAAAAATGAGCAAGCTCACGGTACTTTTCAAATATGAAACTAAGCATGGGAAAGGCTCTATATAAATCAAATGTATTATTATTTTTATTGTTATTGTAACTGTGCTGGAAAGGCATCGTAGTTTGTCACGTTCTGCGGTTTCTATCTGTGTAATCTAAAAATCATCAGGCGATGAAATCAGCAACCGCGGTCGTCAAGTTTGACATCTCCTCCAACTAGATGACACCCTACAATGTACTTTTACAGTATGTTGTAACATTGATGCTGGCTTAGACTCGCTAAAGTTTCTCCAGTACCTTCATCCATGGGCACACCACCCACCACAAGACCAAACACCTGCACCATTGCTATCTGTGTTTATGATGCCCACCTAGCGCTCCTGCCCATCATTTTGAAAAACCCCAGTTTAGGTCTGCTTTCTGAGGTGGGCCTTCCACTCTCATGCACACATTTATATGGCGACTGGGTGGCACTCTGAGGATGGGACATCTGCCCAATATGCCACACTGACTGGTCTGAATGTGGGCAGGATGTCTGTCAGATTTTTAAGTCTTTGCAACTTGTGTAAGGATGCTGGGGCCTTGCCATGCTAGAGAGAAGACTGGCATGAATGTCTAAGGGTAAAATTGCTGCATTTTCTCTTCACGTCATTAAAACTCATCAGTCCGGATTTCCCACTTTAAAATTCTATGACTGTGTGCACAACTAAAAGCGCCATATAATTTTAAGAACTGCTGGTGGATACTGCTGCTGTCTCAGGGCTCCATGACAGTGGGTTCAAATCCCTGCTCAGTTTGTTTATGTGCAGTTGACCTTCTGTTTGGATCTGCTTGCTTCCTAAATCCCAAAGACAGGTATGCCAAGGTAATGGCTGGCGCCTTGTGTGATGTGCCCTATGATGCGCTGGCGCCTGGGCCCAACTCACACATCATGCCGACTGCTGACTTAAAAATACATTTCCTAAAGTTCTCTGGGCTTTGAAAAGGCTCCCAAAACGTGGACGAAGCAGAAAACTTTAATGAATAGCAAGATGCCTTACAGGATAGTAACAGATCAAGAACACCTGAACTTAGCCGTGTCTTTTAAAATCTTAAAGCAACAGACATTTCTCAACTCTGTTACCATCCATCCGTGCCCATTTATGAAACACGCTACTGATCAAAATTAATGAAGTTTTATTTCGGAAGCGTTCATGAGGATCGCTCTTTAGCTAACCAAAAACAGTTCGCTATGGCACCACTCTGTATAGAACCAGTTTGTCACCTTTATTTTTAAGGCTGTGGATGCACCCGAGTGACTCTGGCAATCCTGGACACGATTAGACGGGTCTGCAGATGTGCGCAAAATGAAAAGTCAGGCAGGAACTCATCTGGCTGCTCGAACAAGTCTGTGTCGCCACACTTCTTCATCTCAAAGATCTGTTTCGATATCGCTTTTTAAGAAGTAGGATGGATGATAAGCTATGCAGTGAAAGAAAGTAAAGCCTTTCGCAACAAAGACCCCCTCAGGAGTGGCTATTTCGACGCGCTGCGCGTTCCCCTGCCGCGTCTCCCTCGCACTGCGCTCGCGCTTCTGCCCCCCGCTGCGCGGTGACGACTCGCGCTTTCCTGGCCAGCGCTGGCCTCGGGGCTTCCGGTGAATGGCTAACCGCAGTGCAGAGTCCCGAAGAAAGACACAGCCGGCGCTCGAACACTTCTATACCGTACAGCATCTGACGGCTTACAGGCGATCGTTCAATAAATTGGGCAGGAAAGCGCGTGGATTGAGAAATGAGCGAAATTACAGCGGGGTGAGCTAAAGAGACGGCTGTACTGCAAAAAACTCGGGGGCTCTTCACTCAGTTCCGCTTCTTTTTTATCTGATTATTTGACATCCATGCCGGCCACTTCCTATTCTTACCCTCCGATTAAGATGCTGAAAAATCAGAAAGAAACTCAAGAAAGACACTCCAAAAAGAAATATTTGGATTCATGTCAAGTTTTTCCACCTTACTGAAGTTCATTTTAAAAATAGCATGTCTGTGTTTACTAAGTGTACGTATTTTATATTACCATATCATTTTCACAGCACGCTTACTCCTGGTCAGGGTCGAGGGGGGCTGGAGCTCATCCCAGCAAACACAGGGGGCCCAAGGCAGGAACAATCCTTGAACAGACAGGGGAACACACCGCACCCCCCATTAGGGTCGATTTAGCGTCGCTAGCCCACCCAACCCGCATTTCTTTGTACTGTGGAAAGAAACCGAAGAACCAGATTGAACCCACGACTGCTTCTTTAGAAAGATGGCATAAAGGCACCATTTCTGGTTCTCAAAAAAAAAAACAATCCACGTTCAGAAAGAACCTTTATTTATTTAGATAGGTAACATGCGCCATACAGTAAATATAGATGGTGACAGATTTGTGAAATACTGATGGGTCACGATTTGCTGCATACGTACCCAGGCTAGCACAGGCTAAGTTCAAGTTTCCTTATTCTGTTAGGGTCCTGCTAGGTAGCCTAAGACACATTAAAGATTTCTTTTTTGTCTATATATTAGAAAGTTTTTCAAAGAACAAAGAACCAACTTCACATGCAAAGAACCCTTCCCGAAATTAAATGGCTCTGTATGAAACCACACAACCCAGTAAAGAACCATAAAGTGCCATTAAAGAACCATCAATTTTAATGGAGTAGACACCAGGAGAACATGCAGACTCCACACAGGGTGGACATGACGCCAGCTCTGGTTTCCTTAAAGCCTGATTTTGTATTAACTTGAAATGAACTCCACACATTGATAACTTTAGTAACTAAATACAAGTAATCTCTAACACAATTCATCTTAAAGTCAACTACTCAGGTACATCCATCCATCCATTGTCGAACCTGCTGAATCCTATCACAGGGTCACGGGGGGTCTGCTGGAGCCAATCCCAGCCAACACAGGGCACAAGGCAGGAACCAATCCTGGGGAGGGTGCCTTTTTTTTTCTTCAAATGAAAATGAGCCTAAACTACATACATGCAATGTAAGACTCATCTTCCTTGACTAAAATGTTAGTTGATTATAAACTTACACAGCAAAATCACCAGAGTTAACTTAATTGCCAGAAAAGTTTAACTCTTTAAAAGTATAAACGGGTGTCGACTATACAGAGTACGCCTTCACAACAAGTTTAAGTAAGATGTGCAAAAAAAAAACCCCAAAAAAACCCAAACCCTTTAGTTGGGTGGCCCGGGGGTGTAGTGGCAGTGCTGCCACCTCCGAGTCAGGAGACCGGTGGTCAGGGGTCTGGTCCTCCCTGCGTGGAGTTTGCATGTTCTCCCCATGTCTGTGTGGGTATCTTCCCACTGTTTAAAGACTTGCTGTGAACTGGTGACATTAAACTGGCCAGTGTGTTTGTGTTTGTGTGCGCGCGGTTCACCTTGTGATGGACTGGCACCCTGCCCAGAGTTTGTTCCTGCCTTGCGCCCTGTGCCAGCTGGGTTACAAAGTGACATAACATTTATGTGACTATGACAGAAATTCTAATTTTTGTTTTCAAAGAATGTGTATTTAACAGTAATAAAAGTAACATTAGGCCCACCTGTGACAAGTTTAGTTTACGCCAACCCTAATATGAAATCCTGGCGCAGCTACTGGTGTGGAATAATATTTACCTGAAGAGTGGCTGCTCCTCTGTAGCTACAGGATTTGTGTCCATCAATGGCTGAATCTCCACCGAGAAAATGCCTTTGAAAGGAGCGCACAGAGCAGAGCTTTAGTCGAATTACTAGGCATTGGGTTAAGAAACTGGAAGGCTCGCATTTTAGTCTTCGGCATGGTTGCTTTGTGCGATTCACAGCATGGCCTTAGCACCCTCGTCTCGGTCTTTTTCCCAAGAAGACGGCCCGGAGTGTAAATGACGGATGGCAGCGGACCGCTGGGCCTGGCGCTGTGCAATAGAACTAACTATTTTAGATGGCTGGGCCGTTCACCCCGGACCTGTTGATGGAATTCAGTTATCTTTCGGGACACCTGAAAATCAGGACTGACCCTGTCAAACCGGGGCGTCTGGTCAGCCAGGCTGGGTTGGCTGGAAACCCCAAGTAGGCGATGTCGCTTTCTACACTGGGGCTCAAGTTAAGCAAAATGAGATACGAAGCGCGTATCGGCGATGCGACACAACGCATGGGTCCCGTTTCAGTTTGCGGCCGCAGTGCGCTCTGGGTGGAGTTGACGTGGAGCGCCCGTATTTGGCTGCAGTACCCAAGATGGTTGGGGTCCAGATGCTCGACTCTTATCAGAAGTGCATGGATGCTTTTACCAAATGGAAATGTTTTCATGTGTTCGTCAGCATACAAAATAAACAGCGTCACCCACTGTGTCAGAATGCCGGAGCAGGTCTCTCCATATGCTTAGTGGTCTGCTTTGCCCCGACCTCATCCTGCGTCCGTCAGCGAACACATTGATTTTCATCCGGAGTCCCGCAGCGTGCACAGCAAACTCAGTCGTGAGACCCCCAACTGCTTTATGTTCTGCCTCGGTGTCCTAACTTAAAGAGAAGAAAACATATACGTGCTATTGAAACGTGATCAGTATGAGGGGTAAAAGGGCTCACTGATTGGGAATCTAGTTGGAAAAAATACCAACAGTCACACAGGGTCTCTATACACCGAGTTTGAAGACCACTACTCTACAATGTTTAGCTTCTTTTATATATGCTATACATGTTATATATATGTTTTAGCTGCGAGTGAATCTGACCAAATCCGTTAGAGAGGCACCAGGGACGAGTAAAGGGCTGATCATCACCGTCACCCAAAGGACGAGTAAAGAGCTGCCCTTCACCGTCACCCAATGCATGTGACGTTCATCCTCCAGTCGGCAGATCTCCCGCTCTTTCGAAGGCACCCTCAGTGACGTCACGCACCCCAAGAGCTGCTAAATCTACGTAAGGCTACGCTGCACTAAAAATATCGTCGACTAACACTTTCGAGGTCTTCTGTATTTGACATTTACAGGTTACTCTTTTCTATCTTTACAGTTTATAAATATTGATCCCGTTTGGTAACTAAGCTGCATTTTTATGATTGTCAAAATTAAGCAGCTACTGAGTTGGCAAGGTGGAGAAACGCGTAATAAAAGAAAATCCATCGTCCAATAAAATCCAGTTGAAAAACTTTAGTGAAAATTTAAAGAAAAACTAATCACAAAAATTTCATAAAGTTCCCATATACATTAAACATGAAAACGTTTGTTTGCTGTGCCTTTCTGGTACTAAGGTCCATTTGCGCTCTGTGTTCAAGTTGCGCTCCTCTTCTGTAGTACATTCTGATAAACTGTTACTACTATAAACCGTTAAAATAATGGCATTAAATAAATATATTACATTCAGGTAATGTCTTAGCCTTCATTTAAAACTATTTTAATGTGCAATACTGTTTTGTGAATTGTTGCTTTGTTGTTAAGCTCATAATGGTACAGAATTCTAAATTTGCATAAAGTTGGTATATTTGCATAAGGCAACACCCCCTTTTCAGCATAGCTGTAAATCATTCCTTATAGATTCCATATTTTTGCATTGTTAGAAACAAAAATTTAAGAACGGTTAGCAAAATAATATTTTGGTATGTTCTGAACATTTTCTGAAGTTATACAGGCTGATTTATGCTGTGTTTTTCTGATATACTAGCAAAACTGTAGTACACCCTATGGCAGAGGAGCAACATTTCCTTCTCCACTGGACGATATGAACTCTGTTTTGTAAACAGTAAATCACACCCACTGACTAAAATTTTTTTTGTATTTTAGTGTGGTTAATAAATGTTGGTAACTTCATACTGGTATTTGAACAGTGTATTGTTACATATTGTTGCAAATGTTTACATTTACATAATTTAACTATTTATCTTGAGTTGGTTTGAACTGACATAATTTTAATATGTAAATGTTCAATTTGATATTAATGATAATAGAGTTGACTGCATTCATTTTACTGAGGCAAGCCGTACACTGGTCTACATTATGGACTGGGTTTTGATGGTTAAATGGTTGGCAGGTCATTTAACCAATAAATTACAACATTTTTTAGAGTGATATTTCATGAGTTTAGGAAATTGGCAGCCACTGGGCACAATGGGTAAATTAATGTCAAACAGGATATTCTCTGTACTTGTGTTAGGGAATCCATCCCGGACATTTTTCATTCCAGCATTCCCGGGAATGAAACTGCTGTAATTCATGGGAAACCAGGAACGGCCAAGCTCACATATAGAGTGTATAAAAGTGTAAAACTCGACCAAGAAATAACAGAGTTATAGTTAAAAATAATTAAGTGGCACTTTTTTTGGCTCACGGTGTAGCGTGTTGCCGATTAATTCAGTCAACAACAGACCAGCAACTAAGATTGAGCACGATGGACTTGGAGGAGTCTGCACTCTGCCACTAATGAATGCCGGGACGGGGCTGACTTCATTGACGTCTGTCAGACAACAAATTTGAACAGCAACTTGAAATTGCAATGCGTCAGTCTGTTGCATCCACATTATCTGTGCCAAGAAACTTGCCATCACAGAATGATGACAAGAAATGATGCATCAGTAAAAGCTGAAATGTGGTGTTTCAGAGCAACGGCAAGCGCTGGTGTCGTTTAGAACAAGTGTATCAGTGTCTGATGACTGTGCCGCCTACTTCAGTGGAGGCACAACGTGCTTTCTCAGCGACTGGCGTACTCTGCACAAAGGCGCGCTCTCGGCTGGACGCCGGCATGCTGGACACGTTGTGCTTTCTACGCTCTTATTACCACAACTAACTAGATACATGTACTTATATGACAGCATGAACTGCTTGTAGTTAAGGTTAGTCTTTTATTGGTGTCAACATATTGCAGTAGTTTTATTAAAAAATAAGTGTCGGTCGTTCTAAAACTGTTCACATGTGAGATGCCCGTGCACTGTGTCATCCCCGGGAGCCTGGGATTCCCGGGAATGACATGTGGGATTCCCAAATTCCCAGAAATGGATAAACCCGTATGGGAATGGATTCCCTAATTTGTGTTGGCTTTTTTCTGGAAATTGTAATTTTCCTTTAAAGAGAAGCTGTAAGATGGACGAGCATTTCTATGGTGGCCAGCTGTGTTTGTTTATGCCAGTGTCCATATCTATCTATCTATCTATCTATCTATCTATCTATCTATCTATCTATCTATCTATCTATCTATCTATCTATCTAAGGGCCTGCTTTTTTAGGACAGAATCACAGACAGCCTATCCTAGGATCACTGGATTCAATGCAGACATAAACCAGTCAAGGGTACACTGACATACACAAACACAAGAGGCCAACATACACTTGTCAGTCACGTAGACCTGAGGATGGATAGACAGTCACTTTTGGGAAGCAAATGAGTGTTTCATTAGTGATCTTGACATACGACAAAGGTGCTGAAGGACATTTGTTTCCCAATTTGCAATATATCTCTCACAATGTAGAATGTGGCCTTCAAGCAGGTCTTCGTGGACTCACCAACTCTCTTCTAATGTAAGCCACCACAGCTCCCCGTCTTCTCTAGAGGGTGCTGTTTAGCTCAAATATATTTTAGTTTGAAAAGTCAAGTTGCAGACCTCTGTGAAATTAGCAGCTCTGCTGAACAGCCAATCGGATTACACATTTATGTCACATGGTTTACACAGCGATAAGTCCGACAAGGGTCTGGCCATGGGCTGCAGCACCAATTGACTGGGAATTCCATGTTGGCCAGTTGTGTTTGTATATATCTGTATTCCCTGGGTTGGTTTAGTTCTGCTTTGAATCCACTAATGCAAGGGTAGGCTCCGGCTCTTTGTGGCCCTGCACCAAATACTCGGGCTCAGTAAATTGAAAGCGGTTTTAAAAGTACCTTACACTTATGGTTGCTTTAAATTGCACTAAATGAATAAAGCATTATCAAGATCCATTATATAGATAGACAGACAGATAGTGTTATCAGATGAACAGGATGCCAAAAGAAAGGTTGGGGTGCCAACAACTGGACAATCTTGATTAATTGAGAAAGAAAAGTATAAAGGCTTTTGAAGCCAAAAGGTACGGCATTTCAGTGGCAGCTTTGTCACCTGTGAGGTACAGGTCCAAAATGAAGACCTCCTTCCAGGAACTGCCCGTTTTTTATTTGGTCCCAGGCAGAAGGGGTGGAGCCTCTCTGACCATAGTGGGCGGGGCTAGGTACAGTGCTTGGACATCTTCTCAGAACTCCAGCACCCCCTTTCATCCCAAGGTGGTATTGCTTACATTCTCAGAGCCTGGAAGGTGGTCCTCGGGTACGCATTCATGACAATAGATAGATAGATAGATAGATAGATTGGACTTTATTTGTCCACAGGGGGAATGAAGCTTTTACACAAGCTCAAAAAATATAATAACCAAACAATAGGGACAACCCCTTTAAACACACACAGAATATTTACAAAATGGGAGAAAAACAGTCTAAATTGATTAAAGGTAACAGGGTAGTCCCAATGATGTGTGTGAAAAGCATCCCCCCGACACAGACAGACACCAGAAAGTCCAAAATGCACACTTGTATTAATCTCACAATACCACAATGCCAACAGTCTCAGTCCTTTCTCTTTCGCTTCTCTACACAATGACTTCCTCTCCCCTCCTCACAAGCTTCGTCTCCTTCCTCCCAACTCCGGCTCAGCTTCTGGAGGGAGGCGGCCTCTTTTATAATAACCCGGATGGGCTCCAGGTGCTCCTTCTGATGTCACTTCCTGGTGTGGCGGAAGAGCTGCCATCCAAGGTTCAAACCATGTCCGGGCGCCCCCTGGTGGTGACTCCATCTCTGCAGAGGGTTGCATTCCCCATGCATTCCAGGAAGGCCGACCCACCTGCGCTCCAGGGAAAATATTGTCCCATTTCTGGTCCCTTGCTTCTTCTGGCGTCCCGGCAGGGCAGTGTCCCTGGGCGTCTATGACGGGTGTTTGGTATAAAGGAACTCCAGGACACACTTCTGCTGAATGACTGGTTGGCTGAAAGTCCTCAGCGTCAGTGCGTCAGATAGGTCAACATTGTTGATAATGGCACTCAGTTTTTTTTTTTCATTCTCTCCTTCGTTATGACCACCAGGGGGTCCAGAGTGCCTCCCATAACTGAGCCAACTTTTTAATTCACTTGTTGATTCGGTGGGCCTCTCTTAAAGTGATGTAACCAGCCCAGAACACCACAGCATAATCACAGCAATTACGCCTCAAATTTCACATGAACTGACAGAGTCCAAAGTAGGAAGAAATAAATAGAATGAGTGTGGCAAACAAAGGTACAGGACAGTAGACGTTCCACTTACATCTAATTCTTTTTTTTTTTTTTTCCAGGATCATTGTGGGTGCCCCCAAAGCAAACTCCACTTACAGCACTTCTGTCCGGTCCCCTGGCGCTGTGTTCAAGTGTCGAGTGCACAGCAATCCCGAAAGGCGCTGTACCGAGATGGACATGGCCAGAGGTAAGTGACAGACATGCATGTCAAGTGTCCTCCCAAAGGGCTGCTTACCCTGCATTGCAGTCTCCCTTCTACCTGAGGTGATGGTAACAGATTTGAGGTGCAATATACTGAAGCCTTCTTCAGCGTTGTCTCAGTTGGCCACTGTTGATCACCATTGTTAGGAGCTTTTACTTGTAATCATCATGCTGGTTTCCTTCTCCTTTTCACAATCAGACTGAGACGAGCAACTCTGAGTTGAGTTCTGTTTGTGCAAGTGTGGCATCTCCTCTGCTCTGTGCAGCCTGATTTACGTTTGTCTTGCTTTCATGTTTGATCAGCTTGATAGGGTGTTGTGTTGTGAGGCGTTTGTCTTCATATATTATTGTGAGAAGAAAATACTGTAGATAGCCGGGAGATGCAAACATGCGTTTAAATGTGGTGATTGACTGAAAGAGGTCAAAGTCTGAATACTCAGTGAGACTGAGCAAACAAGACAAGGGGACAAACCAGAGCATTGCAACTCAAGGACACAAAGGGAGTTCAAAAATTGAAACGATAGCTAGCACTTGGCCTACTTGCTTAGAAATCGACTACGCTAAAGTCTTTGTTTGTTTATCATCTAAAACATGGAAATACTGCCATATTTACGCCATCACTACCTGTAACATAAGGAGTACAACAACCGCAGTCAAGTGACTTGCCTCCTGTGACGGGACAAAAGAAAACAAAATGAAATTTTGGCAGAATAGATTAAAGCAGTTAGAAACCTCCATAAATACCTTCTCCAAAGTGTACAAAATGAATACAGCTGGGAAATAAGTATTGAACACGTCAATGTTTTTCTCAGTAAACACATTTCTAATGGGGCTGTTGACATGAATTTTTCAGCAGATGTCGTTAACAAACCAAGTAATCCACACATACAAAGAAATCAAAACAAATAAGTCTGTAAATTAAGTTATGTGTAATAAAGTGGAATGCCAGAGGGAAAAAGCTTTGAACACATGAAGAAAAGGAGGTGCAAAAAGGCGTGGAAAGTCAAGAAGCCAGCTGAAATCTGTCCGTATTTAGGAAGCAATCCTGATAGCCCCTATCAGTGCAAATTAATATCAGCTGGTTTAGCTCTAATTGAAGGCCTATAAAAGGTTTCTCATTACCAAGGTGTCACACAAGAAGCATCACATGATGGGTAAAAGCAGACAGCTCTCCCAAGATCTTTGCAACCTTATTGTTGTAAAATATACTGATGGCATTGGTTACAGATGTATGAAGAAACTTCTGAATGTTCCAATGAGCACTGTTGCGGCCATAATCTGGAAGTGGAAAGAAAATCCTTTCAAAAGAATAATCAGAGCTGTCCAGGAGCCAAGGACCACTCACAGAGAGCTTCAGAAAGACCTGGAATTAGCAGGTACAGTTGTTTAAAAAAAACAATAAGTAATGCACTCCACCGCCATGGCCTCTATGCATGCTCACCACATAAGACTCCACTGCTGAAAAAAAAGCACATTGAAGCTTGTTTAAAGTTTGCTACACAACATTTGGACAAGCCAATGAAATACTGGGAGAATATAGTCTGGTCAAATGAGACCAAAATTGAACTCTTTGGATTTCATTGCACACGCCATGTTTGGAGGAGATCTGGCACTGCACATCATCATGGTGTGGGGCTGTTTTTCAGCATATGGCCCTGGCAGACTTCATATAATTGAAGCAAGGATGAATGGAGAAATATACTGGGACATTCTTGATAAGAATCTGCTGATATTTATCAGGATGCTGAAGATGAAACAAGGATGGACATTTCAGCAAGACAGTGATCCCAAATGCACAGCCAAGGAAATTCTCAAATGGTTTCAGAGATAGAAAATGAAGCTGCTGGAATGGCCCAGTCAATCACCCAACATGAATCCAATTAAAAATCTATGGAAAGAACTGAAGATCAGAGTTCATAGAAGAGGCCCCAGAGCCTTCAAGATATGAAGACAGTTTGTGTGGAAGAAAGGGCCAAAGTCACACCTGAGCAATGCATGTGACTAGTTTCTCCAAACAGAGGCCGTCTTGAAGCTGTCATTCCCAACAAAGGCTTTTCTACTAAGTATTAAATAAATTTCAATAAGCGTGTTCAATACTTATTTCCTGTGTCATTCCATTTTGTCACCTATAATTTAATTTATGAACTTATTTGTTTTTATTTCTTTGTATGTGTGGATTACTTGGGTTAGTGAAACTTTCATGTCAATAGCCCCATTAGAAATATATTTACTGAGAAAAATGTTGACGCATTCAATACTTATTTTCCTCGCTGTAAATAACAATGCACCGTTACTACAAGGGGCACAAGATGAGGAGAATCGAAAATCTTCAGTGCAATCACAAGCACATTCTGAAGTCCCAGATACCAGACTGCCCCTCTGAAACAGAACTCGGCTAATGGTGTTTAATGGTCCTCACAGGTGGTGCAGT
The DNA here is from genome assembly GCF_016835505.1 of Polypterus senegalus. Taxonomy (NCBI): domain Eukaryota; kingdom Metazoa; phylum Chordata; class Cladistia; order Polypteriformes; family Polypteridae; genus Polypterus; species Polypterus senegalus. The sequence continues at coordinate 106,867,265 of NC_053168.1, forward strand.
GGAAGATTGTGGGGTTGCTTCCCAGTTAGCGCTTTAGAGTACTGAGAAAAGTGCTATATAAATGTAATGAATTATTATTAGAATTATTATTATTAATGGCCTTTACTCGGATACCTGGAAAATCAGTCCAGATTTTGGGAAACAAGTGGCTGTGCCATTAGTGATCTTGATGTAAGACTTGTTTTATTCCCACTTTATAATATAACTCACAGAATGGGGATGTGGCCTTGAAGCAGGTCTTTGCGGGCTTGCCAGTCCCAGCTCATTCTCTCGCTTCCAAGGTAAGCCACCACAGCTCATTGTCTTCAAAAGACGGTGCTGTTTAGCTCAATGTATAACTTCTAGTTCAAGAAGGGTCTTGCTGCAGACCTCTGTGATTTAGCTGCTCTGCTGAACAACCAATTAGATTTCAAGTTTATTTCATATAATTTACACAATTAAAACTCCAAGAAGGATCTGCTTGGGGCCTGTAGCATAATGTGACACTCCTACTACACGATACTTCTACTAAAACACACAAGCACCTACTGTAATAACTTGCAAGAGACAGACTCCACACACACAGAGTGGCCAGACTGGGGTGTAAACCCAGAATTTTGGAGGTGTGAGTCAGGAGGGCTAACCATGATGGTGCCATGTCACGCAGTAATTCAGTGAAATACTGGCTGCTTAAAGGAGTCATTAAATAAGTATTGTGGGGAAGAACCAATCAATGCAGTTTTGCTGTATATAGTGCCTTTTATCAAAGGTCAGGTCAGGTTAGGTCAGGTTGGGGAGCATGCACCCACCACATGATGAAACAGCTCAGGATCCTAGTTAGCAAACCTCCCATGCAGACACACTGCCTCCAGAAATGAGCCTCTATCTCCCACAGCCAGGTGTTGCCTGGGTGTCCCCTTGGCCTGGTCCAGCCACTCCGGTCCTCAACAATGAGGATCCTGCGAGCCGGATCAGCCTTGGGGAATCATGTCACATGGCTGTAGTGCTGTAACTGACGCTCCCTCACAATGCAGGCAATGTGCCTCATGCTGGACTCCTTGAGCAACTGCTCATTCGACACAAAGACAAACCAGCAGTGCCCAAGAATTCTCCAAAGGAGTCCAGTCCTTTTCTCAGGTCACTAGATAGCATCCATGTCTCGTAACCATATAGCAAGACCGGAAGCACCAGGACTCTAAAGGCTTGGACCTTCGTCCTTTTGCATAGATATCAGGATCATCACACACCCCTTTCCAGCGACCTCATGGCCCCCCATGCTTTCCCAATCTGTCTACTGACTTCATGGGAAGAGTCACCAGAGACACGAATGTCACTGTTGAGGTAAGTAAACCTCTTGACAAGGTTGACAGTCTCTCTGCAGAGAGACACCCTGCTGATGGCTGTACCTAAGAGGTCGTTAAAGGCATATTATTGTATGCTTAGTAAAATGCACAAGAATGCAGTGGAGAATCATTAAGAAAGGGTTCACATCATAACATGTAAGGATCGGGATCCATCCACCTAATGCCTGATGCTCCCCTGACTTCTCTGCATACAGCAGCTGTTTCTTGGCTCTTCTTTTCAGTGAAACCCTGGATAAAAGTCAAATCTCCCTGCTTGCCTCGCTATATAAGGCAGAAAGCCGAGCGATACGCTGCAGTGCAGCTCAGCACTGATGAATGGGCCGGTCGTGCCGTCATTCTTGGACGTCTGTGTGTTTTGGGTTGTTTCCCACGGCTGGAGCAGAGAATGAGCAGACCACGAGCGGCCGGCCACTTTCCTCACACGCTTTGCCGAGGTCTTTATTAAATGGTGCCAGTGTGCTGAGGTGCCATGCTGCCCCAGGGGAGCACTTGGCCAGCAGATTTTACTTCACTCCTGGGGCTTTTAGGCAACCCAGCTTTTGTACACTTAAGTATGCTTTAAATGTGTAAAGAGTCCAGGGCTTCTCCACAGTCTGGAAGGTGTCTGGTAGGTAGGACAATGGCACAATACAAAAAGGACAGCCATTGCTGTATTTGTGCATACAACTTGCATAGAATTTACTATTTCTGAGTGCTGAATGTGTAATCATGATGTACTTTGCTATTAATGGCCTGAAGAGAAAACAGACACTGCCAGGCCTGCTTGTCCGAGCGTTTTGTCATTTTCAGACTACTGTCGGGGAATAAAGGGTCAGAGAAATCAAACGGCGGTGTTTTGTAATTAATACAAATGCTGGCAGCTGCAAGTGGGAAAGACTTTTTTTCCATGGGAGTCAATGACTTCCTGTCTAAGAGCTCCAGTTATAGTATCTTAATGCAATAAAAATAACTTCAGGAGCCCGGAGGACAGGAATCTGTCTGCTGTGATTTCCATTGTGGATTGTTTTCTTTTTTTCAATGAAAAATATAAAGTTAACTATATGAAAATGTTTTTTTAAAAAACAAATATGAAAGACTTGAACAGTATATTACCACATCACAAGTCATTATGTCACATAATGGTTGAATGGTCAGCCCTTGAAATGTGTTCTCCCATCTGTCTACCTGTGGGATCTGCCCGTGTTCATCCTTCAGAGACTTGCTGTTCTGCGGTGAGCTGGCGCCCTGCCCGGGGTTTGTTTCCTGCCTTGTGCCCTGTGTTGGCTGGGATTGGCTCCAGCAGACCCCTGTGACTCTGTAGTTAGGATATAGCGGGTTGGATAACGGATGGATGGTTGGACTTGCTGTTAGTCTGGATGGAGATTCTAGTTTGGTTCTAACTGAACAGAATTTCTAGAATGAAATAAATCCTGATAACTGAGGCCAATGTGTCAAGTTGGTTCTATTAGTAAGACTTTAAGCCATTATGCAGTAAGGACAGTGACCATCACTATCATCACAGCACTCATACACCCCTTCATTTTCATATTCTGCTTTTTCTGCCGGCAGCAAGATGGCACAGTAGTTAGTGCTGCTGCCTCATGGATTGTGTGACCGGTCACTGTCTGTGCAGAATGTGAATGTTATGCGTATATGATGGTAAATCACAAAGCAAATGCAATTTGAAAATTACGTGGTAACCACAACGAATAGAAACTGAGGAAATACAACACGTTCACAATGGCTTATGGGTAATCTGAAGTCATACAGTGTACCGCTCTGCTGTTAGTCTAGCTGACGCTCAAATGAACATGGACACTGTGCTGCGGGATTGCACCATTGTTAAACAACACGCCTCATTGAGATTTCTTTGGCCAGAGGGAATGAAATCTGCTAAAATTGCTCAGTGTGAAAGTGAAAATAGCATGACTGAACGAAACGTTTATGAATCGGTACGAGGGTTTAAAGCGGGAAAAGCAAGTGTAACCGATGAAGCTCAATCTAGTCGACGATCATCATCATGCACATAAGCCCACATCAACTTGGCCAATGCCTTCATCACAGAAGATTGACAGATTACGTTATCTGCTGTGGCTGCACATTTGGATATCAGCTATGGATCTGCACATGCTGTAGTGCATGATGACTTGGGGTACCATAAAATTTGAGCAGGATGTATACCAAAACAGCTTATTGATCTGCACAAGCAGCAGTACATTGAGGTTGCAACTCAAAACAGTCTTGCTGCTCCATGACAATGCACATCCTCATGCAGCGGTCACAGCAGTGGAGGCAATGCGACAGCTGCGGTTTGAACATCTTCCACATCCCCAATACAGCCTTCACGTAACACCATATGACTCGCACATCTTTGGTTCATTTAAAGAGGCTTTTTGCGGTCTATGCATCAAACTCTTATGTTCATCTGCTGACAGTTACCAGTATTAAAGAGTACATTGCCTTTACTTTTGGATTTTTCCTCGTATCTTCATGGGTTTTCCCTAACTCCTCTTTGTAGATATGCCTGTAAAAATAATTCTTTACATTTACAGTGGTGTGAAAAACTATTTGCCCCCTTCCTGATTTCTTATTCTTTTGCATGTTTGTCACACAAAATGTTTCTGATCATCAAACACATTTAACCATTAGTCAAATATAACACAAGTAAACACAAAATGCAGTTTTTAAATGATGGTTTTTATTATTTAGGGAGAAAAAATCCAAACCTACATGGCCCTGTGTGAAAAGTAATTGCCCCTTGTTAAAAATAACCTAACTGTGGTGTATCACACCTGAGTTCAATTTCCGTAGCCACCCCCAGGCCTGATTACTGCCACACCTGTTTCAATCAAGAAATCACTTAAATAGGAGCTGCCTGACACAGAGAAGAAGACCAAAAGCACCTCAAAAGCTAGACATCATGCCAAGATCCAAAGAAATTCAGGAACAAATGAGAACAGAAGTAATTGAGATCTATCAGTCTGGTAAAGGTTATAAAGCCATTTCTAAAGCTTTGGGACTCCAGCGAACCACAGTGAGAGCCATTATCCATAAATGGCAAAAACATGGAACAGTGGTGAACCTTCCCAGGAGTGGCCGGCCAACCAAAATTACCCCAAGAGCGCAGAGACGACTCATCCGAGAGGTCACAAAGACCCCAGGACAACGTCTAAAGAACTGCAGGCCTCACTTGCCTCAATTAAGGTCAGTGTTCACGACTTCACCATAAGAAAGAGACTGGGCAAAAACGGCCTGCATGGTAGATTTCCAAGACGCAAACCACTGTTAAGCAAAAAGAACATTGGGGCTCATCTCAGTTTTGCTAAGAAACATCTCAATGATTGCCAAGACCTTTGGGAAAATACCTTGTGGACTGATGAGACAAAAGTTGAACTTTTTGGAAGGCAAATGTCCCGTTACATCTGGCGTAAAAGGAACACAGCATTTCAGAAAAAGAACAATATACCAACAGTAAAATATGGTGGTGGTAGTGTGATGGTCTGGGGTTTTTTTGCTGCTTCAGGACCTGGAAGGCTTGCTGTGATAGATGGAACCATGAATTCTACTGTCTACCAAAACATTCTGAAGAAGAATGTCCGGCCATCTGTTCATCAACTCAAGCTGAAGCGATCTTGGGTGCTGCAACAGGACAATGACCCAAAACACACCAGCAAATCCACCTCTGAATGGCTGAAGAAAAGCAAAATGAAGACTTTGGAGTGGCCTAGTCAAAGTCCTGACCTGAATCCAATTGAGATGCTATGGCATGACCTTAAAATGGCGGTTCATGCTAGAAAACCCTCAAATAAAGCTGAATTACAACAATTCTGCAAAGATGAGTGGGCCAAAATTCCTCCAGAGCGCTGTAAAAGACTCATTGCAAGCTTGATTGCAGTTATTACTACTAAGGGTGGCCCAACCAGTTATTAGGTTCAGGGGGCAATTACTTTTTCACACAGGGCCATGTAGGTTTGGATTTTTTTTCTCCCTAAATAATAAAAACCATCATTTAAAAACTGCATTTTGTGTTTACTTGTGTTATATTTGACTAATGGTTGAATGTGTTTGATGATCAGAAACATCATGTGTGACAAACATGCAAAAGAATAAGAAATCAGGAAGGGGGCAAATAGTTTTTCATACCACTGTATATAGCATGTTTGTCACTACTCAAAGAACTTTTAGTGAGAGGGGAGCAACTAACAGTAATGTGTAACATCCTGTGGATGATGTGATGGCAGCCATTTTTGTGCCATTACGCTCACCATACAGTAGCTATTAGATGATGAAATGGCGAGAGAGACATACAGCCAATTAGAGACAGGGGATGATTAGGGAGCCAGAATGACTAGGCCATGGAGGGAACTTTAGCCTTGGGCATCGGGATACACCCTACTCTTTACGAAGGATGCCTTGCGATCTTTTATGGACACAAAGAGTCAGGACCTCAGTTTTATGTCTCTTCCAAAGGACAGTACCATTTTTATAGCACAGGGTCCCCATCACTGCATTGGGGCATTGGGATCCACATTCAGACCTCAGGGTAAGTGTCCCCTGCTGGACTCATTAACACCTCTTCCAGCAGCAGGCCAAGCTTTTCCTAAGTGGTCCCCCGTCCAAGCACTGGATAGGCCGAAATATGCTTAACTTCAGGTGGATGACCTCTTCCGAAGTGTATGTGGTATGGCTGCTGACATTAATTGGCCTGTTTATATTTGGGGGCCCTATGATGGACTGGCACCCTGCCCACGGTTGATTGCTATTTTGTTCCCATTGCTGTCAGGTTAGGCTCCAGCTCACACACCCCAGAACTGCATTAAGTGGGTTTGAGAATGTTATGAAATTTCTGCTGGTCAAGGCTTTGAGGAGTTCTTTCTATCACAGAAACAATGGTCACAAGTCAAGGACCCCTTCTAATGGAGGTACTGGTCCAAACAGGGCTTCTAAAGAATATACCATTAATATACAGTATATTATATTCTTTAAAAGAATACTCTGTCCCATGTTGTTTGTTGTGATTGCTCAGAAAAAAATGTATTCCTGTGTTTTTTTTATGGAGAACAGAATAAACAAAGGGCAATGAAGAACAATGGCAAACAATATCAGAATGTCCATGAACAAAAATCTCATACTTATTTTGCATAATGCACAAGTAAACTTATCTAGTCCTATGTTCACAATGCACAGATAAATTTTCTAAAAAAATGTTAAATAAACCACCTTCGGAAAGTCTTGTGAACATTACTGAGAGACCTGCCCAATAATAGCTTACGCTTTAGCTAGCGTGATACTTTACGTCATATCAACATTGTACCATGTGGTCTAAGAGAGGAGTACAAGTAGAGAATACAAGTGTGTGGAAACATTATGAGGTGGAACATACAGTTATGCGTCACATCTGGGTATATCTGAGGTGCTTCAATGAGCAGAAGGTCAATTTACTGGTGGAGTTTCACAAACTTTCGATGGAAACACTGGAAATACAGCATTGAGGATTAACAACCAATGAATGAGACGAGAAGTGTGTTCAGGTCTAAAGAAAAGCAAATGAAAGCATGACCAGGTGGAACGTTTACCTCAGATTTGTGTACATATGAGATGTTTCAAAAAGCAGAAAAGGTTAATACAATGGTGCAATTTCACAGTTGATGAAAAATCCAGAAACACAGAAATTTGGATTAGCGACCAATGACTGTGGAGGGAAGCGAGCCTTTAATTCAATGGAAAGCAAATGAATACACAATCAGGTGAAACGCTTACTACGTATCTGTGTATATCTGACATGCTTCAACAAGGAGAAGGTCAATTCAATGGGACAGTTTCACAAATTGTCTGTGAAAGACCTGGGAACTCAGCATTGTGGATTAATGACCATTGAATAAGGGGAGAAACAGGTCTTTAATTCAAAGAAGAGCAAAGGAAAACATGATAGGATGGAATGTTTACCTTATATTTGTATGTATCTCAGATACTTCATCAAGCAGAAGTTCAATTCAACAATGTAGTTTCACAAACTGTCAATGAAAAACCCAGAAATATGGCATTTTGAATTAATGACTAAAGAACAAGAGAAGAGGTCCGGTCTTCAATTTAAAAGTTCACACCTTCTCTTTCGCAGTTTATCTAACAATCTTTTAACCAAAATGCCGTGCACTTATTTAAGACATTGTAACACTCAACTGGATTCCTGACAGGTGGATCAGGCAGCATGAGTGTTCATGGATGTTTTGATTTTGCTTGCTGTTGCTCAGCATTGGCCCTCATTGTATCATGAGCTTTGTTATTGCTATTCTCCATAAAAACCAGAGATTAAAAGAATTTCTTGGTCATCACTACAAGCAATATGAGGTAGGTTAGGTAGACTTTATATAAAAAAATGACCATTTTCAGGTGGAATATTCCTTTAAATGTTTATAAAAATAATTACATTCGTTATTATATTAGTTTGTATTAGATACTTTAGGGGTCGTTCATAAATGACGTCACACTGTTTTGTCACAAAATTGACCCCCCCAAACACATTTCGTCACAAATCTTCTAACTTCCTTTCACTAATGACGTCACAAACTTTGGACCACCCCCTTACAAGCTACAAATAAGTAAACTTACTTAACACTTTCAAGCCAACAATGCAAAAGTCTTATCATACCTTGTTTTACTAACGGAAGTTTCTATTCGGTTTACTGTTGCATAATCAAATAACTGAATTCACTGAACTGTTTTATTCTAATACATGCTTATTCGCCCTGCCATGGTGATGAGAAGTGGTCTGCCATTGTGCAAGCAGGGATACTGCTGACATTTACATAATTTCTGGCAACAGAGAGTCTACTGAGGTCCAGTTCATCTTCATTTTGCCACTCTACACCTTCTCCATTTTTGGTATGTGCGATTCCCACCACTAACTCACATTGTTGATGGGAAGCCAGTCTTGCTGGTCTGATGATTTGATGTTTGTGGATTGCTGTGTGGCTTCACAACATCACCAGGGAGCCAGAATATTGATATCCCTCAGTGTTGACTGGATTACCATATATAACAGAATACAATGTTGTACCTGAATGATGAAGGATGTTGTTCACCTCCATCTCAAAGTTGCAGACAGAGATGGACACTTGTGTGTGGTTACAACTGTTGCTCATTCAGGCACATTATAATGGAGGCACACTGACCGGTGACTAAGTTCAGGTGTTGGCTTACCTTCTGTGCAGGATAGCTGAGCTGTCCTTTCTGCATAAACCCGAGAGTATGGACTTTATCCATATTCATTATCAGTTACCATATAGCTTTGAGACATCACCATATGCCCACTACCCCTCCACCTTCATCATGTAGCGTCACAGAAGTCATGACATCATTTATAGTAGGCCCCTTGAAAGATTATAAAAAGTAAATTTATTATTACTGTCATATTAGTGTGAATGACACCCTTTAAATCGTTACGGCTCTCGTTATTCATGTGTGTTATGGCAGCACAGTACAGTGATCTGAGTTCTTGTAGATGCTGTAGCTCTGCCACATTTCCATGACGGTGTTATCTACTGTAGATGTTCTGATATCCACTCCCATTCTGAAGATGTCCCTGTTGGGTTGCTCCTCTCTGAGTGAGTGGGTGTTGTGAGAAGTCTCGGATATTCACAAACTGCCGTGTGATTAGTGATCCCTGGATAGGCGTTAGTGCACAGATTCTTCTAGCATTTCTCTCTTTATCTATGTTGTAGTGCAGTGTTTCTCAACCTGTGGATCATGCCCCCCTGGGGGGTGCGAGATATCTACAAGGGGGGAGTGAAAAAAAAGGAAATCGAAGTAGAAGCTATTTATTAAAACAAACTTGTTTATTGCAACCGTTTATTGGAGAAAAATCACACAGAATATGTTAACTACCGGCTCTGTGGAATTAGTGTAAATAACCACAAAATCATTCCGCATGTAGGGGACGTAATGATGTAGAATACGGGAAGTGTGGAGAAACTGTGAGGAAATAACGGAAGACAAACGCTGATCTTTAAAACGGTAACCTTTAAAACTATTGCACCTTTGGTAAATGGAGCATGATACGCAACTGATTATATATTGTTTCTTTTATTCATTTATTGTGTTTCATTGTAAAATTAAAAAAAAAGTACAATATATTTATATTTTTTGTTTATAGTTTTCACGGTGTTCATTTCGGTATAACAACATTAATAAAGAATGTAAAGCTTGAGGCGTGAATAAAGATAAAGGCACCAGTGTGCGACTTTCTGAGTGTCAATTCAATTAAATCAAGTGCTGCTACAATTAGTGGCGTCACTTGTCATTTCGACTCATCTAGACGGGTGTATAGGCCTGTCCGCCCGTAAGCAAACATCATCATTTAAGTTACAACTCATCCCTCTCTCTTAGAAATAAGAAGTGATAGTATTCTTATGACTATTTATAATATTTGTAATTTAATTCTTATTATGGAATGGAATAATTTAAAATGTGGAATTATTAAAATGACTAAAAAATGTCATAAAATTTAATGAAAACCGAAAAAACGTTTGAATTTAACATATTTACAATTTTACATAATCCATATCACATGTGTCACATGTGTGACTGTATATTTTGATGATAAAAATATATTTGCGATGCCCGAGTTTGATCCAGACTTGAGCACTTCTGCCAATAGTGCATTCCCAAATTAAAAGTTAGTGTTGTTGGGTGGATCTCAGTATAATCAGAAATCTGAAAATGTGCATAACAACGTTAAGGGTGGGGGGGGCACCACATCAACTAATATGAGAAAATGGGGCACACATGGAAAAAAGTTGAGAAACACTGTTGTAGTGAAGATGTTCTGCAACTCATCCTTGTTTTTGCATGTGCCTCAAGAAATGAGGTGAATGTACTGACACCCCGTCAACCCCTTTGTTCTTTTGTGTGTAAAATGTCTGTGGGTTTGAGTTTTCTTTTCAGTTTGATAGATATAATTTACAGACACAGTGGCCGTACCACTATATTGCTTACATGAGTGTATCTTTAAATTATGAATTACTAGAGCATGTGCTTTGTTCTCTTAAATTTAAACAAAAAAAAAAAAAACTGTTTTCTGGAGTCACAGCCCTTTCCTCACAAGATGACACTTTTTGGTGTGTCCCATAAATTGGGTGGGCACATTTTTTGTTAGCTACAATTTCCATTTAGCTATGAGCAGCACGGGTGGCTCTTTGGTAAAGAAAGCGCCAGTTTTCATTTTAAATGTCAGACTGCAACCTCATCATGAGATACACTCAAGTGAAAAATTGTAGACTCCATGGAAACTGTAGTCTTTTTTAACATATTTGAACAGGCAAATGGTTGATCTTCATTCAAACAGTGTCTGCAGATGAAGACAGTAAGTACATTTGAATAAAAACAAATATTTGAATTTTGACTTTTGAATCATGTATTCAAAAATAATATCAACTGATGTAATGGTCTGCAGGGGAGAAATGAAGTCCACCCTTGGCCTCAGAAGCTGGTACTGCCCACTTTAGTAGAAACGACTTCTTGTAAGCACTTTGCATAACTGCTCACCATATCGACTTAGTGATATTCTTGAATACTCTTCCATACAAAACTGTTTGTGGATTTGTGATGCAACAAAAGTCCATAGCAGCACAAGTTTTCTTAAAAACCGTGTGGCTTGGCATGGGCTGGTAGGTGCATGGCGCTCTGCTGTACAGCCATGTGGTGTTCAATGGGGGAAGCGAGCTGATTGCCTGTTACAGTACATGCAAACGTGACAGCTCAGCTGTTCCCCATTAAAATCCTGCGAGTGGTCCGACGAGGTGGAAGAGGAGCTTGTGCAGAGAGCCAAGGGAGACCAACGAGAACGAAAAAGGATAGAGTATGGAGGTTGGAAAGAAACAACTGTGAGCAGAGGAAGGATTAATATGGAACTGGTCCTGTTGTGAGCTGGAGGCAGGCTGTAGGGTTTTATCCCAAAAGGAACGAGCATATGGCACTTGAGGGATGAGGTCACTTCTGCTGAGCGATCTGGGAGCAGGAAGGCCCCACCGATGGAGCAAGCTTGAGGGTCCCTGCAGATATCAAGGCATGGTGGAGTGGGACATAAATTGGGCTTGGGGCACCCCCCTGAGATGACCAGATGACTGCACCAGCCAGAGGACATCTCTTCAAGTTGAGGAGACCTTAAAACAGTTAGCTGAGGAGATGCTAAATTAGAAAGGAAGCATGGTGGCTAGTACTGGGATTGTACAGAGACTCATCCTGTATGTTTTAACCTAATTTTTATGGATTATTTATTGATAATTTACAATTACTTTTAACCTTCACCCTAACACCTGTTTTTTGGATTATTTATAGTAATATTTATATATTTATATAATGTAGTGAGAAGTCAAGCAAAATGACACCTTTTATTGGTTAACTAAAAAAATTACAATATGCAAGCTTTCGAGGCAACTCAGACCCCTTCTTCAGGCAAGATGTAAGATGTATATTTATATAATATAATTATTTATATATTCACAGTATATTAAGAAGGTACTGCACTTTCTGAACATTGTGTTTTGTTTATATAAAAGCACTCTTGCACTTTGCACCTAACTGTATGTGTCCTCATTGCATGGCTCATCCTGGTTATTGATGGTTTTGGGTTTAAAGATGGCATGGCATCTGGAGCCAGCCTGGACCATCACAGGATTTTCTTGCACATACTGCCCATTTCATATCTTCTCACAACATTTCAAAGGCATTCGAGTCACTCCATAATCCTGCATTTTGTCTTTTGGAACCATTCATTGGTGGATTTGCTAGTGTTCCTTGGATCTTTATCACGTTGAAAGGTTAATTTCTGGTTCAACTTCAACTTTTGGAAAGATTCCCACACAAACTCATCAAAATCACTTTGATATGATGCAAATTCATAGTTGACTCAATGACTGCAAGCTGGCCTGTTCCTGAGGCATAAAGCAACCCCAAACCATAACATTTCTACCACCACACTTGATATGAGGTTCTTCTCCTGAAGTGCTGTCTTCAGCTTGTGTCAAACATGTCTACTGTTACTGTATCCAAACAACTCTGTCTTTGATTCATCTGTCCAGAGCACATTGGTCCAGAAGGCCAGGGGCTCATGTATAAACGGTGCGTACGCACAGAAATGTGCCGTAAGAACTTTTCCACGTTCAAATCGCGATGTATAAAACCTACACTTGGCGTAAAGCCACGCACTTTTCCACGGTACCTCATGCCTTGTCGTACGCAACTTCTCCGCTCGGTTTTGCAGACTGGCGGCACCCAGCGTCAAAGCAATGCTACTGTTTCTGTGTGGTTACTCATTATTTTCCTGACGTGGCTTTATAAATACACTGAAACTAACCTCATATTGTTTATTAGTGTAATACATCTGATTGTAATTAACTTGTAACAATATAATGGTCCAGAGAACAGCCATAGTGTTCCAAATACCATAACTGCTTTAGCCTTGTTACTCTCACTTCTTCTTCTTCTTCTTCTTCTTCTTCTTCTTCTTCTTTCAGCTGCTCCCGTTAGGAGTTGCCACAGCGGATCATCTTTTTCCATATTTCTCTCACTGCACCACTCGGAGTATTTATATCACTGTATCTGAGTGTGAATCACAGCAGCAGCTGATCGGAAAGAGAATTATCGGTATACAGCTTTAAGGACACGCTGTCTCAGCCACGGCAAAATGTTTTAAAGCCTTTCCTGTATGGACCTCGAGGTTCAGAAAATGTTTCATCCCAAAGAACTTTAAATGCACTCAATCAATTGCTCCTTGTAGAACTGTTTGTACTTATAAGTACAATCACCCCACTGTAAACTTGCACTACAGTTATAATATCTTACAACCTGGGCCACTTTATAAAGCGTATTTACATATGATGACGATATCATTTTTAAGGTGAAATGCAGCAAAATATGTTTGTTAAATTATACAGATAAAACTTTAACTTCATTTAAATAATCTATATTCTTCACTGGGAGTGTCGTGAAGGATAGAATAATTAAACATGTACTACGAAGATATTTCAATGTTCCTTAAACATTTTGAAGAATCGGCGCTAAGCTTACAGATGGCTTAACTTCTATTACAGAGCTGATTGTGTGGCGATCGGTTACTTGGGGAAAGAAAAGCACTGACAGCAGTGGCGGCTACGCCAATATATATTGAATATAAAACAGAAAGATAAAATAACAACACAGCTAAAAACGCAGCGACAAATTTCGGCAAAAGTTAAATGCTTGTGTCATGAGCACGAGGTGGCTATGCAGTGTCTACAACGGATGTGGCCATCCACCGTGCATAAGCTACTTTACTGACATTGGTGGGCGAAGGAGCCACCGATTCTTCCTCTGCCCAGTGCCACCACAAGCCTAGAGCCGTCCCTGATTGTACTGCTGCAATAAATTATTTCATCGAAGTGAAACACATGTTTAATAATGTGCTTTAGCTCCTATTATCATGAAAATGACATCACGTATACATCTCAGTGTTTGAGTTATTCAGAGAGCTGTAATATCACGAATGTAATGGATTCTGTGTCCAGTTGGAGGAAGAGAGCCGGTTTAAGAAGCAAGTAGTGATTCACACACATAGATCACATACAAGTAGAAGATCAAATACAAAACAAAGCATTTAACGTGCTACATTAATTGCGATGTGATTTGAGAAACTGGTTAATTAAACGATTTTAAGATGAAGTTTATGATGTTCTACTTTAATGACAAAATAAACTACGTGATTGAACTGGAAATGTCGAGATTGAAGTTGACATTTCGTGCTTTTCCCCACTGTGTGCCTTTTTTTTCTCTGTACTCTAATAAGCTTTCATATGACACTCAGACAGTGGGCTACAACTCTTCTTTTCACGGCGACTTTGATATGTGACTTCTTTTTTATTTCCGGCACTGTGCGATTTTGTGAACGTGAGCTTTCAAGTTTCTCCAACACGCTATGTCACTCGATCAACTTCCTTTTGTTGATTACACCACGGTTTATTTGAACAAATAGTATGATTTTCCTTTGCCTCCACTTGGTATTCGCTGAAATTCTTATATTTTCCCCTGTGCTTTTCCCATTGTCTTTTCACAGAAGGCTGAGCTTAAGGGCGATTTATATTGATTTGCATATTCAAAGAGGCGTAATTCTGGAAGGAGTTGGGGCGTTACATAATGCGCGTGCACAAGCGTTAGTTTTCCCGCTGATCGGGATTTATGTAGCGGAAGAACGTGGAAGTTGGAGTACGCACAGATTCCTGCATCTGGATTTTTCTGTGTGTAAGCACATTTCGGCTTTTGTGCTTACACCATGTTATAGTGTGAGTTCTACGCACGGCGTTATACATGAGGCCCCTGGTTTTTGCCTAAATGTTCAATAGCAAATTATTGTCTTCCTCTGATGTTTTAGGACAGCAACAATGTTTTCTTTGCACACAATACATGTACTGTAGGTCAAATTTTTGTGCGATCTCTTTCTGACTATAGATGCATGCACTTTGATACCATCTTTTCCAAGAGTTATCTGAAACTCCGCAATGAAATTTGGGTGTTCTTGTGGACGTCTTTTAGTGTCCAATGGTCAGCTTTTGGGCTAAATTTACTGGGCCTTCCAGTCCTGGACAAATTTGCATAGAGTGAGATGATTGATTTCAAATGATTTGGCCATCTTTTTAAATCCTTTGCCAGACTCATATGATCCACAACCTTCTTTCTGAGTGCCTTACCAATCTCTTTTGATCTTGGCATGATGACACCACACACATAAATAGCAAGTAGAACACCAGACCCTCGATTTGTGTGGTTTAAATAAGGCACAGCCCACCTGCATACTCCCTAAGGAAGTTCAAATCATTGGCACTTAATCTGGAACGCCTGATTCTAATTTTATGGATTTGAGGTGGTCATGAAAGTAGGAGTGCATCTTTACATGACAAATCAGCATTTTTGGTAATTTACATTATGAGGATAAATATGTCATTTGTATGTGTTATTTGTTCAAGTACTTCTCCTTTATTTGTAGCCACTGTTTTCATGGAGATATAAAGTTTGCCTGTTCAAGTATGTTGAAAAGTCAAAAATTTCCATGGGGTGTACTTACTTTTTCATATGAGTGTAAATGTGCTGCACAACATTTTTAATCTGATTATTTTATTTTATGATAACTAGCTAAATTTCAAAAATCAAAAAGATTTAAATTAACAATGTAGTTCCTTTCACGCTGATGGATATATAAAGTCCTTTTGAACTTTTAGTTCACCTTGCAACCCAGGGACTAAAAGAGTGTGGACATGGATGACATGTTAAACAGATCCTATGGTCAGCTTATGAGTAACTTCCCAGCATGCCCTGATCTTCTAATATCATGGCGGCACTGCTGCTGCCTTTCTTTTCTTTGCAGGTAATGACAGGACACCAACATGTGGAAAGACGTGCCGGGGAAACAGGGATGATGAGTGGATGGGAGTGAGCTTGGCTCGGCAGAACAAGGCTAATGGCGGAGTGCTGGTAAGGAAGGCAGACAAATAAAGATGTGCTGTCTTTGTTGGATTTTGATGTCTTGCCACTGAAGGACCTTCCTGGGAGTTAAGGTCAGAGGACACGTGTACTGTTCACTACTTCCCCCTTCTTCACATCTCTTTATAGTCTTGGCACCTGGTTCTGACTGACTTGATGCTCCTCTTTGGCAGTTATGGTTTCTTGTCTGACGCAAGTAGATAAGGATTCTTTTTCAGTTTAGAAACTGAATTCTTTGGCTTAGTAACTGTGTTTGGTTATCAATGCCATGCAGCATAAAATATCTGGAGATCTTCAGTCAGTGGTGAGGTGCTGGTGGTGTTTATATTAACAGAATGAGAAGAAGGCCCATCTGTGGCATAGAACCTGCATTAGAATGAAGTGGACTGATCTTCCTAGGTGGAAACAAATGTGAGTTGATCCACCTTCCTGAACTTCATTTCAGTGTAACAGTGTGATGTAGAAGACCTCTAGTTCTTCTTTGACTGTAAGAGGTGGGCACATCTGAGCACATGTGTGAGGCCTAGAGAGTCTCCCTTTACCATTTTTCCTGATCAGCCTGCTGTCATGGGCATGTCATCAGTGGACTTGAGATGACATATACTGTAGCTAACTGGTCTACCCGTTGGGCATTCATTTCTTTGTTTTTGACAAGTTACAGTTGACCTTCCTCCCTTTCTGAGTGCTGGACATTTCCATTAATGTACTGGACTGGAGGCAGCAGACATTTAATTGTTCTAAGGTGGAACAGGTGCTTTGGGTTTTGTGTCTCTCTTTGCTTCTGTCAGCAAAATGTTACTACAATGTGGTGGAGGAAGAACGTTGGACTGAGTATAGTGGACAAATCTTTCTTCTGGGCATTTATACTTCGTCACTGCATATAAGGCAGAATACCAGTTGTTTTGTTTTCTTTTGATGGCTGATTCCTACCTGCTTCTTTGAGGTGTTTCTCATGTGGTAAGTTACACTGAGGAGTGTGTGATGACTGCTCAGGGCAGTGTATCACACAAGAGCATGAGGACCGTCCTTTCTGGTCTTTAAGAAGAATATTTACACTTTCTTTGAGGCATGATGTTGGATGGTCACTTTAATGGCTTAGTTGTGATGGACCTATAGACTAAAGAAAATAAGTGTGGTCAGGTGAAATGGACCAATTCCCCTTGAGCAGGACCACCTGAATGGTTTGGAGGTGTTGCTGTGAATCTCTCCCATGTACAATGCATTCAGAATGTATTTAGAACCCTTCACTTTTTTCTCATTTTATGTTCCAAATTATTCTAAAATCATTTAAATCCTTCTCACATTAAGCAACACTCAATACCCCAGAAAGACAAAGCAAAACAGAATTTTTGAATTTTTTGAAAATTTATTAACAATAAAAAACTGATCCATCATGTTGCTACAGGTATTTAGACCCTCTTACTCAATACTTAGTCAAGCCCCTTTGGCAGTAATTACAGCCTGCAGTCTTCTTGGGTATGACGGGATAAGCTTCACGCCCATGGATTTGGTGTTTTTCTCCCATTCTTGACTGCAGATCCTCTCACGCTCTGTCATGTTGAATGGAGACAAACTATAGACAGACCGGTCTGAGGTCCAGAGTGCTCTGGAGTAGGTTTTCATTTAGGATATCTCTGTACTTTTCTCCACTTGTCTTTCCTTCGACCAAGTGGCTAGTCTCTGAGTCCCTACCACTGTAAAGCAACCCCACAGCATTATTATGCCATCGCCATGTTTTACTGTTGACATGATATTATGCAGGTCATGAGTGGTGTCTGTTTTCCTCCAGATGTGATGTTTAGAATTGAGACCAATCAGTTCAATCTAGTCTGGAAGTCCTTTAGGTTTCATTTTGCAAACTCTAAGCTGGCTTTGTTTTACTGAGGAGAGACTTCTGTCTTGCCACACTGCCATAAAGACCAGCTCAGAGGAGTTTTGCAGTAATGGTTGTCTCCACAAAGGATTCTCTTGTTCTTGGTCACCTCTCTTTTTAAGGTCCTTCCACCCTGATTTTTCAGTTTGGCCAAGTGGCCAGCTCTATGATGAGTGGTGGATGTTCCAAATGTCTTCTTCTATACTTGCCACTGTGTTATTGAGAAGCTTCAATGCTGCAGAATTTTTTTTTGTAGCCTCCCCAGATCTGCACCTCGACACAATCCCGTCTCTAAGCTCTGCAGGCAATTCCTTTGACATCTTGACTTGGTTTTTGCTCTGATACACATTACCAAGTCTGGAACCTCCTATAGACAAGCATATGCCTTTCCTAGTCGTGCAATCAATTGTACTGACCACAGATGGACTATAAACAAGGTGTAGAAACATCACAACGATGATCAATAGAATGGGATGTGCTTGAGCTAAATTTTAAGTGAATTTTAGCAGAAACAACAAAACAAAATGTGAATAAAAGTGAAATGATCTGAATACGTTCTGAAGGTACGGTATGATATTTAAATTCCTGACTCTCCTGAAGTAAAGTATGGTGAATGGTAATCGGTTGAAACTGCTTGTCTCCATTTGCGAGGAACTGATCTGGACAGATCACATACTGCATCCCCCCAAGTGAAAACAGACCACGTGCTACTCTGTGGTTTCGGCAGAACTCTCTCTCTGCTGTGTCTCGTGTTTCCTTCATTCAGGCTCTGCCAAAGCAACAAACCGGCGTTGTGGCGGCCGCCTCTCAGACAGCGTAGGCTTCGGGTTTCCTGCTGACCTTCCTTTTGCTGATATGTAAAGTACTCCAGCGGAGTCCGGCCGCTCAAGCAGGGCACTGCTTTCATCTTCAAACCCCAACCCTCCTGGCTGCTCCTTCTCCGGCGATGACAGATTCATTCCTTGCAGTCCACTCCTCGGCCATTAATTATCTTTTTTTTTTTATTTTACTCTTAGAAACCATCACAGTTTGATTTACCGTGCTAATTAAAGAGGCCGGTCGGGTGGCATTGAAGTGCAACAGGTTGTACTTATCAGCAGGAGCTTTGAAGTCACCTCCCACACTTTTACTACTTTGTCAAATGCAATTTGTAAAAGAACAGCATAATAATATACATTTTAAGGGTGGGCATGGGCTACAGGGGTTGTCCTAAAAGTTAATGTGTAAGAATCACACAGGTAAGACAGTGAGCTGTGTCTTCTGTTGTCTCTTTTTTTGTGATTGCTCCACAATTTTCCTTTCTCAATCAAATTAGTCTCTTTGTAGCACTTTTTTTCGTGGAGAACATTATGACAACGCAATTGTCTCTTCCACACCGGATCAACGAAACGGTGCCTCTTGTTCTGTTTGGCACTGATTGATAGGCACTGCTTGCCCATGACGTATCTCCTCCTGTGTGTTGCAGGCCTGCGCCCACCGGTGGAAGAATGTTTACTACGAATCGGACCACATCTTACCCCACGGCTTCTGTGCCATCATCCCCAGCAACCTGCAAGCCAAGAGCAAGAGCCTCATTCCCTGCTATGAAGGTAAAAACAATTGTGTTCAGGATGGCAGCAAGCCTGCTGAGGGTTTCGATATCAGAAAGCCAACTGTAGGATGGCACTCGCATGTACAACGCATGCAGGCAAACACACACATGGTGAGCACCTCAACAGGCAGTACACACATGCATACATTTGTAAAGAAAAGTGCACTTCACCACACAAGGACCAACATGCGCAGAGCCCATACATCCCTGTACAAGTGAAGAATGAGTTCATGTTCACAGCTGAAATGTGGCTCTAACCTTTTTATATTTTTACCTTTTTGTCTTGTATCTTAAATATGCGAACAAAAACACATACCATTAGACAGATGTGTGCACAATGGAACACCTGAACACATGCACAGACAAGAAAACAGATATACGCAAACACAAGTATGATAAAAATATTGGTCCACAATCAAGCAAACAAAAACACAAATGCATAAAAATAAACAAAACACACAGATATGAACATAAATATACAGATAAAGACATATTTCTGTACTGTAAATACTGTAGGGAGGAGTATACACAGCCACAGCACAGACACAAATACACCTGGCAATAGACGCACACACACTATTAGACAAAACGCACAAGTACAGGCCAATACATATACGCAGTAACAAAGATAAAGAGTTGGGGCACCACTTGGTGAACACCATTTAATCGAAAGTGACAAAAAAGCCAAACAATATACAAGAACTTTAAGAAGAGGTTTCAGCCAGTGTGTGAATGGCATGGCATCTCATTCAGACATTAGTCTTGGTATGACTGATGACTTCCGGTGAGGCTGTGGACCAGAAGGGTGGAACTTGTAGCAGAAGTAGAAGTGACTTCATTGGCCATCCAGCCCCTGCCTGGTCTTCATTTCTGAGGGTAAAGCAGAGAAAGGTATAAACAACAACACCAATTAACCAATTAACAGTAGAAGCCCTGAAGATTCCCCCTATTCACACGTTTGACAAGAAATTTGAATGCAGACAGGTAATCAAACATGCAAACCATTTCACAAACTTGTATGAACACAGGCACATTCAAATTTGGACCAAACACAAGTGGATACATGTATGTGATCTTACGTAGAAGCACGTACAGTAAATGCATGCACGCTTACTATATGTAGAATACATACAGACCCGCTGGCACATCTCTACTGCTGATCATTTTAACAAATTGGCAATATAAGTGAGGGCCATGTGCTCACTCACATTTGATGCAGTTTCCAAGAAGGAGACATCTTTTAGCATAAAACATTATACATTGCTTCTCCTCATGAAAGGCAGCGTGTACAATTATGACTGGTTGATTAGCACCTTTACAAAGTAAAGATTTACCAGAGTGCAGATAATTACAGACAAGGCCCAGAGTATAAACAGTTTGCTTCCAGATCATCCCGGCATTTAGTTTTGGGTTGTTGTCACTAAAACTAGTTGCTTCCAGTTGTCTCCATGTTTAAGTCAGCAGACCAAACAGTGAGGGTCTCCAATGGGAAGGGCGCTGGATCGAGTTTCATTGTCCTTTCTGCAGAATTCTTGTAATCAGGCAAGCTGCACTCATAGCTGACAGTCCATTAATTTAATTCTTGCTACTTGAGAAGTGCCATAAAAATAAGGACCATTTACTATTGAACAGTGTGTAAAGTGACCACCTTGTTGACTGTTTAGGCTGAATGACCCAGAAGCAATGAAAGTTTTATAGAGGGAAACTTCAGTCTAGGTAGTCCCTTGTTCTCTTTATGTTTTAAATTATTAGCAGGTCGCATACAATCCTCATGTAGCATGTAACTTTCGTACATTGTGTTGTTAAATGTTTATACTGAGGATTATTGGACATTTTAAAATGCTAAGACTCATTGAATGGCCAACTCAAAGGCTTCCAGAATTATGGGACTTGGCATCAAGGTGGGCTGTAAATAAATAGCTTTCAACTTTCTAAGTCACCCTTTTTGTTGGGTTTCTGTCTGATGATAGATAGATAGATAGATAGATAGATAGATAGATAGATAGAACTTTATTTATTCCCAGGGGAAATTAGTTTTTTTTACAGAAGATCAGTATAGCAATAAACAAATAAACATTATTATGTTGTAACAAACAATCCCCTTTCAAAAACACACCAGAATGACTAAAAGGAAAGGAAACTTCTGACTTGACACAGCAGTCACTGTCATGAATATTATAAAGGTACATTGCGGTTAATATAAAGGAGCGCCCGCAGTGTTTCTTGACACACTTCTACTGAATAATTCCTTTTGTGAAAGTCCTCAGTGTTAGTGTGTCAGATAGATTATATGCAGTATCGTTCACAATGGCACTCAGTTTTGTCTTCATTCTCTCCTCCATTTCTCCCTCCAGTAGGTCGAGAGTGTGTCCTATAACTGAGTCTGCCATTTTAATCTGTTGGTGATTAGGTGGGCCTCTGTTAAAGTGATTTTACCAGCCCAGCATACCACAGTGCAGAAAGTCACACTGTCCATCGCAGAGTTGTAGAAGATATGAAGGGTTTCACTGCCCTCATAATGGAGCGCAGTCTCCTATTTAATAACAGTCGACTCGGGCCTTTCTTATGTACTGTAATGCCTCTGTGTTACAAGACCAGTCCCACCTGAAACTGATGTGGACCCCCAAGTACTAGTAGCAGTGCACCACCTCCACATCCACTCCTTGAATAGCGACAGGACATAGAGGCTCTTTGGTGTCAGTAACCAGTTCTCTGGTTTTACTGATGTGAAGCTGAAGACAATTCTGTTTGCCCCAAGAACCAAACTTCTTTACCCAACTCCTCTGTCTCATCCTCTTATCAATAAACCCATTAAGTGCAGAATTGTCTGAGAAGAGTGACATGGCCTAATGGTTTATTTATATAATATTAGGTCATTATGTAATTTATAGTCAGAGGTGTACAGAGTGAAGGGAAAAGGAGACAGGACCTTGTGGTGCTCCAGTGTTGCTGCATCAGAAACACAATCCTTGAATCACACAAACTGTGTTCTGCCCAACAGATAGTCCATCATCCAGGACACCACAGGCTCATCCACCTGCATATCTCTGAGTGTACGCCTTAACAGGGATGGCTGGATGGTATTGAATGCACTGGGAAAGTCAAAAAACATAACCCTCACAGTGCTGCCAGCTTAGTTGAGATGGGAAGAACCATAGTGGAGCAGACAGATACAGTAATTGTATGACAATGAATATGGATCCATACTCACAAATGTTGCCTGAATATGAATACGACTGCATGCACATAGTGTAGAAATACGTTTAGGGTTCCATTTCTTTAATGAATCACCCAAATGGACATACCTCATCCCAAATACTACAGCGTCAATTAAAAGATCTCAAGTGAGCATTTTACTGCGCAGTCTGGTTGCTTGCACAGAATTGTTTTCTGACTGAAATATATAAGGATGACACCTGTATGGAAATACAGTTTCAATCAGATGTTTTGCTTTTTATTACAGTAATATGATGTAGTGGTCCAGTGGTTTATTTTGCTTCTTTACAAGTCTAGACACTAGAGTTCAATGTCTGAATGAAGTTCACATGTTCTTTCTTAGTTTCCACACTATCCAAACATTTAGACTGGTATGTAAGTTCAAATTTGCCTCTTGTGAATCATTGTGGGTGTGTGTCAGTGTACCCTGCAGTAGACTTGGGTTTGGGCCATTTCTCATGGAATATTAAATATATGACTACTCTTTTACATAGCTTAATAAAAACCTAGCTTAGCTGTTATTAGAGTCAGTTCTTTACTTCACTAGTCCATCTGTCAATCTTTATTTTCCTAAAGTACCACTGAACACTGCAAAGCACCTATGAAGTCAATGTAGAGAGGCAGATTAAGGCCATTAATAGGCAATTTAAAGTGTAACAGCAAAAACCTGGGCATTCAGTTCTGATCTAAATTGATCCATGGCTCTTGATGTCTGTTGTAAATGCACCAACATCACAAAGATAAAGATTTGGGATCCAAACTGATATCCCTGTTTAATGAGGGTAACAATACTTTGTACTTTAGGTTTTGACTGTTAGTCAGAGAAGTCACTTCTGAAGGGCAAGCCTCGTCTCCTTCAGTTCTGGGTTCATCAATGAAAGACCTGTCCTTTTGGTATATAGCTGATAGGACGGAAGAGGCGTAATGTCCGATGCTGAGGAGGAAGTGATGTCAAACGTCCTCCTTGGGCCTCTTCCTGTGTTCTAAGGGTAAACAAGATTGTTACACATGGCATCAGCCTGCTGTGTTTCCCCAGTTCCCACCTTGGTAGAGCCCTGAACACGCCTGGCATTGTTCAGCTGCATATAATTTACAGTGAGCACTATTGTACAGTGCTTTATAAAGATAATGAGTGTGCAACAAAGAGGAACACAGTGTAACAAGGTAGGCTACCAGATCACTCTGACTGATAGATGAGATTTTAGACTTGATGCTTCACAGATAGTTATAGAGAGGATGTTTCACAAACCCAAATCAGCTTTCATCAGGAAAAAGATATTAGGATGGCAAGTATTATGGTGTCTACTGTACCTGCCACAGTTTTACACAGGGTAGATGACGGGGCAGAGACTCTGTAGTTCTCGTCTGTGTCGGATTTCTTCCCATTGCTATGGTGCACAATGGTGTTGACAGTGTTTCACCATGAAGAATTTAGCTGTGTTGTCAGTTATCTTCTAAGAGGTTTCATAAGTTCATTTGTATTTTTTTCGTTTCACCACACACTATTTTGTTCACTTATGGATACTGCCATTTTGAGTTTACGTAGTCATGATGCGATCATCATGGTTTTGTATTTAAGTTATAGTTGTGTTAAAGATGCAACAGTAAAAAAGTCATTGTCTAATTAGCTGTGCCATTCTAAATATTGGATAGAAACTTATTAATGTGTCAAATCTCTTTTAAACTGTACTTTGGGTTTTGACTTTGAACCTTGCCTAGCAGTTTTGTTTGGCAGCCAGTCCTCTTGTCTTCCCGGTTTCCAAACTTGATTTATATTTTTGACTGCATTCTTCTCCCTGTCCTGTATTTATCACGCTAGCCTTCCTGCTTGCCACTTCCTGCATTTGTGGCACACAATGCACTTCCCATGTCAAGTTAAATGGCAGCTCGAAGGTGGTCTGTTATGAATTTCAGGGTGTGGCCACGCCTGCTGACCACTTACTGATGCTGTTCAGAAAGGCTGTGGTTCAAGTGATTTCAACAGGTTTAATAATGGAGGGATGTTGGGTTGATACCTGGTTTACTGTACTATGCATGAAGTGTTGACTCCTCTAGCTTGCTTATTTCTGTCACCCAGAAGGCTCTTGTCCAGCTCGACATTTTGGATTCTACCCTTAGAATACCAGTTCTTCCTTGAGCCTTGAGTGTCTGTCTGAATGCTCAGCTATTGATTGTTGGATTTATGCAAAACTCACACATCTCCCTCAGCTGTAGGACATTTAATATTCTAGGGAACTTTACAGGCTCTGTTGGGTCTGATTTACACTGACAAGGACTTTCCTCACATCGCAGTCCTTCCTTTTAGTCAAAAAACTCTCTCTGCACTTTGCTTTTGCAACTGTTTCCATGACTTAATGGGTCTTATGCAGCACTCTAGGCCTACTGTTTTCAGTAATGTGACACCTGAACCCACACTGCAGACTTTTACTCCTGCTCTCCTCAGCCATTTCTGTGGAAATTCACAGAGGAAGAACATAAATTAGTGCTGGCAAGAGACGCTGGTATGGCTCTGAGATCACAAACTCTTGTTTTGTTTTTCTCTTGCAGAGTACAAGAAGAAGTATGGAGAGGAGCATGGTTCATGTCAGGCTGGCATTGCAGGCTTCTTTACTGAGGTTGGTAACACTTTACACTCTGTAGACAACAGAGAGTGAAAAGGCGCACAAGCTACGTCAAGTCCCCTTCTGCTTTCTAAAATGTTCTCCAGTGCTTTGACAGCTGTCCTCAAGTTCACCATCACTGCTGTCTGGGTGTCTCTAATGTCCCACTATGCCATTTTTTGGACACCCAGTCCTTCCCACTGTCTATTGATCACCATTCCTGGTTTCTTTGTTACCTGAAATACCCTACTAGCCTTGCTTTTGTCTCTGTAGAAGTCTTTCTTGTGCTCATAAGTATTTATCTAATGCTGTTGTGTGACTCTGTTTTTTCTGGTGTTCTCCAAGGCTTACTCAGCCAGTGCCAGATTTCCCTTTAAGGACTGCAGGCATAGCACCTTTAAAAAGTGAAAACATTTAAAAAGCTGAAGACATCAGGATATCTAAGTATAAAGGATTATGGCATAATAGATAGACAGATAGATAGATAGATAGATAGATAGATAGATAGATAGATAGATAGATAGATAGATAGATAGATAGATAGACTTTATTTGTACCCAGTGAGAAATTAATTGACTTAAAACCTCAAATCAGTGCTATTTAGCTGCTTTATTTATAAACTAGAAGGTTGCCTTCTAGCACCCACTCTATCTGTCTCATGGTAAAGCACTAGTGTAGCTTAAAGGCAATCAGCATAATGTGTTTTGCTTTAACTAGTCTTTTTGCAGCATTCAAAATTAAAGTCTCATGGCAGATGAACATCAAATCCATCCTTGTCTTCAGCTTCTTCAAGAACCTATTCAGAGCTCCCTCTGTTGTGCTCTATGGTTTATTAGAATGCTCCTAAATTCTCTCCAGGACCCTCTAATTCCTATCTTCTCCTCTCATTATTCAAAAGCTCTTTTAGGACAGGATTGGCTTTACACCAACAGGTGGGGTAAAATAATTATTATCGTCAGAATCACTCATGTCATTAACTTCTTGCAGAATGTTTTACCTTCTGATAAAATTCCATAAAAATAACCCCAGGTTAACCTTGTCCCATGCGAATAGACATGTTAGTAAAACTTTGTTATTTCCTGTAAAAACAGCATTTCAACCATGGGGGATTTTAGGTGTTGTTATAGAAAAAAGGAAGCATGCAAAGAACTGTCCCATGTTCTGTGTGACCTAATTTGAACCACTTCAAACGGATTCATACTGCAGCAGTCTAGTGGACAAGTTTGTGGACAAAGGAGCTCCAGACTCAGAATTCCTATTAGAGGACTTGTGCTTGTGGCATCGTTAGGTGAAGAGTCCACAAGACCCAGTGTAGACTTGTTTTAATCAATTAATCATGAATTCACACAAGTTTGTTTTCTCCATTTTCGCTTGTTATGGGCAGGAGCAATATAGTTAAGTAGCTACAACACGTGCAGCTGTTTGGAGGCGATACATTGCATAACCATAGAAGACATGCCTTACTCTGTAATTTTTCCAGACATACTCTTATCCCGTGAGAATCCAGGGTAAAAGTGAACAATGTTGTGTGATAACAGTGACTTTACAGATACATGTCCTGAAAGCTAATCCCATCCCAAAAGGGCTTATGACTCCAGACGTTTTCCCACTGTTTCCCTGGTCTTCTGTTTTCTTCATCCACCTTAAAAACTCCTGTAATCAGGGCCCAGCGCCACCATTAAGGCGAATTAGGCATTCACCTAGGGCACAGATCATAAGATCCCAGCCACAGAGGTTAGCTACTAAGTAGTTGGTTGATGCATTTAGAAGCTTGGCCTATGGTGTAAAATAACCTAACTCCAGCACTGTGAATGCGAAAGACCTTGTTTAGTTCTTTCATGTTCTTCTCAGCAGGTTTTCTGGTATTCTGCTCTACTCCTCCTGTTGTCTGCATTCCTGCTCCAGGAGTTGTTATGTGTTCTGTAAACTACTCTTCTTCTACCATTTCCACATTTTTTTCAAATGTACCGATACATAATCTTGCATGCATATATGCCACTCCAAATGTGTGCTCACATATAGATATGAAAAAAAACATGGAGACACATATGGACACACATACACACACACTCTGCCAATACTTCCGAAGAATACTTTGTGTGAAGGGGCTGCTTTTGTTTAAATTGTGTGTGAAGCACATCTTCTTGGAATATAGCAGACACATTGGCCAGAGTTCCTTGGGTTGAAAAGGTCATTTGGTAGAGCAGAAACTGATACTTAACTCTCTATTTGTTTACTCATTCTCAGTGTTGCTTTGGAGAAGCCCTGAAGGCTGTCTTCAGGCCTCTTCTTGACAGTGACATTTCTCATTTTGTTATCAAACTAACCCATCCTGTTTGCCAATCTGGGTATATACACCTTCCTTGGGGCTTTAGGATTTCCCCATTACCCTAAAATTTCATTCACTGGAGAAGACAAAAATATCAAAACGAACACTGATAACGTTTGCATTAAGTGGCTTGAAAGAGTTGGGTGGTAAGCAGGTGTCATTAGTATTTGGTCCTGCATTTCTAGCACAACAACTTTGGCCAGATTGTTTCTAAACCTACATTTGACTGGACTCTGTGTATACTGTGAAGTCAGGTGGCACAGGCATAGCTAGATTCTTTTGTTATTTCACTTTGGCCATTGACAAGAATACAATAATATGGCCTTCCGAACTGAATGTGTTACTCTGGCACTGACTGTTTCCCTTCTCTTCCCTTCCAGGAGCTGGTAGTAATGGGTGCCCCAGGTTCATACTACTGGACTGGCACAGTTAAAGTGGTCAACCTTACTGATAATGCCTCTTACAAACTGAAGGATGGGGTTATTGGAGCCAGCAGATATAGCTATCTTGGTAAGTTTTGAAAGAGAAAGCTGGAGAATAAAGTTTTGATGGTATAGCCAGGCAGCTTTCTGAATAGAGGGGCTGCTGTGAGGTCAATGAAAGAAAATATTACAGTAATGCCAGTGTGAAGCATTATTTGGTAATGACCTCCACTTATTCTGAATGCACAGTCCACTTACTCTTTATCAATCGTCAAGTCCTCTCCCTGTGGTAATGCACCGAGGAAACAATTAGTCCTGGAATGTTATCCTGCAACCAAACAAATGGGAGATGGTGGACAGTAGGGCTCAGAGTAAGGCCGCAGTTACTTCTTACAGTACTGCATGGTATCACTAGTCTCGTTTACTAATGGGGTAACTCGTGGTTTAGTGGGATATGACCCTGATAGGAAGTGAATATGAGTTAATGGGAGATGAAGGTGTTATAAAATTAATATATTAATATATAAAATTAGGGGGTTACCCCCTGCTTGCTTCGCTTGTAAACCCCCCTGGCCTGCACTACGCACCAGCCACTTCGCGTCTCTGCTGCTCACGTTGTGAAGTGGAGGGCTAAACACACCCCAAGGAGATGTAGTTGCTCCTCCGAAACCCCCTCTTAAACGTTGATACAATGGGAAACAAATACAGTTTTTATTTTTTACCTCCTCTTTGCTTGATCAGCTGCTGGATGCTGCTGCTGCGGTGCCGTGTGATCTGCATCTCATGTAGAGCTTTGAAATGTAAAAGCCTGTACAGCAGCTGTCTTTGTCATGTACTCTTTGTCTTTTATTTCCGGCCCCTGGTGTGGTTAAAACTCTTGGCACAAAGTCTCGTCTCGTGGGAGTTCTTTTTTTTAGTTTATAATTTAAAAACAGAATGAGAATCTGAAAATCTAACAACATCACATTAAAGTTCAATAAATTCTGAAAAGAATGATACCAAACATATATATGTGGGTTTTAAAATAAGCCTAATTTAAAGTGTGACAAAAAAGTGACATGAAAACGTCAAATAAAATTGTTGCACAAACTCGTTGTACTTTTAGGCTTAGGATTTTATATATATAGAGTAGATATTATCTTATAACCAGAATCGGAAATCCAAGAATGGCAATCACTTTCTGTTCCGTCCGATCGTTGGAGGGATGACAAAT
The DNA here is from genome assembly GCF_016835505.1 of Polypterus senegalus. Lineage (NCBI taxonomy): Eukaryota > Metazoa > Chordata > Cladistia > Polypteriformes > Polypteridae > Polypterus > Polypterus senegalus. The sequence goes on from NC_053168.1 coordinate 106,896,339, forward strand.
CATGGAGAGTGGGAGCGTCCTGGGAAAGTTTTCATTTAATTAAATAAATATATGTGTACTAAAATTAACCAATTTATTAAAAGTAAAATTGAAATTTAATTGTTATATCATTTAAGTCCAAAATGTCTTTGAGTTGTTGCACACATAAGTAAAAAAAATATCAGAGTGCAAAGGTTTAAATGAAGTAAATTGGAAACACAAAATTCTTAAAATGGTAAATTCAACATAGTTAATTAAAAATTTCCTTATAAACAACATTTTTGGTAAAGATGGTTTCCTGTCCTTGAATCAGCTCTCACCGGTATGGAGTAGTTAAAACCTTCACTTTAACATCACATGAACGCCGTACTCTTGAAAAGGCAACATAAAGTTGTCCATGTCCAAATACGGGCTCAGGTAGGTAAATCCCTACAGGTTGTGTTGTGTTGTTTGGGCGCCACCTACTGACTCTGGGAAGCCACTGGGTTTGACTCTGGGGCGGTGAGGTGCTGTGCGCGTGCGCGTTTGGTGCCACCTAGTTCCCTGATGGTGACGGCGGCGGATTCGCGTGCTGAAGTGACCATGGTGGCAGATCCCGGCTTGGAGATCTGCATTACTAAATGAAGGTTGTATATGCGGTGGCATGCGTGTTCGGGTGGAAGTTGTATTGTACACGGCTTGCTTCTGGCGTCTGGCATCCGTGCATATATACAACCTTTGTTTAGTAATATAGATGATCACGAAGCAATTTGCCACCAACCTGGAACACTGGAACTCTGACTGGACCTCCTTAGGGACTTAACACACTGCTGTGCACCAAATGGAAAGTGGAGGTTCAGAGAGTAGAGCGATGTGTGCTTGAGGGCTTTAAGTGGGGGTCTTTTATGAAGGCTGTCTCCGCGGTGCCATCCAACCAAACCCACAAGGTGTCTTCTCCACATGCATAGAACCCAACATTTGTCTTTTTTTTCTTTTGTTTACCAAAACAGATGTGTACCAACACATGTAGAGTATGTCAACATTTTAAAGTAAAAAAAAAGTCATAAGGACATCAAATGGATTTGTACACATTCAACTTGTGTGTACTGAGCTCATGTACTCACAGAATCACATGTTGAAGCTCTAACTCTTTTTTAGCTATACTCACACTTTGAACATTTCAGTCCTACAGTCCTAAAGCCTGGGTTCATAACTCACACACATTTCACCTTCTTGTCTGCTCTCCCTACTCACACACACAAACACGCACACAGACTAGACTCTCTATATTTAATGGGCTGTTTCCATGGAAGATGACGTGATTGCCGCTCAGACTTTGCAGCTCACGTCACCTGCATTTCCTTTCCTCATCGGGTTACTCAAGGAGGCGTCCCTCCCGACTCCAGAGTCCTGTCAGAGACTTGTGCGTGACTTGATTCTCAGTGCTGTTTAACACATCATCTTATTGTTATCATCACAGTTCGTGATCCTTTTGAAGATTTGAATTTAATGAATTAATGTGTTGAAATTCTGAGGCTTTGTAGGGATGCATTTTATTTTATTTCTTTTAGGCCTGACAAAAATGTTTGTATTTTTTTAATAGCAACAATCAACAACACCTAAAATGACAGAACTTGCTCTCGTCATATTCCCAACAAGTACGTTTCTAATCGTAGGCGCACATCCACCCCACCATACATACCCTGCACATTCCAGATTTCTGTTATGGCCGTTATTCTCAGGGTGTACAGATAAGGCCTGCCACCCTGGCACTGGGCCCCTTGGCAGCACCGCATATCAGTTGCACTTCTCCTGGATTTTTTTTTTCATGTCTGTTTGCTTTTCTCTGAACGTGGTGACATCTGAAAAGCTTTTCAGCTCAGCACAACTGCTCCAGAGTTCAGCTCTGTACTTTGGAGGCAGGGTAATGCTGATAAGGGGGGCTTAAAAGTTCTGATTTTAAATTTGCTATATTCTACAAGACATCCTGATTTTAAACTTGCTATATTCTACAAGAAATCCTGGCTGTTAAAACACTTTAAGCTTTAGTCTGCAAATATGTGAAAGCATCCCAATTCATACAGAGTTTCAAATTGCACTGGCTGTTTATTGAAGAGTTTTATGACTGCATTTCTGCTTTGTAGTATTGCGTAATGCTGGTTAGCTGGCACAATATTTTAAGACGATTTTTCTAAATGACTTTGTGGTAGTGTTCTATACGTAATATAACAATGTATAACTTTGTTAGACCTGCTTAATCCAGGCTGGTGTTGTCGTGCACCAGGGCCAAATAATGAAAAATGGCCAAAAGCATTATTAAATAGCATACTTTACTCAGGACTTTTACTTAAACATTAACTTTCACAAGTGTTGTATAACGTGTAGTTGTACAGAAAATTGAACTTAATTGTTATTTTTGGGTTTGAGGTAATGCAGACTATGCAGGAATAATGGAAACAACATTGCAAATAACTTTGGGAATGCACATCCCATGAAAAACACTATAAGTTAATTATTGCATGGTATTTTACTTTTTGATTCACATGAAGGGACGGTATAAATGCTGAAGATCTGTCTTACATTACAGATTGGTTATAATGGACACCACAGAACAGTGTCCTCAGTCACAAGTTTTTGTTACAGCGCGTTTCCTAATATGAAATATGTCTTTGCTGATAATTATGATTCTGGTGCTCTTGTTTCAGAAGAACATAAGAAATCTGAAAGGAGACAATTCAGTCCTTCAAGCCCATTTGTTTAGCTAGTAGCTAAGCTGTCCATATACTTTTAAATGCTGGTTCAAATACATGTCTTGGTACTCTGCATAAAGAAGTACTTCCTGGCTTCAATCTTAAATGCACTTCCCATTAACTGTGTCCTCGAATGTGTGATTCATCATTTAGTCAGAAGAATTCTCCCAGATCTACTTTATCAATACCTTTGAGGATTTTAAATACCTGGATGAGGTATAGTCTTCTCTGCTCGGTTTAGTTCTCCGAGTCTGTCACAGTAGCACATGTCCTTAAGTCCTGAGATGCACTTGGTTGCTCTCCTCTGCACAGCTCCAAGTGCTGCTATGTCTTTCTTGTACCGTGGTGACCAGAACTGCACACAGTACTCCAGATGTGGTTTTACTAGTGCATTATATATTCTGCGCATAATGCTTCTTAATTATTCAGCAGTCTTTATGATATAATCTATTCATCCATCCATCCATTATCCAAACCGCTATATCCTAACACAGGGTCACGGGGGTCTGCTGGAGCAAATCCCAGCCAACACAGGGCACAAGGCAGGTAACAAACACTGGGCAGGGCACCAGCCCACCGCAGGGCACACACACACACCAAGCACACACTAGGGACAATTTAGGATCGCCAATGCACCTAACCTGCATGTCTTTGGACTATGGGAGGAAACCGGAGTACCTGGTGGAAACCCATGGGGAGAACATGCAAACTCTACGCAGGAAGCAAACCCAGGTCTCCTTACTGCGAGGCAGCAGCGCTACCACTGCGCCACCGTCTAACCTTTTTAATTGTTTCTGCATAGTGTGTAGATGATGTAAAAACTGTGTCAATGTAAACCCAAAACCAATTTTGTTTTGTTATTATTGTTTTCCTTTAGTAATATAAATAATTGTGCTGTTTTTGTCTCCATTTTGTTTTTTTGTTGTTATGACGTGGTGTGGTTGCGATGGAGCAAGTCTTGGGTCCTCATCCTCATATCTCAATTAGCCTTTCATTGTGCATTGTACTATATAACTTTAATCCATCCATTATCCAACCTGCTATATCCTAACTACAGGGTCACGAGGGTCTGCTGGAGCCAATCCCAGCCAACACAGGGTGCTAGGCAGGAAACAATCCTTGGGCAGGGCACCAGCCCACATACACACACACACACACACCAAGCTAGGGACAATTTAGGATCGCCAATGCACCTAACCTGCATGTCTTTGGAGTGTGAGAGGAAACCCATGCAGACACGGGGAGAACATGCAAACTCCACATTGGGAGGACCTGGGAAGCGAACCCGGGTCTCCTTACTGTGAGGCAGCAGCGCTATCCACTGCGCCACCATGCTGCCCCTACAGTATATAACTATAATGAAACTTAATATTTAATTACAGTATATGGGTTGTTAGGGCTTTCATTTTGCCAACACAAATTTTGATCACATTGTAAATCTTCCTTCTCTGAATACAGAATATGTTTTGTGTTTTGTGTTTTGTTTTGTGAGCCGGAATAGATATTGTCTTTCTTGGTCCTACCCTATTTTCTCCAATTTATTACTAAATATTTTATTAACACTGACACTTAATGATGCAAGTGCACATGTTTAAATGAGACCAATGCTACATCCATATTGCTATGTTTTCATTTAAAAATGCTGTTTTAAAATAAATGTAAATGATTTCCATCCACAGTAGCATTTTCACATTGTTTGCAGAAGTTTCTCCATCAACACTGAAGTGACCGAAAATGCATATGACGTAGTCGTTCACTTACAATGGGCAATCGCGTATTGGTGGAAACAGGAAGAGGAAGCGGCTACCATGCTAGACATTGATTTGCAGCTTGCATTTACACGTGGAGAACAGTAATGATGAATACAAAAAAACAAAAGAGAGAGACAGATGAGAATGAATTGTTACTGAGAATAACACACGAGTAAAAGATGAGCAAAGTGGCTGAGAAAATGTAATTAGGAGGATCCAATAAGGAAAAAGCCACATAATAAGCATGAACCAATCAGAGTGCGATTATAGTCAAAACATATTCAAATTGTGACACTGAGCTGGCATTTTCAGAGGTCTCCGTTTTTGGGGGTTAAAGGTTCCAGAGTAGTGTGGATGAAAGGCAAAAGCGGAGACTAATGTCTGTGTTTTAACTAAACATGTAGTAGTGTGGACGAGGCCCAAGTTAGCTGGGGAGCTTCTGCTTCCTTTGTCATTTGCATCTCATTATTAACTGGTGCCTGGTTAAGAAAACAGGAAACTATTTCATTAAAGCTGTTAAAATCTAAAATAAGCAATAAAGGGCCCTGAAATTGTGAGTTAATGAATATTAGGCCCAAACAAGTATACAGTAATAGGTTTAGCAGCAAATAAATGGGTTTTAATTAAGAAAGTGTTGGAAGTAAAAACCTGACGTCACTGTAGCCCCATACACTATGATTGAGGACCCCTGCTATAGAATACAGGCTAAAAATATGAATTTGATGATATTTACTATTAAAGGCTCTAAAGTCCATGACAGACTCAAATGATCGTTGGGACTTTGTTTCATGTGCACAGAGCTAGTAAGAGGTGTTAAAAGTGCACAAAACGTATTTTTATACCTCGACTGCTTTTCGTCTCACGTGGGCTCTGTATCAGTTCACAGGAAGTGTGTGCTTTCCTGATACTTGTTTGCAGAGATTAAATCGCATTTCAAAGTAGGAAGCTGAGCACTTGCAGACTGATGCTTCCAGTACGAGTTGTGTGTCACATCCATTCATCACTACGTTTGAAAGTTTGTTTATTCTGGTAAGGAAACTGGCAGACATGCCTTTTTTGCTGAGTTGTTGGTTGCAAAAAATGGAGGTAGGGTGGTATTTACTGATGAAGCGAATTGCTTAAAACACTCAACAAATGCAACTTGCAACTTTTTACAGATCACTTTCAAGGCACAAAATCCAAAATTACCTACTGGAAGAGACTAAGCAGGATGTTCTTCAAGGTGACCTCATAGAGTCATGGAGTCGAAATGTTGGCTTATTCAAAATGTATCTGAAAAGAGATAAATATAGGGAAATTAGCTAAAAAAAATAAAAACAGACAGAACAATTAATTAATTTAAATATACAAAAAATTAAAACGTCCATTCAGAATTATGGAGGATAAGAGGAAATGATTCCAATGTGCATGAACTTTGAGGCAGATATGCTACTTGTGTCCCACGTGTAAATGTGGAGCCATCTTTAGTGCAGATGAGTACATCAGAACAGGCTGAGTTGAAGTGCGTTCTGGGTATTTTAAACATAAACCTTGAGGAAGTATTTGCTGATCACTGATATTTAGTTCCTTCAGTAGATGACCATGTCAGACATGGCAGGACGGCTCAGTGGCCTCACTTAATTATCAATATCTTTAATCAGAAGAGATATCTGTGAGCCCATCAGGGGTGATTACCCTGTGGTCTTTGTGTGGATCGCAATACCCCAGTGGAATGATGGAGACGCCATCCTGTAAAAATAGTGCTGCCTTCTGGGTGAGATGTGAAGACAAGGTGCTGACTTTCTGTGCTCATAAAAGACCTCTGGGCACCCTTTGATAACAGAATTGTGTTTCCTGATGTCCCGACTAAACTTCCCACCATGATATTTTCCAGTCTGGCATTTAGTTTGTCAGTAATCTTCTCCACCTAATAACTAATTGCAGTGAGTGTAATGAGCAGAAGAATGGCTGCCATTGCATCATCCACGTGAATGGTACACATTGGTGGTGGTTGAAGCAGCTCCCCATTGTCCATATAAAGCACTTTGAGTAGCATGGAAAATAAGACACGTGTAACATGTGTGATAATTCAAGTATGTCCAAATATCACACAGAATGGCTCGCTGGTTAATGTTGCGGTCTCACAGTTCCAGAGTCCAGGAATCGAATCCTGGCTTTGGTGCTTTGTTTGTGGAGTAGGCACATTTTCTCTTGTCTCTAGGGGAGTTTTTCTCTCGTCTGGTGTGAATTAGTGCAGGTGTGTTCCTGCTTTGTGCTGGATGCTCTCAGGATAGGCTTTGGCCTCTGCAATCCAGAACTGGAGGCCGATTCCAAAACAGATGGATGGAAAAAACATTAATTTTAAAGTATATGGTTACCTAAAACATATGAGGAATAAAAAAATAAGTTATATTTCTTCAGATTAGAAATCAGAACATGTATACCATGCTGCAGATGATGAAAACAGCCTACAATTATAGAAAGCGTGTAGCTTTTAGAGGTTATGGAACAGGGACAGTCCGTCAAGGTAATGTTATGCTGGCACAAAGTTCATAAAGGTGTGCAGATGGACAGCAGACATTGGACACAAAAAAGAGTGAATTTGGAGATGCAGCATGTAAAGAAGTCTCTTGGGGCATTAGAAGACAAAGCTGTAAGAAAAGTCAAAGAGAGGATGAGCTGTGTTATTTGGCAAAATGACCCAGGAGATAAGGAACTCTGCGATGTGACCAGTGGGACATGTCAGAAAGCAAACAGGCCATACAGAGTCACAGAAAGAGAATATCTGAAGTTAGAAGAAACGATGGGCAAAGAACACTAAATACTAGCTATGAAATCACAAACATGACCCAGACAACCTGACTACAGATCCACATTGTATGGAAAAAAAACATCAAAAACTTCAAAAGACTTTGTTGGACATTTATCTTATCAAAAGATCTCGACTATACATTGTGCTCCTCTCTTGCTAAATAAGTCTTAGCTTGGAGAGGTCTGTTAATTTTGTACATCTAAAATGAATCACTTAGAGGTTTTCCAGTGGTGTATCTGTCCTGGTGTCTATATAAACACAGGGAACTCCAGTTTCAGTATTACATTTTGCCTGAAGAAGGGGCCTGAGTTGCCTCAAAAGCTGGCATATTGTAATCTTTTAAGTTAGCCAATAAAAGGTGTCATTTTGCTTGACCTCTCATTACATCCATAATGGCGAGCACGGTACGACACCCTAGTACTACAATATAATCCCACAAACGTATTGTCAAGTGATAGCAGGTCCATTCTGGTTCCCACGTAATCTAAGCGAGGGGTGTGAAGTCTGTGCAAGATGCACTGGGCATCAAACAATAGCAAACCCCAGGAGGACTGCCAGTCCATTGCATGGCACGCTCACACTTGGCCAGGTTTGAGCTGCCAGTCATCCATACAATGCCACATCAAGTGAACAACTTGTACAAAGCGTGTTAGAGCCACTGCATAGCAAAGGTTTTAGTCCTGAAAAGATTCTGCAAGTGGTACTCCCATTACAGATAAACAGTATCAAAAATGAAACGGTCGAAGATCAGCAGAGCCATAATTGACAAAACCTAACACGTGGAACTTTGTCCATATTGTGTCTAAACAGAGACTGGAAACAAAATAAAGAAAGAAAGGGCAGGGAATGTAAAATAATATTTTCTGATGGATGGTGTTCTCCTCAGATAAGAGTTTATGAAAAACATGTAAAGGATGAGTGCAGTGAGGGAAAGGGCGCCTCACAGATACCCTAATGACCTCCTGGTCAAAGGAAATGATGAACACCACCCTGACTGCTGGTAAATCACAGTTCTGAACTTCTTGCAAAACTTTGTTCAATGCCCTTTTTTTTAACAGTGGGCTTGTATATGTTCTGCCTGTGGGGGAGATGGAATGTGAACAACAAAATGTAGGAAAGATCAGTACCAGGATAACAGAAAGTCAGTAACCAGTGCTGCAGCAGATAGAGCCAGAGTTAGAAAGGATCACAGGACTTTGCATTTACGTGTCAGAAACTAACAAGAAAACTAAAATGCGAAGAAAATGCATAGTCAAACCTTTTTGCTGGATTTGTAAATTTTTACCTACTAACAATAATCAAGTCTTCAGATTTCCTTAATCACAGGTTCTGTAAGCTTACAGCACTGACTTTTAAAGAGCTGTGTCAGTAATGGAACGTGGTGCAGCCATCTGAACCGCACCTCCAACAACCACACATGGCATCATGGTAATGGTCCACAAAATGGTGGCGCCCACAAAAACAGCAAAATGGTGCTGCGGCAAGCAAACCATAACGATAATTAATATTATAAAATTAATATTATAAAATTCCAAAAAATAACATCCTCTATGTTTTCCAAACCTACTTTATTCTGAGGAGGGTTGTGGGGAAGTTGGAGACTATCTCAGTAAGCATTGGGGACAATGCAGAAACATCCCCAGAGCAAGGCACCAGCCCGTCATAGGGTGAACACACAGACACACACCCACGACACACACGCACTCACCCATCACACACATACGGGTCAATTTCAATCTTTCAATTTCAGTCTCCCCCAACCTGCATGTGTTTGGACTGTGGGAAGAAACTGGAGCACTCAGAGGAAGCTGTGCCACCCCATCGATTAACATATAATAATCCCTGAAGTACAGAACTAAGTTAAACAACGTTACCATATTATCTTGACACAAGAATTTCTTTTACGCAAAAAAAAAAATATTTATGTCTGAATCATAACAGTGTATTTTGCACTTGTATATCACTGGCACTAATTCAAACTTTTATGTGCTATTATCAAAATCATTTCTAGAATTGTTCTGTAATATTTCTGCAGTTTTTTTTAATTCCCTTTACCTTCTTATCAGGGTTTTGAAACATGGAGAATTTATGTCTGCTCTTTAAATATCATTCAGATTTATTTTCTGTCGACTCCTTTTGTTTTCTTTGTGGGCGCCGTCATTTGTTGGTCTGGGTGCTTTGGTAGCTTTGACGTGACCACATAAAGGTCAGTTCCCAAGATTTCTGGGTCACCAGGGACTGGATTGAAAACAAACAAGCTGCTTGCTTGGTCTGTGTTTCATATTGAATTCTGATTATTTAGAAAATTTACGGTTGTTATTTCGATGCCAATTTGGGGTTTCAGCTTGTGTTTTGGTAAAAGATAGGACCTTTTTTTGTTTTCTGAATTAGGTCTGGCTCTTGTTTATATTTCGTCTTCCAAAAATAAACTTACTGTGCCGGCAGAATATCATTCTTAATTTTTTCATGTGAATGTGCCTGAACATCAAAGCATACAGTATAATATTAAAAGAGAATGAGATGTCGAAATACTACACACAGAATGTCACTTTAATAAATTTTTTACTCGTCTGTGACAACACCCTCCTTTTTCCTCTCTGTATTAACTGGATTTCTCCTTTCCCACGGATGAGCTCATGCATGATAAGTGAGCATATTTACCACAATGCCTCTATTGATATAACACAGCAAAATGTTCTCATTTTGAAACAGACATTACAGCAACATGCCAATAGTGCCTCACTAATGACTATAACATGACAGTAACAACGGGTACCTGTCAGAAGGCAATGAAACACAAAGAGCTGACCCATAGCTAAACTGTTCTTGCATTTGTACATCCATACTAAATTTAACAAGCCTCAGTGATGGTCAAAGTCTACATGCAGTACAGGGTTGGAAGTGGTCCCCCTCAGTGTCCAGAGGACATGACCCATGAGTTACCAAAAAGGTGTCCTTGCGTGTCCATAGCATGGATGGGGAGGATGGTTTAAAGGCATTGTAGCCTGTGCCCTTTGAGTTACTAAAATGGCATCCCTCAATGGCGGGGAGGGGTATGCCAGAGTGCACGCCACTTGAGTTACATAAATGGTGCCCCTTAATTTTCATAAACAGTGTCCCTTGGGTGACAGCACCTTAGGCGTCCCCCTCTGTCACCTAATGAATTGACCGCCCTAACCAGCCTACTTTTTAGGAGCTGGTACATTGATTGTGCAGCTCCCTGTTTGCTGTACAGGTCTAAGTGTAAGTCCTGGCCTCATCTACTGTATATGGAGTTTACACATTCCTCACATGTCAGGACTTCCTCCTGCTTTTCAAAATTTTGACCGTGAGGCTGACTGTTGAGTCTGAATTGGCCCGGTCAAAGTGTGTCTGAGAGTAGAATGACACCTCATCTAGCACTTGTGCACAATACTGCCAGGTCAGGCCCTGGAACTTGCAACCTTGTAGAGAACTGAAGGGTTTTAGAAAATAATTTGATGAGCAGTGGATTGTTTGATGTTAGTTTAAATGGCAAGTGAAGGCTTTCTTGCATGACAGCATTTCCTATATAATAGAAAGCAAACATTTTGTCAGCAATCCTTGGAAAATGTGCTCAACTTTGGCCGTGACAGTCTTTTTTTGGTCTGTCTTTCTAGGTTATGCTGTGACTGCTGGCCATTTCTCCCAGCCGACGGCTACAGACGTAGTTGGAGGAGCTCCACAGGATGAAGGGTTGGGAAAGGTGGGTCCTTTTTTCAACATGGTGACATCACTACTTGGCCCAAAATGCATTTTTCTTTTGGCAGAATGCTCAGTCATTGCTAGCAGCTTAGTGCTTTGCCAGATCTGATTTTCACTTTACTGATGGCTGCGGTCATTGAAAAAATTATTTTAATGGTACGGGGTAATTTTGGTCTTTTTTTAGAATTATATCGTATTAAAGAGGCAAAACATTGGGAAACAGCTTCCACCTGAGCAGTTCTCATCTAGTTCAATTTTTAGTCCTGCTGGAATGTATGTATAAATACGGCCAGGGTCCAAAAAGATGGAAGGACTTCTGTCAATAAGCATTGTGTGTGCCTCCTGGCTTTTCTAACAAAACTTAGGCTAGTGTGACACACAAATGAGCTGTCAGCAATTCTGAAAGGATCCTGGAGTACATACAGCTTCTTTTGTGACACTAAGGACACCTCTGTGATATTTGACATGGAAGTGTCTTTTTAGATTTTAGTCCAGAAATCCACAAAATGGTAACTGTGGCCAGAGTGACAAACTCCTGCATGCTTGTGATGTCCATGCAGTCATTTCAGTTGCAAGGATAAGCAGATAAGTATTTTAAAATCAACTGACTCTAAATTTCAACACAGGCCATGAGCAGACATTTTCAGTGTGGGAGATTAATTGAGATTTTGAAACAGAGTACTCAGTACAACGTTAACTTTAAGGCAAATGGAGACCTGGTTATCCTTCACCATCTGTGGATGTGGCCCTGCACACTAAACGTTCCTACAGGCCTGAGTTCTTGGTTCCAAAAATGAAGTGTTGTGGTGGTCCCTTAGTGATTTGGGTGTGCTCATTCTTTTAGGACAGACGTGCACTATGTGATTTCTGCCAGACTTGCTAGTTGCCAGCTGTTTTCCAAATTGGTCCAAAATCAGGAGAAAGCCATGGAAGATTGTAAAGTCACTGCTCACACGGTTTGAGATACGTTTGAACTTCATCCAAGTGACCTATGGGGCTTTTACTGTTGGCGTGAGTCCTTCAGATGTGAGACTTCATGCAAGCTGATTCTGTGTTTCATTTCCCCATGACCAATTGGGGGGCAGCTCCAAGTTTATGCTCTTAGAAGCAAGACTATGAAATGTTTATGGACGCACAGGAAGTAGGACAGACTGGTCAAATTTTGGCAAGAGGGTCATCTTATCTGTTTCTTTTCTTTTTGGATACACCCAAATCCTTAGAGGAAAAATGACTGTTTCCTTCTCAAAATACATTCTGTGCAGTGCCTGATGGTGTGGATACTGTAAAGTCTCACCAGATAAACACGCAAGATGGTTCAAAAAGCCTCCAACTGTTCACGAGTCTGTAACTTTACATTGTGGATGCCTGCTTCCGATCAGCTATCAGTACAAATGAGCCATTAAGTGTGAATGGGCTCCAACTTCTTAGCATCACACAAAATCACACAAATATGTTTTCAGTGACATAACAAACTATGTGAAACCCTTGGAAATAGCCAAATAAATCTGTGTTTACTAGTAACACACAGATTATAGTACTCCTGTACATTTTATGTACTTCATACAGAAAACCTGAAGTCCATCCAATGAAATGAGATTGAAAGTGTGGTTTAGAGCTACTTTGACCAAAAAAGACTCAGACGTTTTGAGTTTATTCACACAAAGCATCTTCTGATGTTAAGCAGGCTTAACTAAAAAGAGATGTCAGAAAAGCTACAATAAAGAATTGTTGATTTGCATTAAGCTGGAATAGGTTATGAAGTAATTTTAAGAGTTTAGATATTCACCAGTCCACAGTTAGACAAATTGTTTAGTAATGGAGACGATTTAGTACTGTAGTCGCTCAACCAAGAAATGGGCAACTGGCCAAGATGACTCGAAAGGCACAATTCAGAATGTGCACTGAGTTAAAAAAACAACCCAAGAAGAACAGCTAAAGGCTTGAAGGAATCATTGGACCAAGTTATCATCTCTTTTCATGAATCTACCAAACACAAAACATTGAACAGGCTTGGGGAACATGGCAGGACACCGAGAAGGAAGCCACTGCTCTCTAAAAATATCGGAAGTTTGCCAAAGACCACGTTGACACTCCACAGCACTACTGAGAAGATGTTTTGTGGACTGGTGAGACTAAGGTTCAATTTTTTGTGAGGAATACACAGCAGTATGTGTGACATAAAAAGGGCAACATCATTCCATTGATTAAGTAGCATCAAGATTTGCAGCTATGTTGCTGTCTCACAGACAACTTGCCATTTTCAAGAAGAAAATGACTTCTTACATTTATCAAGGTATTCTCTTGATAATATCAGGGTGGCTCTCTGCCAGCTGAAGCTTAATGGAGAACGATGACTCCATATATTAAAGTAAACCTGCTACAGAATGACTTCAAACAACGAACATATGCCTTTTGGAGTGATCTAGTCAAAGCCCAGTCCTTAACCCAATAGAAATGCCATGAATGACCTCAAGAGAGCCAATCACAACAGGTGTCCTAAGAATATGACTGAGCTGAAACTGTTCTATAATGAAGAATGGTCCAGAGTTCCTGGTGAATGTCATATGGGTCTGATTCACAGCTACTGGAAATGCCTGTTAGAGGTTACAACTGCCAAGGGGGGTTTGACCAGCTATTAAATCCAAGGGTTCACTTACTTTTACTATGGCACACTGTAAATGTTTGATGAAGGTCTTCAATAAAGACAAGAAAGATTATAATTTTGTGTTATTTGCCTAAGCATATTATGTTTGTCTAAACGTGTAATTTAGATGAACATCAGATAACATTTTATAACCAATTAATGCACAAAAGCAGAATTAATCCATCATAAAACTCTGACAGGGTTCATATAATTTTTCTTGACACTGTACAACTAAGCACCCAGGAGAGATTTTCATCACTGTAACTAAGGTGTAAGTCCATATTTTCTCCCAAAGAAGAATGTTGGTGAATTCAGCAGACCTGTCAGATTTCATATCACAGATCATTCAAAATATTCTGGACCCTATGAAATGCTTTATATTGAGGGTTCCATCCTTCTGGTGACTACCAGCATGGGATCTGTTGGTGTTGTAAGTTGCTAAACCTTATAGAGCTGAGGTCTTTTGTCACTTGCCACCCACCTACCCCTTCCCTCCGGAGTGTTTAAGTCTGTTACAAATCATTTTTTCTTTTTTTTCTCCTCAGGTGTATATTTTTAGAATTGATAAAGGGTCTCTGGTTTTGTTCTTTAAAGCCACTGGAAAGAAGGTAGAGTATCCACTGTTGTGATTTCTTCCTGTGTCATTGTCGTGTAATTATGAATAACGGTAACTGGATATGACAACAATGCCTGGAGACTGCATGTGACTTTCTAATATGCCTCAGTCTCTTTTCTATCAAAAATAGAAACATTTGGATTCAGGGTCCATATTCTTTTCAGATAAGCAACATATTTTAGGGTGAGGTATCACTAACCCTAGGTCGGACTATCTTACCCCATCACTTTGACCTTTCGTACTGGCAGGGCTATTATGCGATTTTGCTCATGTGCAGTCCTCCTTTTAAGACATGTCAATATGGCGAGCTCTTCCTGCTCACTGTACTTGAACCTTCTTCATTGGCTCACTTTGGCAGGTTCATCCCCATACCCAAACTCTCAACTCACCGTCCTCCATAATTTATACATGAAATCCTGGGTTGCTCCATTGATTCGAAACCAGCATGCCTTTCAAACTTGTTCACAGATTGGACGACTTATGTTAGTTAATCCAAAAGTATGGACTGGCTGACTTAATTGAGACGGCTGACTGATGCAATCATTGCTCAGTCTGTCTGCTGCCATTCATGTTTTACATTCGTGTGAATTTGTGGTGAATTACATCAGAGTGAAGCAGCCTTATAAACTTATATGGCAGTCCTCCTGAATGAATTATTTCCAGGCTGCTATTCCACTTTTCCTAGCTGAAGTTATCTTGACTGGATGCTGATCTTGCGCAGCTCAGCTTAAAATATAATAATCACAGGAACTCAGCAAACAATAACAGTATCCTTTCTGAGACAAGTTCAAGGTCCCCCCACTGATAAGCTGTGTGTGGTCATCGCACTTGGAGTCATTCACTTTCCTGTAATGTTGTGTGTCCCAGTGTTGCATCCATAGCCAAAAAGATAAAACATTTTCCTGAATGGTGTGCATCTTGGACCAACAATACAAAACCAAATCAACAAGATGACTCCTAATATACTAACTTATGACTTGTGACTGGTTTTCAGATGGGCTCTTACTTCGGCTCCTCCTTGTGTGCAGTTGACTTGAACCAGGATGGTCTGTCGGATCTGCTAGTGGGGGCTCCCATGTTTAGTGATGTCAGAGATGAAGGTCATGTTGCAGTGTTTATCAACAAAGGAAACGTAAGTACGGTTCTTTACAAATAATGGAAGCCGTTATGTAAAGCCAAAAGTGTGTGCCTGGTCTGTGAAGACCATTTATCTGTGAAGACTGATTGGGAATGGGTGAACTACAGTGGACTCTGAGATGATGTGAGCAATGGCCTGCCTGGCTGAGCGTAGGAGATGCTTCCTGTTTCGGACTGAGAAAGCTTTGTTGTGACAGCTTAGATTGGGATGAGTGACTCCACATTTCATTCAGGTCAGTTTCGCTTGAGGACATTGTGTCCTGTTCACTTGCATTGCTTGTAGTCAGGATGATTTTATTAAAGCAGCATTCCCATTCTGTACTTTTTGTCACTTCATGTGAATTCTGCTCAGTGTAGATTACTTCAAATGCATCGTTTTTCACACAGATTGATTCCATTTAACCAGCTGTAGGTGAATTCTTTTCAATTCATCTCACTGTGTTGTATTCGAGTGGACTGAAGTACCTTGTGATGGGGATGACCGTAAAGTTGTTGTATAAAATGAAGTTTGACGCAGTGACTGACCAGAAGTAAATCTGCTTGAAGTCCAGTTATTTGAAAGTGTGTGCAGTGGACGATTGTCAGTTCAGGCTACAGTTAAAGTTTACCTCCGTTTGCTTCAGTTAAGTTCAAGTTCCATTTCAATGACCCTTGTTTCAGTACAAATTGGCTTTTCACACAGAGTATGGTCCTCGCCCGCTTCCTGAACGAATGGATTTCAGTACATGAATGTCAATCCACTTCAGTTTAATACAGTTCAGTTTATCACATTTCCATTGTGTTAGATCTTTTTAATTTAACCCATTTTTGCTTAGTTTAGACACACAGTATGGCATAGTGGTTAAGACTTGTGGGTTCAAATCCTGCTGCTGACACTGTGTGGCCATTAGCAAGTCACTTCACCTGCCTGCACTCTCATTGGAAACTCAAAAGAAAAGTAACCCCCGTGACCCTGTAATTAGGATATAGTGGGTTGGAAAATGGATGGATGGATGTATCTCAAATGTTGTAGGTCATCTTGGATAAAGGCATCAGCCAAATAATTAAATGTATCTTTAAAACGTATTCATTTCATTGTTAAACCTTCTGAATCTTGTTCATGGTCATAGAAGCAAGAATGAGGTGAACAGCTGCCAGTCCATCACAGGGTACACTCATGCGTAAGGAGTAAAGTCAACAGTTAATCTAACGCTTTTCGGATGTTGTATAAGATCCAGTGTATCTGTAAAAAAATCCTCTCCAGCATGTCTCTGACAATAAACAGCCTGTCTCCAGGGGTTCATGAGGCAGCAGCGCTAACCACAATGCCTATCTTAATAGAATCCACTAACGGCCCTGTCACATTACACAACTTTTTCAGCGATTTTCATTTACATAACCTTGACATGTAGGAGTCAGTCATGTAGTCTCACATTCTCGGCCATCACAGTTCAACCAGTCTATGAATTAGCCCTACAAAATCAAGCCAAAGGGTGGGCTTGTGTGTGTGCAAAAGTTCAGAGCAAATGAGCACTTATTGGGATGTACAATGCATATACTGCACCTGCGAGGAGTAAGGAATGAAGATGTTTTGGACCTTGCAAACAGAAGAGAAGCTTGTCTGTCCAATGTCTCATGTTTTATGTACCACAACAGAATGTAAAAGGGCAGAGACTGTGGCTGAATTCACTATTCTGAAAGTATATTTGGAAAGTATTTGCCCTATTTTCTGTCAGGCAGCATGTAGTTGGCTGTCAGCATGCTGTGAGCGTGCAATACTTTGAAAACTGGAAACTGTGCTGGAAAGTCGTGTAATCTATCATAGCCTGTGATTGCTAGTCATGTAATGTGATCTGCTCAAGCGATGCGATTAGCAGTTGCAGTCATCATGTTTGACATCCCCTCTCACCAGAAGTCATGTAATGTGTCACTGGCTGTGAATAAGTGCATGTATCAGCTGGAATATTATTTTTTCATTTATTCCCAATTAGGTTTAAATTATTTTACAATTTTTCTAAGATTTGTATTCTTTTGATATATGCGGCAACCTGCTGGAAATGTTCAATCAGTCCATAGTATCCAGTGTGATGTTCTACACTGCAGTCTCCGGGGGAAGTAATTTGAGCTCAAAAGACACACAAATGCCTGCACAAACACACTGGAAGCTGTTGTGGAAAAGAGGGTGATGGCAAAATTGGATACCATCACGAAAAATCCCCTCCATCCCCTCCAAGAGGCGCTCCCTTGGAGTACTTTCAGCCACAGGCACATTCCACTATGGTGTGCTAAGAAGCACCTCTGGGGGTCTTTTCTGCCCACTGCTATCAGGCAATTCAATGATTCCTCCTGACATACTCTTTAAGTTTATTTTGAAAATGTTCCCTTCCTGTACACTGTACATTTATCTATTTTTATTTATTTACTTATCGATTGATTGATTGACTGTATTATTTTTCCTATCAGTCTATATCCTTGTTACTTTCTTGTATATGAAGTTTAGGGAAAGTATTGTTATTGTCCAAAGATTCGATGTTGAGATTTTGATGAATCTCAACGTTTTAGATCTCCCTGACTTTCTCGTATACAAAGTATAGGCAAAGTATTGGAATCCTCCATATATTCCATTTCGAGATTTTGCATTTCTTATTTTGATGAATCTCGACACTTTAGACCTCCCTTAATCCGAAAATACAATTTTTGGAATTATGTCTATGTGCCTGTGTGTATGTAAACACGATAACTTGAGTGCGTTTTCACATAGGTCAACCAAATTTTGCATACAAGTATTAGGTACAAAATGTAGATTTCTATCAACTTTTGGGCTATTTCTGTTAGCCAGAAGTGATACTTTACCTTTTGTTCATGCAGCTGCACAGTCTGATTTATTCAACTTTACTTTTATAATAATTGTCCATCCATCCATTTTCTAACCCGCTGAATCGGGTCACGGGGGTCTGCTGGAGCCAATCCCAGCCAACACAGGGCACAAGGCAGGAACCAATCCTGGGCAGGGTGCCAAACCACCGCAGGACACACACAAACACACCCACCCACCAAGCACACACTAGGGCCAATGTCTTTGGATTGTGGGAGGAAACCGGAGAGCCCGGAGGAAACCCACGCAGACATGGGGAGAACATGCAAACTCCACGCAGGGAGGACCCGGGAAGCGAACCCGGATCTCCTAACTGCAAGGCAGCAGCGCTACTACTGCGCCACCCTTATAATAATTGTTCAATATATTATTCATTTGATTTGATTTGTTGTTGATGGTTCTTTAATGTACATAATATAAAAATATAATTGTTGTCTTGTGGTTTACACCACAAATATCCATCCTCATATCTGAGTATATGAGAAAGTCTAGAGGAGACCACTCCTGATTTTTTTAAGATTCTGCTGCTGTATACATGTGAATTTCCCCAAGGGATTAATAAAGTTTATTTAATTCAATCAAATCTATCATTTAAAATCAGTCAGAAAGTCATCCATCCATTCATTTGTTGAATTTGGTTTTTCCAGTACAACACTTTGAGGAATCCATAATCAGGGAGCTTGATTGCTGTAATGTTTTATTATCCTTCCACTCATTTTGTGAACCAATATTTTTCAACAAAGGGACACAAAGCAACAGCCAGCAGTAGGTGGGACACTGGTCCATCCCAGGCCATGCGTACTCACAAATGTCCACACTCATTCAGACTGGGCCAGCTCAGAGTTGTCAGTTAATCTTCTACCACAGCCAATTCTTATATATTGTAGGTTCATTAATAACATCCGCCATTACAAGGCACTTTGTAAAGACATTAAGTAGAGAGGATGGATTAGATTGATTAAACACATGAAAACTGCAGTACTGAAGAAGTGGAACTAATGCTTTGTGCAGACATTGTAACAACAGATGCTACACTGAGTATTATGGAAAGGTGGAGCAGACAGAACAGTTTTGGGAATAATAAGAGAAGGAGACTAATAGTCAATGTTACAGCTGTTGAAGACCTAAGATTGGGTCTGTGATGATAGAATCTGAGAGAGTAAGACCCCCAAAGTTAAATGATCAGCCTCCTAGAGGTGTGCAACAAGGCAATCGGACAGTCT
This sequence comes from Polypterus senegalus, assembly GCF_016835505.1. NCBI lineage: Eukaryota > Metazoa > Chordata > Cladistia > Polypteriformes > Polypteridae > Polypterus > Polypterus senegalus. Next base: position 106,915,786 of record NC_053168.1, read on the forward strand.
CAGAAAATCTTAGTTGCCTACCTGGCCGTGTTTGTAAAGCATAAGGATTCTGGGGTGTTGGCGACAACATCTTTGTAAAGCAGCACAGAGGTGATTCTGTGTCACATCTGATGGTGGTGAAGCAGACCCAGATGATGTGGAATTAAAGCACAGTGGCTGTAACTTAATTTTTCAGGTGTTTTTACATTGTTGTCTTAAGCGATGCCTGTATTGTGAAAGGCCTTGTGACAGTTCTGTGTGAAAGGCACTATATAATTTAAGAATTGTTTGCTTCAACCAGCAGGAGATGAGTCATTTTTAGCTTAAACTTCAGTTTTGTTTTCTGATTAGCACTTTTCATTTTGTTTTTCTTTTTAATGATAATGTAAGTTTAAGAAACACTGCTGGTATTCCCCAAAAAAACTGCAAATGCCACATTGTTGAGAAGCAGAGCTTGTCTCTTTTTGTGATCTTGATGCATAAAGCACCTGACATTTTGAGTTACATAAGAAGTCTGAGCTCTGTGATGTATTTGGCAGTGGTAAAAGATAAGAATGTAAGGCACTTATTAGAATGGAAGAATTCCAGTTAAAAGCTCCAAATCTTCCTGGACATCATCCCATTGACAGCCTCTGCAGAACTGGTGTGGGTACTGGTGTGTATATAGTGCCTCTGAGTGGATACGAGATAGTTTAGTGCCATAATGGCAGGGCGAGTTATTTACTGTAATCTTGTAGGGCTGATGCTGTTTAGTCAAGAACATTACAATGCAGTTCCTCTGTATATATATATATATAATTTATATTATTTATATTGATAATGACTAATACAATTTCTTAAAGCCTTCTGTAATCATGCTCATAATGATGTGCAATATGTTAACACTCAAATCCAATGGCTTCTGGTAGAACATCAGGTACTGAATAGTTTGGAAGTGTTAAAACACCCCACTTCATCAACCCTTCTAACAGCAGCATGCACCTTACCATATCATCCTGTTTTCCACGGCAGGGTAACCTGGAGGAGAGAGTACTGTTGAATGGGGACAATGCATACAACGCCCACTTTGGGGAGAGCATCTCAGCTCTGGGAGACATTGACGATGATGGATTTCCAGGTCAGTTTGTGGTCCTTAACTGTCATTTTTCAATCTGTTGTGTTCACACTTCCTTCTAAAATTACGCAAGTCCATCGCTGTACTTCAAGCAGTGCACTCATGAGTCAGGGAATACGCCCTTAAATTACTTTGACTATTCTGAACTATTTGATTCCTAACTCTACATTTACAAGATCAGCAATCAGAGGTTTCTCAGCGATTTGGGAAGGCTTTTCATGTTTAAAGCAGAAAAGCAGGAAGCAAGCAAAAGGTTATTAATTGTTTTCAGAAATAAGTAAATGGAATTTTACCAAGTAGGAATTCAAGAATCAATGTTCCAGATGAACCACTGACATACACTTACTTTTTAAATCTTAATAAGAGCTAATCAAAGTTGCGTTGTAAGGAGGCACCAGGCTTTCAAAAACACCGTGGACCTGCTGCAATAATTCATTTGGATGGAGTCTCCTTTGTAGAGAATTTCCTGTTAGGGTTACACATTCTATCAAGTACATCAGGTCATACAGTAATTCATCCATCCAATATATGAGGGTAAATCAAAAAGTATAGGTAATTTGAACATTACGTAGTAACTGCAATGTATAGAAGCTAACGCAGTACAACACGTTTCTGATGGCTTGTGGGGCAGTTTGAATGCACGGCACAGTCCTCTGCCATTAATCTGGCTGAAGCCAAGGTCAGATGAGCATGGATGCTCCACGGCGGGATTGCTCCACTGTTGATCAACACCCCATAGGGAGATTTCTTTGGGCAGAGAGAGTGAAAAGAGAAAGAGAGGTTAGGAGCAGGCGCTGATACAGCACATTGCTTCACCCACCACACAATAAACCAACTCAGGGTCCCAGATTAGGACCTGAGTGCAGCCATGCAATGGGTGACACCTCAGCACCAAACTAGTTCAGATGCAGTGAAACAGTGTGAGGTTTTTTATGGTGGCAGGAGTGCCAATTCTGCCACCAACCCATAGGTTTTATCTGCTGGTTGGAGGACCTACATGCAGGGCTGGATGCAGATTAATGTCATACTCAGGATGGAGCAATTGCAGGTTAATGGCCTTGCTGAAGGGTCCAATGAAGTAGAGTCACTTTTTGGCGTTTACAGGGTCTGAACCTGCAATTTTCCCATTGCCAGTGCAAAACCCTAGCCTCAGAGCCACCACTCCATCCCGAGGGAGAGAAACCTGCTGAAATTCACCAATTTGCAGCAAAAGAAGATGAATGCTGTCAGTAACATGACAATACATGTCCCCATGCAGCGGCTGCAATAGAGGTGGCAATGCAACATTAACTTTCACATCCCCCTTACAGCCCTGGTCTGGCACCTTTCGACTATCACATCTTTGGTCCACTTTAAGAGGCTCTACATGGTTCACCTTTGATGATGAAGATAATGAAATATCCAATCCATGAATTGGGTACAAGGTAGAAGTCAACCATGATAAGGCGACAGTCCAAGAAAGTTGTGGAGAACCAAGGATTTAAGATGAGTCAGGTAGCAGTGATGATCACTGTACCATCCTCAGAAATCCAGCAGCATCATATAATAAATTAGAGTATCATTTACATATGATAAACATCATGGGCCCAGTAGCAGTGTACAGGAAGGGAAAAAGAAAACTTAAGATATGACAAATGTGCTGAAGGAAGCAGACTTTATACTCTTTATTCTTGCATGAAGTAAATTTCTGGGTAAACTCAGCCAGTTGGCCACTTGTGGGCATTCTAATGCAATATGAGCCAAATGATGCAGGCACAAGTTGATGACTGAGATGCTGTCATGGGTATTGACAGAACAGGACCAGCCTGTAATGTGATTGCTACTCTCATCTTCTCTTCAGCTAGCTTATAGTTAGAGTAGAATGCCTGATTAGCCACCAGATAGATAGATATAGAAGTCTGGGCAGTTCAAGGTTATTGTCATGTGTATGTTCACACTAAAAATGTATGCATAGACTGCAATGTGTATATGTATACGTGATATGGTATCTGCCAAATAACAAAAAGAGTGCACGGCACGTGTTTCACCTTATTGGGCCTGACCACTTGTACACACTCACCAGCCACTTTTGTAGGTACACCTTCTAATACTGGGTCAGACCCCTTTTTGCCTTCAGAACTGCGGTAATTCTTTATGGCATAGATTCAGCAAGGTGCTGGAAACATTCCTTGAGGATTTTGGTCTATACTGACATGATAGCATCACACGATTGCAGCAGATTAGCCAGCTGCACATACATGATATGAACCTCCAAAGGTGTTCTATTGGATTGAGATCTGGTGACTGTGGAGGCCATTTGAGTACAGTGAACTCATTGTCATGTTCAAGAAACCAGTTTGAGATGATCTGAGTGATGTGTCAGAAGATGAGTATACGGCTTCATAAAGGAACAGCAACAATACTCAGGTAGGCTGTGGCATTTAAATGATGCTCAAGTGGTACTAAGCGGCCCAAAGTGTGCCATACCATTACACCACTATCACCAGCCTGAACTGCTGATACAAGGCAGGATGGATCCATGCATTCATGTTGTTGACGCAAAACTCTGATCCTACCATCTGAATATCACAGCAGAAACTGAGACTCATCAGACCAGGCAACATTTTTCCATTTTTTTTTTAAATAATCCATTGGCCATGTCAGTCTCGGTGGGCACACTCGCACAGCCACCTGGAGTTGATGAGGTAATTGGGGTAAGATGCATCTGCACGTGAAGGTGTGATAATTCACAGTTGCTTCATTGGCTTCCTGTGGTGTGTGATTGAGACACTGTGCCAATGGCACCATATAAGTACAGCCTAAGAGGAAAAAGAAAGCGAAAGAGCAAGATAGAATGGAGGTTAGAGAAAGAAGAAGGCAGGAGGAGACAAAAGCTGGTGTAGGAGCGAAAAAGAGAGAGCAGGCTCGCTGGAGCAAAGGCAGGCAGTTGGAAGGACAGCTCTAGCAGGGTGTAAGACCAGCACTCTGGGGCAGATGGATTGGGTTACTCCTGCTGAGCTATTCAGAGGAGTTGGAGTGACCAGGATCATAGACGGCTCACTGCGTAAGGCCGAGAAGGCAGCGGGAATTGAGGACGCTTGGGAGGGATAGCCCTCAACGTGAGCGGCCTGGCCGTTGGGTCCTGAGTCTCAGTCCAGCGAGTGAGCTGTACGTAGCCAGGGGACGGAAGGCTACTGGACCAGTTGAGAGTCAACTGAACCTGCGGACTCCCGTGTTGCAAGGCCTGTATGGGAGAAGTATGGGAGCTGCCAGTTAAAAGGAGAAGACACCAGGTTTTTAAAAAAGACAGCTTCTAGCCAGTATGTTAACCTCGTTTTAAAGGATTTATTTATTATGGATTTTAACTTCCACTTGTCAACTGTTTTTAAGGATTAATATGGACTGTTTTTGTACACTGCACTTTATTGGAAAACAATTGTTTAGATTTTTTGGTTAATAATAAGCATGGGCACTTTTACGCCATCCCTTTGCTCTCAGTGTGATTTGTCCTCATCAGCCAGCTCATCCAGTTACATTACCGATGGTGCTGGGTTCAAGAGGCTCCCAAAACTGGAAGAGAGAGCATGGAGCAGGACCCACACCGTCACAGTTGCCTGTTCTTAGACATCAGGAATGGCACCCGTTGTGGTCTCAACATTTTGTGCATTCAGAGAAGCTCTTCTGCACACCTTGGTTGTAATGATTGGTTATTTTAGTTACGGTTCCCTTCCTTTAATCTCAAACCAGTTTGACCATTCTCCTCTGACCTCTGGCATCAAGAAGGCATTTTCGTCCAGAGAACTGCCACTGACATATTTTTCCTCTTTTTTATCATTCCATGTAAACCATAGAGATGGTTGTGTGTGGTTCTATCTATCTATCTATCTATCTATCTATCTATCTATCTATCTATCTATCTATCTATCTATCTATCTATCTATCTATCTATCTATCTTGATGCAATAATGACAGGAGATGAAGACAGAGTAAGTCCCTATCTGATTATTTACTTGTGACAGAATCCACTAATTTTCTAAACTCACTTGTTCCTCTGTATGGCCTTAGGGAAATTCAAGCCTGTCCTGGAAGCTTTAATGGCAATGCAAAAGCCAACCCTGGATGAGTCCATCAGAGGGCTCACTCAGACATGACAGCACTCACATCTGCTGTGCTCACATAGACTTACCAGGTGACCTAACATGCTTACTATATGTTTCAAATCTAAGAAGACGCAATGTCTTAAAAAAACCTGTCCCAGGGTCCTGGAGCACTAAACTCTGCGCCACAATACTGCCCCAATCTTTATATGCAAATTAATTAATTTTGGCTCAAAATCAGTAGTACTATATGGAAATTAGACAAACAAAATTGCATGCATAAACCATCTTTAAAATATAACGCATTTGATGAATAATTCATGTAAAAACATGTTACGGCACAATAAGAAGAGAATTTACAATTCACTAGAACAATGATAAATTAATTCATTAAATTAGGGGAGGAAGGCCATGAGCATATGTCCAAAAAGGTGACCACATCCTGCAAAAATGCTCAGATCTCAAGTGGAGAGCATATGTCAAAGGCAGCAAGGCAGCCAACTGAGACAGCCACAATTTATGAAATAACTTGTTTTTGCAACGTTTTCACCATACAAATTAACAAACGGTACAGGTTATTCACACACTGTCTCAAATGTTCTCTGTTTTTTCTCTTTTTTTCCTTTTTTCCTTTTCTTAGAAAATAACATTATGAACCCTAGTCATTTAAAACTGTATGATGCTCACATAGTAAAATCTAGAAGCTGGGATTTTTCAGTAATAAAATGCACATTCTTATAGATCTCTTTAATTTAAAGCCCTACGTGGAACTTTCCATAATGTCTTTAATAAACAGACTGGATTTAAATAATATTTGTGGAGGAATGTAAAATTAAAGGGTGCATTCACTCGTTTTACATTATGGGCTCATTATATAACTGCCACCAGTTGCCTTGATTTTTTTAATACTGTAATTTGCATTTTTCCTTCAAAATGCTTATTTTTGTTGTGGTCTAAAATCCACTTAGCATATAATTTATTAACAGTAATTTTAATTGTTTATTGTATGTCTGAATAACATTACCATAATGTGTACAGAAAAAAGCCAAGCAAAATAACACCTTTTATTGGCTAACTAAAAATATTATAATATGCAAGCTTTCGAGGCAATTCAGTCCCCTTCAGGCGAAATGAAATCAGATGTAATCGATTATATCTCGCCTGAAGAACCTGATGGTACATTTGCATACATAAGTCACAGCAGAATTTTAGTTTCGGGATGAACCAAATACTTCCCAATAATCTATTGTATGTTCTAAGTAAAAACCTTGTCTGACTTTTTTTTTCTAATTTCTCTTGTTTTCTGATTGAATGAAAACTTCATAACCTTTTATGCAAAAACACCAACAAAAACTATCATGCTATGTACTACTGCTTAAGTATATTAAATAAATTAATGACAGATTTGACTCACTCATATTAGTCATTTGTTTGGGTACCTATCTTGCTCAAACTTTCCAGTACACCAAGTCATCATGTACTGTGGCACGTGCAGATCCATAGCTGATATCCAAATGTAGATGGTTGACCAGATTGCTTATCATTGGCCACACTTGTTCTTCCCGCTTTAAACTTATCTACCCATTCATAAACTTTTGGTTGAGTCCTGTTGTTTTCACTTCTGTACTGAGATAACATCCTTCCTTGAATTTCAGCAGATTTCATTCCCTCTGCCCATAGAAATCTCTCTACGACATGTTGTTCAACAGTGATGCAATCCTACAGTGGAGTGTCCATGTTCATTTGACTTTGGCTTCAACTCGACTAACGGCAGAGCACTGTGCTGTGCTATGTGTGTTTGCACTACCCATAAGCCATCACAAACATGTTGTATTGTGTCAGATTCTATTCATTGCGGTCACCGTGTAATTTTCAAATTACCTTTACTTTTGATTTACCCTTGTAGAATTTTGTAGAATATTATCCATTGTAGGATATTAGAAAATTCATAAAATGTGTTTTCAGTGCATTAAAGTCCTATATTTCTTATTATTGTAGATAACAAGGACAGAGAGGCAAGTTTGTTAGCATATGCAGTATGGATCCTAGCCAATTAATGCACCATCTATACTATATTCTTGATCGCACTAGCATCACTCTTCTCTTTTGTTTTTTTGTAAGTGAGTTAACTTATATTAAACACACAGCTTTAACGAAACTAGTCAAAAATGAAGCAATCCACACATTTTTTATTTTCTTAGAGGAGTGATTAAAATGGTGTATTAGAGTCACTTTGTCTGTCCACAGCAGTATTCCTGCAGGTACTAAAAAGGCCTACTTCTTTGTAAGAGGACAACAGCATATGCAAGAGTGATCTATCTATCTATCTATCTATCTATCTATCTATCTATCTATCTATCTATCTATCTATCTATCTATCTATCTATCTATCTATCTATCTATTTCATATTGAAATTGTTTTACATGAACAACAAGCATGTCCCATCAGGTTGTTGTATGTTACTGTACATACACCTGCCAGTAACAGGGACGTTGCAGACAATATGGCAGTCACTTAGGCCTGGTGAGTTTAACCAAGTAGACTGAAGTCAAACAGTCAAACTGGAGCCTGGCAGCAGCCCTGTTGTGTGCTCCTTCATATGGCTGTACCACTACAGTTTACAGCCATGTTAGTATTTGGAATCTGCCCCATTCTGAAAATAATATTCAGCAATATTATTTATTAAATTAGTTTTTGATGTGTGGTTATAACCATCCAGTTGTAGACATTAGGGGCTGTTTTTCTTTTGAACTTCAATGTCCACATCATTGTTGCTAAAGCTGGTGAAGGTTCTGTTGCAGGGGTGATGAACTCCAGGCCTCGAGTGCTGCAGTGGCTGCAGGTTTTCATTCTTACCATCTTCTTATTTAGTGACCAGTTTTTGCTGCTGATTACTTCTTTTAATTAACTTGACTCAGGCCCCATAGTTGTTTCTTTTTCTTTAATTAGCAGCCAAACAATAATGAGACACAAAACAAGCCACCACATGACCAGCTCCCCTGTGCCCATTACACAATATCTGAAATTAAAGAGAGGTGATGGTGTTAGTAAGGTTGATCTCTTAGGTCACCAAAACATTTTGACGGTGCTCTTAGGAAAAACAGAAAAACAGTTTTGGAAATGTGTGCTGTGGCAGAGTGAGAGCAGCAACAAGCCATGGAATTAAATAACGGGTTTAATTAACAGGAAGAATTGGCTTCTCATTAAGAAAGTGATTGGAGTGAAACTGGTTGGAGTTTGAAGCCCATCTCATTTCTGCTTGGCTGTCATTTAATGAAAAAAGGAATCAATTCAGAGAGCTGAACCCTTCAAACATGGCTATTAAAGTGATGGGGAAAAAGTTAATTAGCAGTGAAAACTGGTCACTGATTAGGAAAAAGGCTAGAATGAAAATGTGTAGCCACTGCAGCACTCCAGGCCTGGAGTTCACCCCAACCGTTCTATTGGATTCTGAGTGGGATCAAGCCCTTAGAAATGCTTGCTGTGTTTTCTTGGAGGGGTCTCGCCATCTTGTCCCCACTTATTGTCACTGATGCTTGCCTCTCACACATGTTTTCTTTGGATGGAGACAGTAGTCACGTGTTGATTCCTTTTGAATAACATTTGAATGTATTTAATTTGGGAAGGGCACAACGTAACAGGTTTTATTGGTAATTCCCACTGCCTTCCTTACCACTGCCTGCTCCATGTGTATTGTTCTGCATTTCATGAGTGTGTTTATTCATTTAACTCAGAGGCATGCTGTTATAAAAATTCTAAGGTTTCAGCCAGCCCTTATGCCCCCCACAGCTCTGTGTTTGTCACTGTGCAGCACGCCCAAAGCACAATTGAATCATTAAGGACAGATGCAGATGTTCTTGATGGCGGTTAACTTTTCATTTGGTTCTGGCAGACGTTGCCATTGGAGCCCCTAAAGAAGATGACTACGCTGGAGCTGTGTATATCTACCACGGGGATGCAGAAGGGATAGTGACAAAGTATTCCATGGTAAGTCAAAATGTGAAATCTTTTATTTTTTATGCTTTCACAAACCATGTTTTTTATTTTAAGAAAAAGAATGTAACTTCACATTTAGATACATTCAAATACAGTATGTGATATGTTCAGAAAAAGATGACCACTTGCAATTTGCTACTTACTTTTGTGGGTTCCCGCTATCACACTTTAGCATGGTCTCTCTTAGGGTACAGTGTCTTTGTTGTGTGTTTATATGTTTTTTTGTCATATAGTGCTTTTCTTAAATCACTAGCATTCTTGTTTAATATGTTTACGTGTAATGATACCAAGCAGACATTGAGTACCTACAGCAAGAGGGACAGAGAGACATAGAAACCACCAGATACATACAGTAAGCCTGCAGAAAGATAAACGGACAGATGGATATACAAAATGAAGCCAGTCATGGTGTCTGGCAGATAGACAGAGGAGACAGAAGCAAGTAAATAGACACAGACGTCAAGCAAGCATACACAGAGATGTCTAGACACAAAAGCAGCCAGTCACAGAGATTTGCACTGGCAAGTTATCAGACGGACTCTTAAAAAGACAGATAAATGAACAAGCAGACATATGCTGATAGACACTAACAGGTGGAGAGTGGAACACACAGACAGACAGAAAGACTGGTAGAAAATCAGGAGATCAGACAATTGGACAAGAGTGAATGGTCAGACAGACAAACAGGTTAAGGCCTAACTAAGCAAACAGAGAGTCAGACAGACTGCAAGACAGACACACACACACTGACAAAGAGTAAGACAGGCTGACAGGTAAACATATAGGGCGTCAAACAGACAGCAAAGCACTGATAGCACAGGGCCTATAAAAAGTATTCAACCCCTTTAGAAGTTTTTACTTTTTATTTTTATGCAACAATCAATCAGATCTGCTTTAACTTAGCGTTTTTGAGACTGAATGACACAAAAAGACTCTTTAATGTTAAAGTGAAAACAGACCTCTGCAAAGCAGTCTAAATTAGTTACCAATATAAAACACATATTAACTATTTAATAACTATTCTCCCCTTCAAGTCAGTATTTAGTAGATGCGCCTTTGGCAGCCATTGACAATTTGAGATTGTGTATTCACGTCTCTATCAGCTTTGCACATCAAAACACTGCACTTTTTCCTCGTTCTTCTTTGCTCCAGTTATGTCAGGTTGCATGGGGATCGTGAGTGAACACCCTTTTGTAACCCCAGCCACACACTCTATGTTGGGTTAAGGTTTGAACTCTGACTTGGCCACTCCAGGACAGTAACATTGCTGTTTTTAAGCCATTGTTGTCTAACTTTTGATTTACGCGTGGGGGTCGCGGTCTTGCTGGAGAACAAATCTTCTCCCAAGGTGTCGGTTTCTTGCAGACTGCATCAGGTTTTCCTGGAGGATTTCCCTTTAATTTGTGACATTCATTTTATTCTCATAATTCTTCCAGAACATGCTGCAGAGAAGCTTCCCCACAGCATGAGGATGCCACCACCGTTGTTCACGAGGGGTTTGGTATATTTTTGATAATGAGCAGGTTTTTTTGACTGCACCAAATGTGACGTTTAGTCTGATGGCTGAAAAGCTCAGTTTGGTCTCATTAGACCACAGAACCTTCCTCCAGCTGAATTCAGAGTCTCCCATGTGTCTTTAGCTGAAATGTTGTGTGTCTTTTATTTAACGGTGTCTTTCTCTGGGTAACAGTTGTTGTTTGCACAGTCTCTCCAGTCTTATGTGCCGTAGCTTGTGTCTTCTTTAGGGCTGTCATGTGGTGGCTTCCCTCATTAGTCTTCTCCTCAGTCGGTTTCTGTGGCTAGCCTGCTCTAGCAGTTTATCAACTGTGCCCCATTCCTATTTCTTAATGACTGACTTAACTGGATTCTCAGGGATATTCATTGATTTGAATATTTTCTCATGTCCATTCCCTGACCTGTGCTTTTCAGTCTCCTTTTAAAGGAGTGGCTCGGGGTTGCTCTTTTATCCTCATTGTATAGGTTAGTCCACCATACCAACTCACCGCAAATTAGACCTTCCAGATAATGTGAATTTATACTGCAATCATTTGAAACCCCTTCGCTACTCACAGGTCTCTCCTTTGAACTAATTCTGTGACTTCTAAAACCAACTGGCTGCACCAGTGATGATTTAAACATGTCATAATGAAGTGTGTGAATATTTATGTGATCGATTAGTTTGTTTTATATTTGTAATTAATTTACACCCCATGGCAGAGATCACATTTTCCATTGATTGCTGTCAAAAAGCCAACTAAATCCACTGTAATTCAATGTTCTAGAACAGTAAAATGTGAGAACTTTGAAGGAGGTCAGACTTTTTGTAGGCACTGTAAGTCAGCAGGGCACTTTTTGTCATGACAAAGACAAATGTCTGACCATGTTAGAACTTTAAAGAAGCTGCTGTCCAACACTTAAGCAGCTGAAGTTTTTACTTCATTTTGCTATCTTTTCTTCTTGTATATCAGAAATCAACACGATGTGCAGGTTCTCTTTTTCCTCTTATGGTCATTGATGCTAATGCCCTAGTTTTAATATAACACAGTGTGAGAACTGGCATTCAGTTGGTTCTCTTACTGCATATTTCCAAACATCTGGCTGGCAAGTAGCACAGGGGCTCATAGAAATATATGAGTTTGGTTGCTGACACTCTTATGCTAATTTTATTTATTTTCTGACATCTACTCCAGAGGATTTCAGGGCGGTCAATCAACCCAGCCTTGCAGATGTTTGGCCAGTCGATATCAGGAGCTGTGGATATGGATGGAAATGCATACCCAGGTAGGTGGATATGACCAGATGGGAAATCCTAGTCTGCTAAAGTAATTGAACTAAAAGCTCAAAAGAAATAATCTGTAAATATCTGGGTCTGGTTGGGCTTGCTGTTTCTTCATTTCCAAATCTTGCCGACTATGCCATTGTAATCTGAAAAAAGAAGCAGGGGATGTAAAAAGGGAAGGGAAGGGAAAAAAGGTCAAATAAAAATACAAGTGGGGGGCAAACAATTGGCATCAAGCCAGTTTAAAGAAAAAGATGAGGGATTGATCCTTCCATTGTAGGTGATGGTCTTCAAGTGAATGCCCCTATCTTCTTGGGGTTTTATTGTTTACCTTTTTGAAGCCCTGAGAATGTTCCTTAATCATGCAGACTTGACAATGTATAAAGACTGTTATGAAAACCCTCACTAAAATTAAGCAAAAGAGGAATTTCAGTTTAATTCTGTATTTTGAAATGCTAACAGCTATACAGAACATCAGAGGGGGAAATATCTTGAGTGAAAGTGCAACAGGGTTAAAATATGCTTTTTTTCTGATAAGAGCGACACATATCTTGCAAAAGTGTGAAGTGGCCTTAGGGGTGCCGGCCCGATACTTACTCACGTCAGTGCAAATGACGATGCACATAGTGGAAGAATCAGTTGAAGTGTGTTGATGAGTCCTGTTCTTTGGTTTCTTGCAGATGTCACCATTGGAGCTTTTATGTCAGATCACGTGGTTCTGCTGAGGTGAGCACTTGCAGTGACTGATACATGTACTAGTAATGAATTGACTCTGCTTCCTCCTCCTTCCCTCACTTTTGCATATTTCTTAAGGATGGTCCTTGTATTCTGCCACCCTTCTGTTTTTCACAGTTAGTGATAAAAAAAAATCAAATGCAGGAAAAGCACCCAGAATGTGAGAGAAGCCCTTGTTTCTCCCAGAGATATTTCACCTTATGAGCAGCTGACTCTGAAGATGATTCTGTATCACGGTTAAGTCTCCAAGGTCAATTAAATGAATTTCCATTATTTTTTCAGTGTTTCTTATTTTTTTTTTTCTGGCTGGCCATTGTTTTCCAGGGCTCCAATCGAGCTTTGCTGGAGTAATGTCACTGTAAACAGCTGTCAGCTTGTATGTGTTACTGGGCATGAGTGTGTGTTCCCTGTCATGTACTGTAATGTAACAGCACTCGTTCCTTTTCCTGTAAAACAGAACTCAGAAATACAAACTGTCAGCTTTTGTGATCTTGTTTTGGTTAACCCAGGCAGTCTTTGTGACACCATCTTCAGTGGTTTGCCCTATTTGCTTATGCATTTACACTTTAATAACTTTACTTTAGAGCACTTTTTTATTTGCTTTATGTGTTCTGATTCTTAGTTATTTTGGACTGATTTTGTTTTGTATCCTGACCTTTTTTCAATTATGTCCTCTTTTACGTTTGAGTTACTGCGAGCAGCTTAATTAGGCAGGTGCTTATTCAGATCTCACAGGCTTGAGTAAGTCAAGCAAGTCCTTGCAGGCATGTTCAGGGGTCTCGGAGAGGTTTACATTCTCTGATTAGTGTTAGGACTTGGTAGCATTTTACACCATTCCTTACTCTTGTTTGTTTTCAGCCTAATTTTCTTTTATCCAATGTGTCATTTTGTGTATTTTATGATATATAATGACTACAACCACTTTATCTCCTGGCACAGAGTAACAGGGATTGTGGAAGAGAAGTGAAAAAGAGAGTGCAGGCTAGAGTGAAAGGGAAGGCCTACAGGATGGTAGTGAGACCAGTTATGTTATATGGTGTGGAGACGGTGGCACTGACCAGAAAGCAGGAGACAGAGCTGGAGGTAGCAGAGTTAAAGATGATAAGATTTGCGTTGAGTGTGATGAGGATGGACAGGATTATTAGGAATGAGGACCATAGAGGGTCAGCTCAAGTTGAACGGTTGGGAGACAAAGTCAGAGAGGTGAGATTGCGTTGGTTTGGACATGTGCAGAGGAGAGATGCTGGGTATATTGGGAGAAGGATGCTAAGGATAGAGCTGCCAGGGAAGAGGAAAAGAGGAAGGCCTAAGAGAAGGTTTATGGATGTTGTGAAAGAGGACATGCAGGTGATGGGTGTGACAGAGCAAGATGTAGAGGACATATGGATGAAGATGATCCGCTGTGGCGACTCCTAACGGGAGCAGCCAAAAGAACAAGAAGAAGTCACATATTCTATAAAATCTTTCTTTCCGTTCTACTTTTTCCAGTGGGTTATTTTCCATATTCTTTAACTCTACAGCCCTATGTTTCCCTATATATACTATCCTTATCATTACTTTCACTTTTTTCAATGTTATTTTTCACAATCCATGGCATCATTCAACATACACAGGAAGAATTAGAAGCCATGCCAAGAATGATCTAGGTCATGTTTTTACTTTGTCTTTATGTGTAATTGATTGTACGGAAGATGGTCACAAAAGTCAAATTTATCCACATAAAATGAAATGTGCAGCACAAAAAGTGTGGGGTCCATTCTTTATAATCAATAGCTCTGCTCGCTCTTCTGTCTTTCTTTTAGTTACTTTAACTCATTTTTCTTTGCTCTGTCTGGTGTAATCTATCCCATCATTCTTTCTAATTTATTTTTTTCTTGTTTGTTATACGAGAATCTGCTCTCCCTTTTTCCCGCGCTATGAAGCAATTCTCCCTGTCTTCTTTTGTATGTAGTCTTTTGAGTCTTTCTTTCTAATCTTACATTTCTATATTTTTAACAATAATCATTATCCCAATTGCCCCTTCTTCTCCCTGTTCTAATCTTTTTAATTTTCTTTTCTGCAATGTTCATTTCCTTAGAGTTTCACATTTTCCTCACATTCTCTCTTCAGCTTGGTCTATTTAATATTTTTCTCCAATCTGTTATATTCATAATTATATTTGATGCAATCAATAAGTGTGTTCACCCTTTGCAACTCTCTGTTCTATTCTGTGATTTATTCAAGACTTAATTCCAAAGTAGTTTCCTGTAATTTACTCACTGAAGTCATTTACTGTACACTTCCACCCTTCCTCAGTTCTTTTACTGACTCTCATTCTTCTCTATACAGTCATACCCTCTAGTCTACCATTTCCTCTAAGTGACTTGCTATAATCCTTAACTCTGTGAATTGCTTCAGCGCACTCTTGTCCTCCTCCCTTTTATCTAAATTGTTCCGTCCTTCACCTCTAATCTGACTTCTACCACTTTTTCATTCCATGTAGTCATTTATTCATTTTCTCCTCTTGCTTCCTCATTCAGTTATTTCTTTATTCTCTGATCTGCCTTTTATTAAATCCAGTGTACTGTAATCCACAGTTTCCTAAAATTTACAGTATACAATAACCCTTTACTCTATTCTCTATTCTTTCTTCTCTGCCTTTCATTTACTACCCTTTTTCAATTCTTTATCAGTCCTTCCCTCTGATCTATTTATTGTCAGGATTTTGCTGATTAATCTTTTCCTGTAATCAGTTTTTTGTTTCAGATAAATGTAATGGTGTTTTCACATACCCCTCTGTTTTCTCTGTTCTGCTGCCATCTGAGATCTACTCCCTTATGTGTATCACTTTAATCCTATTGCTTCTTGCAAACTTTTTTCCACACTTTTTCTTTCACTTCTCTCTACCCCTCTTTCCTTTAGTAATATTCTCTTTCCTCTTCAACCCACACTATCAACTATTGTTGCTGTGCTGCTTTCAGCCTTTTTCTATTTACCCTTATAGCGTGTCATTAGGGTCAGGCATTTGTTGAATTGATTATTTTTATGACTAATTCACTAACCATAATTGATTTATTATGTGAACTATCTTTATACATTTGCCTCTTCTTCGGTTTCTTCTTTCTCGTCTCTCATTTGACATGACAGTTGATGATCCTCAGCTCTGTCTTTTTCTTATGCCTAAATCGCTATTGCAAGTGCCCCTTTACTGAGTGCTTATGTTGGTTTCTTTTCCTGCAGAACTCGTCCTGTTATCACAGTGGACGTGTCCATACTACTGCCCAGTGCCATTAATATCACCTTTCCGCAGTGTAATGATGGTGTCCAACAGGTCAACTGCTTCAACGTTTCAGTATGCCTCAGTTTCAGAGGAAAAGAAGTGCCAGGAAGCATAGGTGAGTGGGATTATAGGATCAACCTATAATAGACAATTCTTTCTGTCCTTCTTCGAATTTGGTAACAACCTAACGAGTAAAATTAAAAGATGATATAAACAACTTATTAGAGTTTACTTATATTTAGTGTGGTAGCTCTGATCTCCAAAGTAACTTACAAGTAACAAGTAGATGGTACATTTATTTACATTATCTACAGTCCGAGCCTCATGTGGAGAAGTTTAAGTACCTCGGGGTCAATGCATTTTATTGGGTTGTACGTTGCCATGATGATGTATCCCAAGATTCACTGAGAATGCACGACCAGTGACAATATCAGGTCACTACATGAATTCCCATACTTGGATTGGATGAACATAGTGATTATGAACATTTCACTTTGTGATTCATGGTATTAGAATTTAGCTCTGAATTTTTGACTTGCTGTTTTGGTTTTGATGGTTCGCTTTCTGGCTCTCGGTATTGACCTTTGCTTTGATTTTGGCCATGTCAATTCTTTAGGTCCATCCTCATAAAATTCTTGCTGGTTCACTTTTTTTCCTCATGAAAAGTGCTGTATTTTGTAATGTTAGTCAAAAGTACAAAATAATGTGAAATTATAGCATTCTACTTTTCTAATTTATTCCATACTAGCTGTACTTTCCTAGGTAATAGAATACGTTTATACACATCTGCTCGGTACCTTTGCGTGTCTCAGCCTCTCATTTGCGCTTCTTTAAAGTCTGCTTCTCAGACCGTTTCATTTTTAAGGCACCTTGCTCACCTCCTGTACTCTTTTTGACTACCATCAATGTTAGACAGGTCACCATTACCTACTGTGAAAACAGTATTCATATTCTTGCAAATGCTTCCAGCCTTTGAAGGCAACTCAGATTGCACATCAGTTGTATTTAGTAACCCAATGTTGCACGGTAAGTTATTCACTTTGTTGTCATTGAAGTGTTTTATTTCAACTCCTTTTTAGTAAACAGAATCAGGAATTGAACTTCACATCCCTGAAGTATTGTGCCAGCATCCACCATAGCCAAACTGATGACCAATCAGATCAATGTCAAACTGACCAGTCAGAGGGCTCAGAGGAACACACACGCACACACACACACACACACACACACAGAGATTAGCATTTTTTTAGATTTTGTGGTACCAGGGTATGATTTCAGTGTTTATTCAGCACTGGAGCAGTATCAGGATTTCAAAGTTACCATGGGGAGATGGAATTGTGGGAGGTGGTCCTGTTAGGGCAGCGATTATAACATAGACATATAAACATTTATAGAGTTAATTCAGAAGAAGGAGAAACAATATAAAGTGTTTTAAATTAATACACAGGGATTGAAAAGTAACCAGGTGTGAACATATGGGTGCATAGTAGCTCTGTGTCTCATATAAAAAATATCATGAACAGATATAAGGCATCATACTGTAAATAGAAGTCAGTGTAGTGCATACAGACAGTATAAAGTGTTACAGAGGCAGTCACAGATGTAAACAGGTGTGATCATGTATATGAAAGCATAACAATGCTTAGGGTCCAACATAAATGTATATACAATATAAGGGCACAATATTACAAATAAAGTGGTATGAAGAAGATTAATATTCTCAGATTTAAATTTTCTTTATGTGTTATAAGATACAATAGGGCCCACTCCATAAAATTCTAATAACTGATTAAATTCATTTGGATGGATAGATAGATAGATAGATAGATAGATAGATAGATAGATAGATAGATAGATAGATAGATAGATAGATAATCTAAATGCAGAACAATGTTATGCAAAAGGAGGGTTAGGGTACCAGCCAGTAACCCTGTTTAATTGACAGGATGGCAAAAATAGCCAAAATAAACAGCATGCAAGGGTGCTAAAAAAGAAAAGTAGTGATAAAGTCACTAGGAACTCTGAAATGTTTCTGTCGTTGAATCTAACCTAAATGTTGACTTCCAGTGAAGTTATTAATTAGAAATCAACATTCCTGGAAGGAGTGGGGCTTTAGGATGGAGGCGGAAGTGGGTCAGTACTCCTCCAGTGAGCAAGCCTAAGAACTGTGACAGACAAGTTTCAAGTGGTTAGTAACAGTGCCCCTTCAGAACTCGGGATGGTACTGCATCATTTCTGGGAGCCTTTTAGATGTCTCCAAAATACATCTGTGACAACAGATAGATAGATAGGCAGAGTTAGGTCCATAAGTATTTGACACAATTTCCATAAATGTAGGCTCTATATGCCACCATAATGGATTTCATATAAAGGAATAATTATATAATCAAAGTATAGACTTTCAACTTTAATTCAAAGAGTTTAACAGAAATATTGTATGTACAGTATTGTATTGTATGTATTGTATTTATGAATGACAGATATTTTTAAACATTGTCCCCCTCTTTTTGGGGCTCAAAAGTATTGGGACAATTGATTGACAAGCTGTTCCATAGCCAGGTGTGAGCAGGCCCCATCTTCTTTTATTAACTATTAAGCAGGTCTCAAGTTGATTCCAGGTGTGGAATTTGTATTTGGAAGCTGTGGCTGTTAAATCTATGAGGTCCAAAGAGCTGTCCATGCAAGGTAAAAAACAATCCATCATTAGGCAGAGAAAACAAAACAAACCCATCTGAGAGATAGCAGAAATAAGTGAAGTGGTCAAATCAACCATTTGGTGTATTCTTAAAAAGAAGGAATGCACTGGTGAGCTCAGCAACACCAGAATGCCTGGACCACCATAGAAAACAACTGTGGTGAATGATTGGAGAATTCTTTCCTTGGTGAAGAAAAACCAATTCATGACATTTAACCAAACCAAGAATACTCACCAGGTGGTAGACCTATCATTGCCAAGGTCTACAATTAAGACAAGACCTCATGAAAGAAAAGACAGAGGGTTTACCTTAAGGTGCAAACCACTGGTAATCCTCAAGCATAGGAAGGACAGATTAGAATTTGCCAGAAAATACTTTGAAAAAAAAACAGTCCAGTTTTGGAACAATTTTCTTTGGAAAATGAAATTAAGATCAAGAGAAGTAAAGGAATGACTCATGATCTGTAGCTTACCACATCATCTGTGAAACATGGTGGAGCCAGTGTTATGACATGGGCATGTGTGACTGCCAATGGAAGTGGGTCACTGCTTTTTATTGATAATATGACTGCTGAAAAAACTTGCAGGATGATTTCTGAGGTGTGCAGGGCTAAGGTGTCTGCTCAGTTTCAGAAAAATGCTGCAAAACCGATAGAGCGACACTTCACTGTACCGCTGGACAGTGAGCCAAAACATACTGCGAAAGCAAACCAAGTGGTTTTCAAGGCAAAGAAGTGGAATATTCTTCAATGACCAAGTCAATCAACTGAATTGAAAAGAAATTTAAATTTAAAAAAGTATAAAAAAAAATTTTAAAAGAATTTTAAAGAATTGAACCCAATTAGACACGAATTTCACTTGCTGAAGACAAAACTGAATGCAGAAAGTCCAACGAACAAGCAGCAACTGAAGAGAGCTGCTGTAAAGACTTGGAAAAGCATCATGAGGGTGGAAACCCAGCATTTGGAGTTGGGCATGGGTTCCAAATTTTGAGTAGTCATTCACTACAAAGTATTAAAAATTATTGTTATATTCATGATTATGTTAGTTTGTCCAAATACTTTTGAGACCCTGGAAATGGTGGTACCATGTATAAAAATATTTGTCTCTTCTAAATGGCTCATAGACTTTTCTTGGTAAATGCCTACACTTCAATCTCATCTTGATTCGTTCATTTCAAATCCATTGTGGTGGCGCACAGAGACAAAATTCTGAAAATTGTGTCACTGCCCAAATACTTGTGGACCTGACTGTAGATAGATATTATAGGGGGAGCGAGTGAGAAGGCAGAGCAAGTCCCAAAGTATTTGAGGTGCCATCCGGGCAAACCCAGTTTAATTCAAAGAAAAAACAAAAATGGACTTAACAGTTAATGGCATGATGAAGGTTATACTGGCAATAGTGTCTTACCACCCTCTAGCGATGTTCTCTTGCTGTTACAGGTTTGGAATTGTTCCGAACAGTTGGTCTCTCAGGTCCTAATGAGACCCCAGTTTCCAGGGACATCTCCCTTTTATATCAAGTAGAGTGGAAGGGCAAGGGGCTTCTCTGGCTCCAAGGGGAAGTTTCTTGGCACAAGACTGTTATTGACAGCACCCCTCTCCTTCCAGGGTGGTACAATGTCCCTTAGGTGAGCATGGAAGGAAACCCTCTGCTTCACATGTGTGACAATAGATAGATAGACATATTTCTCCAGTTCAGAGATGATTTAGATGACTAGTTTGCAGCAGCATTGTGAGTTACTGAGCAGTTGAAAAACAAGGAAGTAGTCTTTGAAGGGGATAGCTGGGTTGTCTTAAGGGGACAGACATCTGTTTCCCTGAAGGGAAGGAAACACCTTGCCCACTTATACACTGTCCAGCTGATAATGCACGTTTCTCGCTGGCTAGCTGAAAGAGGAAGTGAGGAAGTGTTTAGTGGGGGAATGCAATTCAGGCTGTACATCTGCTCAAGTGTTTAACTCCCAAAAATAAGTTCATTTCTGCCTTTAAAAATCCACATGTGAGCTTAGACCTTGCACTTGCCTTTCAAGTCACTGTGCTTTAATGAAGTGTTGCTAGCGCAGCTCAGCTTGGTAAGACAGAGTGAAGTGAGACACGTGGCAGTAGTTGTCCTGATGTTTATCTTTTCATTGTGGCTAGAGTCACCAAGTCCAGATATTAAAAAAATAAAACTGGTGCTATTACACCATTGCTTTATCGTTGCCTTCTCTGTGCTGTACCCTGCATTCATTAGCCTAACACACGGACATTTCCTGCTTTCTGCGTATCCCTTCCACATTTAGTCTCATTATTGAGAAGTTTTACCCTGCCTCTGCCCTGCCCTTCCATCATCTAGTTTCGGTAAGGAACGTTGTTACCCTTAATGATTCGAATGTGGTGCCTCTTTTGTGTGACGTTATTGCACATTTTCATTAACCACTTCCTATTTTTGTATTGATCAAGCTCAAAAGGCAAAAACATTGTTTCCATGGCAACTGTAACAAAACGTTATTCTAATGAGGTTCATCCACGTAGCATCTGGTGAACCCACATACAACACAGCAGCACATTGCTAGCAGCAACAGTTAACTTTTTGTAAGGGTTGTGATTAGGCACAAAGCCCTCCTTAAAAGGGTGAGGAAAATAGAGCTGTTATTAAAGTGTCACATGCTGCTCAAGGTCAGACTCCTCTCCATGAGACTTACAATATGTGTATGTGTGTGAGTAGCTGGGCGTATCAAGACGCAGAAACAGGAAAACACCCAGTTGGCACTCCACCATTTCACAAGAGAGCTATGCTGCTTCTTCCTCCCTACCCAGCATCACAAAGGAAATGCACTCAGGTATTGTGTCTTCATGCTGGCTGCCTTTGAACCTCCATTTTCACTCCTCATGCCCTAACCCTAATTTCCTTGCATTGCGCACCTTACAGCAGTGGCCCTTGTACAATTAAGCATTAATCTGTTCACCCTGGTGGTTTTTCTTTAATTCAGGTATCCTTGATATATTCTAGTGATGGGGGTTTGGGTTCTCATTCAGGACACTTATCAGACCCCACTACCACCTTTTTGCTTAAAAATGCAGAGATTACTTTTAGTTTTTACCTTCCATCCACACTACCCTGGTGTTTTCAACCTCTGAAAACTGAGACTTTTGAAAATGCTCTCCAGAGTCGTATACTTCTGAAAACAGAGCCTCAGCGTTATGGTGTGGAGGGGTGGGAATACGGACTCTTATCACACTCTGATTTCTTTCTGCTTATTATGTAGCCCTTCTCTGATTGGATCCTGCTCGTTACAAGATCTCATTCCCTGATTGGTCACCCTTCACAGAAGAAAAATGTATTATAACTTAGAAGATTTGCTTGCCTTGGTGCTTGTTGTGTTGCTTATCTGTATGCACCTAATTTTTGTGTTTTGTACAATTTGAATGTTGCCTACATCAAGTCAAGTCAAGTTGGGGAGCATGCACTGGTACAGTGCGTTGCCACACCCACTACACGGCGAAACAACTCAGGATCCCGGTTTGCAACTTCCCAGGCAGACCAGTCCAGTCCCACCCTCCAGAAATGACCCTCTATCTACCGCAACCAGGTGTTATGTGGTCGACCCCTTGGCCTGGTCTAGCCACTCGGGTCTCCAACAATGAGGATCTTATGAGCCGGATCACCCTCGAGGAAACGCGCCACATGGCCGTAATGCCGAAACTGATGCTCCCTCACAATGCAGGTAATGTGCCTCCATGAGCAACTGCTCATTCAACACAAAGTCAAACCAATTGTACCCAAGGATTTTCCAGAGAGAGACAGTACCAAAGGAGTCCAGCCGTCGTCTCAGGTCACTGGATAGCGTCCATGTCTCGCAACTATATAGCAAGACAGGAAGCACCAGGACTCTAAAGACTTGGACCTTCGTCCTTTTGCATAGATATCGGGAGTGTCACACACCCCTTTCCAGCGACCTCTTGACTTCCCATGCTCTCCCAGTCCGTCTACTGACTTCATAGAAAGAGTCACCATAGACATGACTGTCACTGCCAAGGTAAGTAAACCTCTCAACAAGGTCGACACTCTCTCCGCAGACAGACACACTGCTTTTGCTGTGCCCAAGAGGTCATTAAAGGCCTGGATCTTGATTTTTATCCAGGACACTCGCGAGCCCAGACACTTAGACTCCTCATTCAGTCTCTCAAGCGCCCCGATCACAACCTCCATTGACTCCACGCAGATCACAGCATCGTCAGCAAAGTCAAAATCCATGAATCTTTCTTCACCAACAGATGCCCCACAGCCTCTGGACCTCACAACCTTGCCCAACCCCCAGTCCATTCAAGCCTTGAACAGAATAGGAGCAGAACACACCACTGAGGAACCCCAGAATCAACTGGGAAAAACATGCTTACATGCACCTAAAAAATAATTTACTACTCACTACAGTTTTCAGTTAAATCTCATTGTCAGCAGCATTACCATTCATTCAAAGGGGTACTGGTTTTGGGTAAGACGTCTGTGCCGTGTGCATGCCCAGTGTAGGTGAATATCAATGCCATATGTGTTTTTGGTCATTTTAATGTGTGCGGAGATACTTTTGTAAACGATGTGAAAATATTAGTGTGAGATCACTTTCATTTAAAAGGCCATTTTTAAATGAAACGTAGTGTTGTGGACATAGCCTCAGGTTCAGGTTACACAATTTGCCACATTATTGAGAGATCACATCACTCCTGTACTCAAATTGCTAAGATATAAAACCAAGACTGAGGTGAGCGTGGCAAGCAAATACAAGTCATCTCTTTTAAAGACAAAAGCCTAATGGTCTTCTTTTTGTTTTCTGCAGGGCTTTATTACAACTTCACGGCAGATGTAATGAAAAAGGAGAAGGGTCAGCAGTCAAGGGTGATTTTTGTCCTGAATGGGGAGCTAGCAAGTCATGTGACCGAACACATCCAACTGTCTCACATGAACGAGAAGTGCCAACACTACCTGGCCTATGTCAGGGTAAGCCGGGGTTTGGGAAGGCTGGGAAGGCAGGCTCCATGACTTGTAACTGTACATGCAGAGAAGGGATGAGAGCTATGGAGCATTGTTTAGAGAAAACCAGACGGAGGCCCTGAAAGGCCTTTATGATCCAATGGTGTTCATAGAGAGTATCCTGTGAGGAAACAAGGCAGTGCCGGACCTGGTGGTGTTGCAGATACTAGTGTATGTGAAGCTTGACAGTCAGCATGTTTGTGCTCACTGTCTGCTCAACCTTCTTGTGTCTTGCACTTGAACAACTGAAATGCAGTTACTTACCAGCGTTTACATTTGTGGAACTCAAGTGCTTGTTTACATACAGGAACTGGCAGCAGCGACCACGTATGTTATGCCAATGAAGCAACTTAATTAATTTAAAGTGTCAAACGTCTCAACCACTTTGTCAGTTGTTTGGATTTTTTTGTTAAAGAACCAGAAAGGCACTTTACAGTAATGACTTGTTGGTATGGTTTTCAATCTTGTATGATGTGTGCTGAGGGAATATCGGCCGTAGAAAGCTTTACGTCAGTGTAATGTTGCTTTATCTCCAGGTCTACACGTCCTTTGTATGGTCCTATGCCAATGAAACGGGTGGGTCTAGATGTGTAAAATTATCCATGTTTTTGGAAGTCTCAAAGCTGTTTTACTGATCCTATGAGTATAAGTTGTCATCAGAAATGGCTTTAAACTCTTGGTGACTAACTGTTGATTAAGTATTTTTACCAACTAATGAATTTGATGGGCGGCATGATGGCATAGTGGTAGCGCTTCTGCCTCGCATTTAGAAGACCAGAGTTCACTTCCCAGGTCCTCCCTGCGTGGAGTTTGCATGTTCTCCCCGTGTCTGCATGGGTTTCCTCCCACAGTCCAAAGGCATGCAGGTTAGGTGGACTGGCGATCCTAAATTGTCCCGAGTGTGTGCTTGATGTGTGGGTGTGTGCCCTGTGGTGGGCTGGCACCCTCCCTGGGGTTTGTTTCTTGCCTTGTGCCCTGTGTTGACTGGGATTGGCTTCAGAAGACCCCCATGACCCTGTAGTTAGGATGTAGCGGGTTGGATAATGGATGGATGGATTTGATTTATACATATGGACATGTGCCTAAAAAGCGGAACCACGCTGGGGATGCAAAGGTTTAAAAACAGCCAACAAGCAATAGGTATCTGCTGTATTTACTTTATGCAGCTCCTTTCATATCTATCTACATATAGAGCACATTTCTTAAGAGCAGCTGTGATGTTCTCACTTCATTCATCTGGCACCCACATTCCTGCTGTCAAGCAAAAACCGCTCTAATTATGGAGTGAGGAAGACGGAGCAGACATTTCATTCTCTGTTTGATTCTTGGGCTTAAGAATCTGTAGCAATCTGTAAAAATGATACTCTCGATAAGGCAGCTGTTTTTCTAAACACTTGACTGAGTTGTTCATTTTCTTATCAGGCAATAGGCATATTGGCTTTAGGCTACATCCACGCTACTATAATTTCATTTAAAAACAGAATTTGAAACAAAACGATCTCTGTCCACACCAGAACTTTTACATTACTTGAAAATGTATCTCCATCCACACTAAAACGACCGGAAAAGAGTATGACGTAGCTATTTGTCTACACTGAGCATAGGCATATTTTGTGGAGAAATTCTTGAAGTGTTAGTAATGTTGCTAGCTATAGCGTTTATCACAAAACCATATCATTTGGTAAATTATTTGCCTTTTGCACATGTATATAACATTCAAACAGTATTAAACACAATTTAGATGTATATAAGTAAACAACACAACAAACATCATGGAACTCAACACCTAAATATCCATAAGTTGGAATATGGTTTTCTTCTATAAAGGAAGGCCAGTCTTGGAATGAAATGTTGAAATGAGCAGAATTCAATCAGGAAAGGGCCACGTAATAAGTACAAACAAATCAGTTTGTGATTAGAGTCTGCGATTTCGCCCATCCACACTGCACCAAGCCAGCATTTCAGAACTTTATAGCTCTGGAGAACATTTTCAAAAGTCTCTGTTTTCCAGAGTTAAAAATGCAAGGATAGTGTGGATGAAAGGCAAAAATGGAGAGTAATGTCTGCATTTTTAAATGAAATTGTAGTAGTGTGGACATAGCCTTAGGTTCTCTTATCCTAGTCTTAAACTTTGCCATCTATTTCTTATATACAGTAGCTACTTTAACATAGCTTATTAAATTAGTTGGACGTGTTTTCTTAGGCTATCTATCTATCTATCTATCTATCTATCTATCTATCTATCTATCTATCTATCTATCTATCTATCTATCTATCTATCTATCTATCTATCAGAGTGATGTCATAGGGGAACCGTTTTTAGTTCCCAAAAGACCCATCCTTATAAAGGTTCCAGAAAAGACCTCCTTATTTAGAATTACTGTATAACAGGCTACATAAACAGATGATAACATATTTGCACAATATCTGTGAGTTTTTAATTTTAAAATAGCTCTTGCTGCATACAATCAAAGAGCTTAAGATTTCTGTTTTGTTCACATATTAGAAACCTTCTCAAAGCCCAAAGGACCCATTTCATATGCAACAAACGCTTCACAGAATGAAATGGTTCTTTGTTAAATAAATGGGCTACGAGGAACCACACAACCCATTAAAGTGCTCTTACCATATATACTCGCATATAAGTTGGATCATGAAACCCAAAAAACGATCATAAAATCAGACCCCGACTTATTTGCCCGTTCAAAAATGCAACACTTAATTTTTTTTTTCTTACCTCTTCTAATCTTGCACCAGTTTCTCAGATACATTGCATTTTGTTGCAGCAGTGCAGTTACCAATTTCTTTTGCCACTTCAGCGACTTTTAATTTAAAAGCAGCTTAATATTTTCTTCTGATCGAACGCTCCATTGTAGATAAGTGATTATCTTACTATAAAGGTGTATGAGGGTGTGAGATGCAAAAAACACAAATCGGTGCAAACGTCGCTTCGGAATAGTTTGGGTATTACTGTGTGCTGTGGAGGCTGGCCCAGACACAGACAGGCAGACACGTTGTTTTCACCCACAAACACGTTTATTTACAATAGTATCAGTCACAAGTGCACCACAAAACCCCCAAAGTCCCCAAAGTCCTGGCCACACAATGCCTTACTTTCTCTTCTTCAGGCCACCTCCTTGCCTCCTCCAGCAAGCTCAGTCCACTCCACTCCCGACTCTAGCCCTGAATGAAGGGAGGCGGCCCCTTTTATTATCTCCCGGATGTGCTCCAGGTGGGTTCCGGTAATTACCCGCCGACACGCCCCTGTGTGGCAGAAGTGCTGGCTGCATCCCCGGAAGCACTCCGGGTGTCCCTGCTCTTCTTCCCCCCAGCACTTCCTGGTGTGGCGGAAGTGCTGAGGTCCAGGGCTCCAAAGGCATGGGGGCGCCCCCTGGCGGCGACCACGGGTCCCTACAGGGTGGAGCTTCAAAGCTCTGTACCCATGGCCCCCAAAGGAACCAGGGCGGTCGCCCCCAGATGGTCTGGGGAAGGCGCAAGCCCTCTTCCGGTCTTCCTGGGCGTCTGTCTGATTGAGAATTATGAAGAGTTATTCTATATACAATAGATGATACTAAGTCATCTACCTGTCTGTTAGTAGTATTCAAATATATTTAACATATTTTTGTACGTAGTACTTGTAAAATACCTAAACATAGAATGTACAATATTCAAATGCCAGCAAAGCTGAAGGAGGCACTTTGAATGTGTATCCTATATTTGCAAAATAGAAATAAATCCTTGTGACTGGGTGTGTGAACATTACATATTGGCCACGATAAACCTCTTTCTTCTCAGGAGGTAGTCCAATATACATAATTGAACAGCATGTTGAACTGGGGGACACAATGCATTGTCTTGAAAACCATGTCCTTGTATAAAATTACCCTGAACATGAAGCATGAGTTATACAATTTAAATTGTGTAAAGGTGTGAAATGCCTTTGAGTTAAAACCTGTTTGAGATGATGTTTTAAGAAGACATGATAGAGGCATCAGTCTTTAAGCTCCAAGTCTTCCTAATGCTATCCAATAACCCATTCATGTTCAAACACCACCAGGTTCCTGTCAGCATCTCTCCATGTTTTTAATAATCGGCAGGGCCAGATGTTGACTTACACTCAAGCTGTGTCCTCCATAGCTAGCTTTAGGTATAAATGTAACCTAATCAAGGGTGAGCAGTAGCAGGGAGCTGTGCAGATCTGTGTCTGCAACTCAACGTTATCAAGAAAGGCTGCATTAACGTGCATTACATAACACACCACATATGTTCTATGATTTAACTCTATATAATTTGCTTTGAATATTTAAATGATGTATATTAGTGCCTAAAGCTGAAAGACACTGACCTGTGTGCACATCAGACCTCTATGGGAATGTTTCCATCTTAAAACTGCTGGCACTGTACTCTCTCTTTGAAACTTACTTGTAATTCAGTATTCAAAAAAAATTTGTAAAACCTGTAAAACATATGAAGTATGAGTACCTCAGATGTTTTTAATAATATTAAGTAGATCTTTTGCCAAATTCTATTTGTCTTCATTTTCAAGTGTTTGTGGCTGTGATAGATAAAGAATGTACTGAAAGGGTGGCTGTGAGGTTTGAATGAATTGGTAGGTTGGTTTAGGAGATTTGTCTCGGTTTGTCTAACAGGATGGTGCATCCTGAACACTCATATTACATGTGAAAGGACAGCTTGACTTAAACTTTGCCTACTTTGCTTAGGGGGTGTGTTGTAAATTGTGTTTCTACTGAGCTCTCAAACCGTTTTTACTGTTAAAACCATAGAGATAGCTGACTTCCTCAAACTTGTCATTGTTGTTTCCTAAAGTTTTTAACCCTAGAAGAAAAGACATGGCCATTAGTCTCTGGATTATAAAAGTATTACTCATAATCTGTGTGACTACTACCATATGTGGTCCTCACTAAGTCACACCACTTGCTGGAGGTCCTTATTTCAGAATGTGGAAATAGTAAAGAAACACCCTTTTGAATTTATTTTATAGGGCATCAAGCCACTACGTGCCACTAAAACAACTGTATATGTTATGGTAGAGTATGAGCCAGCATCTTCAAGGAAAATAGTATATCATGTGTACAATATTCCTAGACTTCATTACAAATGATTAATTGGGTTGACTGAAAATGGAATAGAAGCATTATCATCCTGTAGAACACCATCCATGGGGACAAGAAATCCATGATATCATATAAGATGCAGGTGACAGAGGTGACAAGGTCAAGATGGCATTTCCATGTATTAAACTGAACATTCTAGAATCTGAACTGATTCATTAACACCAATGTTAAGCACCAGTCCTCAGTAAATTTTATATCTTTTTGTCACCCATAAATGTTTCTGTCTTTGCGTCTAATACCAAAACATCTCAGAAACCTTTAAATTTATCTTCATGAGAAATGACCTGTCACATTTTATCTATAAAGTAATATTCAGTCAACTCAAATGTTCAGATCCCAGCAAAACCAAACAGTGGTCATTTTGTCAAGTCTGCTCATGGTGCTGGCTGGCTCTTCTGTCTTATAACAGTTCGGCAAACCTTCAAAAAATAGAAACCACTCTCTCTGCCAAATACATTCCCCCCCCTTCATTTTAAACATTTTTGTTTTACTTCCCAGCTGAGAAGCCAAGCATTTTTCCTGCTTTTAAGTTTAATGTAACCTGTGATCGACTGCAGCTGCTGTTGTAACTCTGAACTATTTAAGGGGCGCCGCTGCTGGTGATTGGCTAATGCTCAGCATGTCAGAGTAACCTGACCTATCGCAGTGACTGGCACAAAAAATGGACCTGCTCAGAACAGCTGGCTGACTGCCTCATTTTTAGGGACCTTCTGGTTGGTGGTATCCTCAAGGTGTGGGAATAGAACAGTTCCTGACGAATGTATTCCTCTTTGGTTGAAATTCAAATTTTTAGCTTATTTTCCTGAAGGGGAAAACAAACAGGAATGCAAGTGGTATAGAGGCTTGAAGTAAAATTTAAGAAATGAGAAGACTATCTGAGGGCCAGAGGTGGGACTCAGTGATAAAGCTGATCTCAAGCCTGATGGATTAGCAGACAACAACAACATGTGCTTCACAAAATGTCAAAGAAATACTTACAAGCAAAGAAAAAAACAAAGTAAAATTAGATAAGCAAAACAATGAATAAATAATACATAAAATGAATAATGCACACCTACATAAGATAGAAAAATACTTAAGAGAGATATAGTCCTTAAATATAGAACTGTTTTTTAGAAGTTTAAATGCAAGTCCAATGATGAGGTCAGGTGACCAGGAAGGACAACAAAACTTCAGTTAAATTGGAGAAAAAAAAACAAAATCTGCAAGGGTTCCAAGGCCAAAAGACCACCAGGCCCTCACTGGGCATTCTATCTAACATAAACGTTCCTAAGTTGTTCCTTACTCTGTTTTTGGCTTCATCGATCAGGATTCAGTGCAGTGGGTCTCGTGGCAAGTTGGGGTATCTGCTTTTATTCAAACATCACAAGTGGCTGCACAGGACTTTGATCAGGTGGTGGTGATTCAGAATGTCATCACAGAAGAACCAGAAAAGAAAAAATAGAAAGAGTCAATGGTCCTGCCCTGACTGAAGTCCATTGTTTTGGACTGGTACTGCCATATTGCAAGCCTTAGTGGGACTGTCACCTGATCACAACGTACAGGCAGAATGAGCAGAATAAGGACTGGAGCAGCCAAGGTCATACGGTAGAGCAGTGTTGAGGTCTGAACCTGTGACCTTACGGTTTCTGTTCTTGCCAATTGGCTTCACTATATCTAAAACATCATGTTGAGTACATATTTCTTCATTTCACTTTATATTATTTCATTATTATACCACAAACAATAATAGACTGGGGAAAAGAGGAGCTTAAGAGGTACAGAAATCAAATTAATTATTTTATGCTAAAACTAAATGAATTAATTTAACTAATTTACTAACCAGACATTTAAATTGATCAGCTGATTTGTGATTAACTTTAAATATCGTCAGTGCAGTAATAATGTTTGTTTATATGTGTATTTTAATATCTACTTTGGGGTGGTTCAGTTTCTGTTATTTTCACAATTTAATTTTTAATTTAAAAGTTGATTTTTGTTTGAGTCTTAGTTTTCTTTATTTACATTATGCCATTTTGGAAGTCACATGACCATGACTGTCACATTGATGATGTAATGGAAGCTATAATATAAATATGGCCCCACACTTTGCTATCTCTCGGTAGATGGAAACACTTTCTAAACTTTAATAGCAATGTCCTTGTTCTTCTTTGTCACATCTCTGTACGATGTGGTCATTGCCCTTCATCGACGTTGGCTCGCACATAATTGAAAGTAAGCCCCACTGAGCTCTGCTATGTACAGTCCTCCAAACACCAGGAAGGCTCATGCCGTTGTCTCTTCCCAATGCTGACTTGAACCACATTTGTCTTGGGTGTCCTCTCCTCTTAATTGCTTCAACACACCCATGAAGTATGATATTTGCAATCCTGTTGTTGTCCATTCTGAGTATATGACCAAGCGACTGGTGCTGACTTAGATATACCTCAGTGTCTGTGTTTGGTTTAGACATTTTCTGATCGATCTTCTCCAGCACAACCTGAATCTTCTTTTCGGCTGCCATTTCAAAAACTAGACGTTTCTTTTCATCAGCCTTTCTTAACATTCAGGTTTCACAACTACTGTACACAGAGAGATAGTTTTATTTCCAAGAAGGTCCAAGTGTTAGGATTTTATGTTTTTCCTATGACCCTCTTCTGAATCTAACATTTGATCCTGTAATGTCTTTTCCAGTATTCTAACCCTTGCTTGTCTTTTTGACTTTGATTTCTCATTTCTCTGTCTTCTCCTGGTTATTGTGTGCTCACAATACCCCTCAGACACCCTAAGATTGTATTATGAATCAGCCAACTAATGAATTTTATGAAAAGTATCATAACCTTTCTGCGGTGGGTTGGCACCCTGCCCGGGATTGGTTCCTGCCTTGTGCCCTGTGTTGCCTGGGATTGGCTCCAGCAGACCCCCGTGACCCTGTGTTCGGTTTCAGCGGGTTAGAAAATGGATGGATGGATCATAACCTTTTCATCGGAATCTCAATTTCTTATTTAATGAATGAAAGCACAAATGTAAAACTTTTTACCTTCATATTTGTTTATTTATTTAGTCCAGTGATTTCACTTTGTCTCACTCTTTTTATAGATCTGATAATTAGCACATACTGTAAATGAATAATTATTACCTAATTGAATTATGATCAGACACATACATATTCTTATGCCTAAATTGTTCTGTTGATAAGGTAAGTGATGATTAATTAACTACGATACAAATATATAATACATTTTATTCATAGAGCTTCTTTCTTATGTTCAAAGAGTTTAAGTTGCTTATTTTTTACATTTAGATTACAGCTTAACTTGCTCAAGGTTGAATGCTAAGACTGCATCCACATGGAAAACATCTCTTCTGTGTCCAGTATGTTGGAATAGAGTTGTCTTTTTTAAAGGGTGATCAGGGAATGGGACGTTATAATGGGCAGGATCCAATCAGGGTTGAACTTTATAACAGGCATGAACAAATCAGAATGCCATTAGAGTCAGTGTTTTCAAAACTCTTTGTTTTAACCCATTAACACTGCAATACCAAGCAGCTGTGTTTTCAGAAGTATACAGCCCTTGTTAAAGTCTCCATTTTCGGGAGTTAAAAATGGCAGGGTGTAGTGTGAACAAAAGGTGAAATATCTGTGGTTTTTAAACAAAACTGCAGTAATGTGGGCATAGCCTAAGTCTCTGGGAGGAACTAAATTATTAACCTTTTGTGTTAAGGTCCAATAACTTAGCCACTTTTTCAACATTTATTGCTAAGTAACATATTTCATAAATCAAGAGGCAAATGGGTGTCTTTTGTGTATAAATCTTAGTATTGTTCAATTCATTTTAAAGCTTCTAGCTGTGTAAGCCCATGTTGTAAAAAGCCTGGGCTCCTAGAAAACATGGATTCTGGCACTTTAATCAATCAGTAACATCGGTTGTGCATTAGTGGCTAAGCGAGTTTCTCTCTCCAGGGAGGTTTCATTTTGCCAATGTGCTCGCCTTGCTTGTGTATTAGCGGATGAACGAGTTTCTCTGTCCGGGGAGGTTTTGTTTTGCCGATGTGCTTGCCTTGCTTGTGTATTAGCGGATGAACAAGTTTCTCTCTCCAGGGAGGTTTTGTTTTGCCGATGTGCTTGCCTTGCTTGTGTATTAGCGGATGAACGAGTTTCTCTCTCCAGGGAGGTTTTGTTTTGCCGATGTGCTCACCTCACTTGTGTATTAGCGGCTAAACGAGTTTCTCTCTCCAGGGAGGTTTTGTTTTGCCGATGTGCTTGCCTTGCTTGTGTATTAGCGGATGAACGAGTTTCTCTCTCCAGGGAGGTTTTGTTTTGCCGATGTGCTCACCTCACTTGTGTATTAGCGGCTAAACGAGTTTCTCTCTCCAGGGAGGTTTTGTTTTGCCGATGTGCTTGCCTTGCTTGTGTATTAGCGGATAAGCGAGTTTCTCTCTCCAGGGAGGTTTTGTTTTGCCGATGTGCTCGCCTCCGTTGTCTATCAGCGGGTAAGCGAGTTTCTCTTTTCTCTGTGGTTTCACTTTGGCTTCAGAGTCACTTTCTTTGAGCGTCATGCTGTAGCCTCAAACTTCAAATTTTTGGACCGGACAGACAGACAGACATACACACTTCCTCGCATAGATGTTTATATATAAGATAAAACACATTACTGATTGAATCAATGTAATTAGTTACATTAGTTAGTTATCTAACAGGCAATTGGGTACTTTTTTAAACCTACTGAAGACTTTCTGTCTTGTTTTTCTTATGAAGATAAAGTAATTCTCTTAAGACTAGACAGTGAACCCAGAAATGCAGGGCAGTGTGTGATGACACTGTACAGAGCCACTGGCAAGCTTGAGCTCATCCTCACATGATACTCAGATGGAATGTTTTCCCCTTATGACAGCTGATTAGTCCATGTGTACATGACAGTCTCTTGGCAGGGCTCCAGACTTACTGTATGCAAACAAACATGCCATTTGTGCAATTACAGTAGCAAACACATTAACAGAAGAAAGCATTCATGCAGGCTAAGATGGCTAATGATAGTAACTATACTGTAGAGATTGCATCGACATTAACTGTATATTTAGGGAAAATACTCTCTGACTCTTTCAACTCTTTGACAGCTCTATAATTTCCAGTCAAGAAGGCTTTTGATGGAAGGGGAGCCCTGTCATTTAAACAGTTGTGTTTCACCCATGTACAGTTGGCATCATCCTGGGAGTTCATTTAGGGATTATGGGAATTCATGTTTGTGTATGACTAGGGTTTTCTCTGCCCAAAGATTTGTGTGGCAGCTCATGCACCATTTAAAGCACTAATGCCTCTTACTGGATGGGCTTCTGACTTGCAACTGTTGTTCCTATTGCTTAAAGGTTCTCATTCTAGTGACTAGTTCCTAAGTTTTGGGAAATGTTATTTTTTCTGAGGACAGATGCAGTTCCAATTTCAGAACCACAGGTTCTCCATCAGCCTCAACTGTGACCTGATGTGCCTTGGTTTGGCAGTGGGCCACTTGGTCTATCAGGTGCAGGCAAGCTGTACCATAACATGAGCTGGTTACTAGAAACATGTTTCTTGCAGAATCTGAAGCAGCTGTAATATTTTATTAATAATAAACAGTAGTTGCTGTCTGAGTCTAGTTTTTGTTTTATGTGTTACGTAATTTGAGGTCTCCTAACTGAATCTTTCTTAGAAGGTTTATCTCTATTAGCAGAGAGCACAGTGTGTCTTGGATGCTTGCGTTCTGAATGGGCAACACTTTTCTATCTAAAACAGAAATAATTTAACCCTGACAGACATTTCAGCCAACCAATGAGGATGCAAGTGTATTCAAGTAAAAATTTGAATGAATGAAGAAGGTTTAGAAAGTAGATGGATGGATAGATGGATGTAAGGATGGATGATGTGTACAGGAGGACCCCATTCAGGAAGTGGGGCATGGAATAAAAAAGCCTGAATAATTTAAATATGGTGAGCTAGGTTATGGACCATGTGGACTTTGCTCATTCCTACATGACCAGGTTTCTTGCAGATACTTTTATTGCCTCCTACATCTCAGAGATGCGTAGAGTGGGTCGATTGGTAACTCTAAATTGTGCCCTGTAGTGGACTGGTATCGCATCTTGTGTTGGGTCCTTCTGTGTGCCATTTGCAACTTTGGGTCCATGTGGCCTTGTAGTAGAAAGGAAGATTCAGCAAATGGAATAATGTGTGATGTTTATTTGAGGTAAATAGAAAATAAAATTATTCTTATGGTATATGGAAAAATTACAAAAAAAGAAAAAATATTGCAACACTTCTGCTGCAAGTAGAACAGACCAGAAATGATTGCTTTTCGTTCACTTTTCTGTTATTTATTTTGTTATTGTTCTTTATTTGCAAAAATCTGTATAAATTAATCTTAAGTGATACAGCATTGCATTAAAGTTTATAAAATGTTGTCACAGGCTGCCAGGGTCTTTGCCCAGCCAGGTCACCTCTTCACTGAGAGGACCAGGGGAGTAAGTGTGGGCAGTACAGTTCCTCCCCTTGGACGCTAGATGACAGCCTCCAATGGGTTGCAGTGGTGCCTCGGACTCCCACAGGGCCTCCTGGGAGATTATTTACAGTACTGTTGGGATCCAGGGGTGCCACCAGGGGGCGCTGCAGTTGTTCCTGACCCCGTGTGGGCAGTTCTTTTGCCACACCCAGAAGTGCAGCCGGAAGTGAGGAAACGAACACCTGGAGCACTTCCAGGTGACTTATGTAAGGGACCAACAGAGACTACTCTGTGAGTCAGAGTCAGGTGGACGAAGGTGGACGAAGCTTGCCAAGGAGGAGTGAAGGATAAAAGAGAGAAGTAGAGGAGTTATTTGTATTGTTTGCTATTGTGCTTGTGGGACTGTGTTGTGCCCATGGAAGATGGGGAAGTCATTTCCACGCGGTAAAGAAAAATAAAACATTTGTGTTTTCATAAGTGTGCCTCCTGCGTCTGTCTGTGTCCGGTTAAGTGCTGGTATAGTGCCATCTATTGTCACAAAGTTTTCCAACACTGCAACCTGTAGAAGGTGCCATATAAAATAAAACTCATATAACATGTGCCAGTGTTGTTGATGCTTTAGTAAATCACTTTATAAATGTGTGTCCTTGAAACTTAGTTATTTAAAATAAAGCATTTTTGATTAACATAGCTACTACTTCTTTAGTAGGATTTTGACATTAAACATTAAGGAGATGTTCATCTATATCTATACTAATAAAAGGCAAAGCCCTCACTGACTGACTGACTCATCACTAATTCTGCAACTTCCCATGTAGGTAGAAGGCTGAAATTTGGCAGGCTCATTCCTTACAGCTTCCTTACAAAAGTTGGGCAGGTTTCATTTCGAAATTCTACACATAATGGTCATAACTAGAAGCTATTTTTCTCCATTTACTGTAATGGAGTTGAGCTCGAAAGCCTTGGGGGGTGGAGTTTCATGTGACATCATCACGCCTCTCACGTAATCACACATTACGTAGAAAACCAGGAAGAGCTACAAAAAGCACTGAAGAAAACATGCATTATATAATTAAGAAGGCAGCGAAACAATTAGAAGCAATATAAAACCATATTCAGCGGCTCACGTGAACTGACGCAGTGCGCAGACAAAAAGCTACAGTTCCAAAGAGTGCTGAACAAAAACCGAATTATATTGCTACGCTCAAATAGATAAACCACACGCCGTGGCTCAATAGTAGAGCCTTCGCCTGTAGCGCCGAGGTTCGATTCCCGAGAGGGGATGCACTGAGTATATACGCGCACTTCTCGATACATTTTAGCCTCGCATCCCCTTGGTTTGAGACGTATGAAAACATATGCGGTTAACGCAGAAAGACAGATCACCAATTGAAGCTTCATGAATAATGGATACTTTATTCGCGACTAATGATTGTTTTGCTAAAGCCATACTCAGTGTATTCATTAGATGAATGGTAAAAAAGTAAGAGCGAGGGAAGGGCAACTTACTGAGGCACGCAGGCAAAACCACAATAGCACGCGGGCTCGATGTACTGTAGTGCACGTTAACTCGATCTGAATTGCGCGATCACATTTGAAAAAATATATCTTTTCAAGTTCTATTTAGTCCATATGTGTCAAACTCAAGGCCCAGGCCACATCCGCCCGGCGTGTAATTATATCCGGCCCGCGAGATCATTTTATATACTGTATTATTGTTATTAACGGCCCGGGGATATGAAGCGCTGGTAACACAATAAACTACAGATCCCATAATGCAGCGCTTCAGCTGCCTTGCTGAACACTTACCACGTTAATCAAGTCTAGCTTATGATGCTGCAAGTTATTGCGAAGCTAGCCCACATGATGCCGAAGAGAAAAGGTGATTCTGAACATAGAGCCTTTAAAAACCGATGGGAGGCTGAGTATATGTTTACTGACATTGCCGGTAAACCCGTGTGTCTCATTTGTGGAGCTAATGTGGCTGTAATTACAGAATTTAATCTAAGATGGCACTATGAGACAAAACATGAAGATAACCTGAAAGACCTGAATGCAATGCACAAGATACAGAAAGCAGAAGAGTTAAAGAAGAATCTGACACTTCAGCGGACGTTTTTACCTGTGCAAAATCACAAAGTGATTTCAAGTGAAGCTGCTTTTATGGGAGACACAAATGCACCAGTGCAACTTGCCCCACTTTCCCTGTTGCCAAATAATGTTGAACCAAGTCGGCACAACGGTGTTCCCAAATACGCACTTTGCTGATAAACTGAGCGCACTGCGCACTGAGTTCGCACGGCGCTTTGGTGATTTTGAAGAACAAAAAAAGAATTTTCAGTTGTTTCGCAACCCATTTGCCGTCGATGTGGAATCTGCACCTGTGCAGATTCAGATGGAGGTGATTGAGCTGCAGTGTAATGGCACACTGAAGGCAAAGTACGATACTGCACGGCCCGCACAGTTTATTCACTCAATTCCCGCAAAAATGCTCCAGCTCCGTCTACATGCGGCTCGAACCTTGTGCATGTTTGGTAGCACATATCTGTGTGAGAAGCTCTTCTCAGTGATAAAGACTAACAAAACAGCACACAGGAGTCGCCTCACTGATGAGCACCTGCAATCCATCCTGAGAATCTCCACAACACAGAACTTCACACCAAACACAAACGAACTTGTTGCCAAAAAAAGATGCCAGGCGTCCAGCTCTAAAATGACATATGAGCAAAGACAACTGAATGATTTGATTTGTTATTGCTGAAAGGAACACATTTTATTTATATTTCCAGGTTTTGTTATGCAGCATGTTCATATTTGAATGTGTATAATTTTGACAGGATATATTTTTATGGAGAGCAAAATCTTTTGGGATATTTAAAATTTAAGTTTATTTTTTATATAAAATTACATAAGAGTAAAGAAATTTGAATGTTTGTTCTTTTAACGTTTACTTTATTTCTAACTTGTATAATTTAGACAGGATATATTTTTATGGAGAGCAAAATATTATAAGTTATTTAAGGTTTGAGTTGATTTATTCCGGAATAATATTCTGTCGACTAAATAAAAATTCCTTCTATTTAAAATTTAAATAGAACTTGAACAGAAACGATAGTTCATAATATCCACGAAGACTTGCGTAAGAGCGGAGTCATCCGTTTTAACAAGCAGCGTATTGCACTGATAATGAAATAGCCTGCCCATTTAATTATTTAGGAATGGATAAATAAATTAAGATTTTGTACAAATAATGTTTTTCATTTTTCTTCCTTCATGGATTCTGGCACCCCCAGCAACAGTTGCTCGCACCCCAAAGACTGTATATATGTGTATATACATATATATATGTGTGTTTGTGTATGTGTGTGTGTGTATATGTATGTGTGTATATGTAGATATGTATATACAGTATATATGTGGATGTATGTATATATATATATGTATATATGTGTGTGTATATATATATGTGTATATGTTTATATGTATATATGTATGGATATGTATATATATATATATGTTTATATGTGTGTGTATACAGTGGTGTGAAAAACTATTTGCCCCCTTCCTGATTTCTTATTCTTTTGCATGTTTGTCACATGTTTCTGATCATCAAACACATTTAACCATTAGTCAAATATAACACAAGTAAACACAAAATGCAGTTTTTAAATGATGGTTTTATTATTTAGGAGAATAAAATCCAAACCTACATGGCCCTGTGTGAAAAAGTAATTGCCCCTTGTTAAAAAATCACCTAACTGTGGTGTATCACACCTGAGTTCAATTTCCGTAGCCCCCAGGCCTGATTACTGCCACACCTGTTTCAATCAAGAAATCACTTAAATAGGAGCTGCCTGACACAGAGAAGTAGACCAAAAGCACCTCAAAAGCTAGACATCATGCCAAGATCCAAAGAAATTCAGGAACAAATGAGAACAGAAGTCATTGAGATCTATCAGTCTGGTAAAGGTTATAAAGCCATTTCTAAAGCTTTGGGACTCCAGCGAACCACAGTGAGAGCCATTATCCACAAATGGCAAAAACATGGAACAGTGGTGAACCTTCCCAGGAGTGGCCGGCCACCAAAATTACCCCAAGAGCGAGAGACGACTCATCCGAGAGGTCACAAAGACCCCAGGACAACGTCTAAAGAACTGCAGGCCTCACTTGCCTCAATTAAGGTCAGTGTTCACAACTCCACCATAAGAAAGAGACTGGGCAAAAACGGCCTGCATGGCAGATTTCCAAGACGCAAACCACTGTTAAGCAAAAGAACATTAGGGCTCGTCTCAATTTTGCTAAGAAACATCTCAATGATTGCCAAGACTTTTGGGAAAATACCTTGTGGACTGATGAGACAAAAGTTGAACTTTTGGAAGGCAAATGTCCCGTTACATCTGGCGTAAAAGGAACACAGCATTTCAGAAAAAGAACATCATACCAACAGTAAAATATGGTGGTGGTAGTGTGATGGTCTGGGGTTGTTTAGCTGCTTCAGGACCTGGAAGGCTTGCTGTGATAGATGGAACCATGAATTCTACTGTCTACCAAAAAATCCTGAAGGAGAATGTCCGCCATCTGTTCGTCAACTCAAGCTGAAGCGATCTTGGGTGCTGCAACAGGACAATGACCCAAAACACACCAGCAAATCCACCTCTGAATGGCTGAAGAAAAACAAAATGAAGACTTTGGAGTGGCCTAGTCAAAGTCCTGACCTGAATCCAATTGAGATGCTATGGCATGAACTTAAAAAGGCGGTTCATGCTAGAAAACCCTCAAATAAAGCTGAATTACAACAATTCTGCAAAGATGAGTGGGCCAACATTCCTCCAGAGCGCTGTAAAAGACTCATTGCAAGTTATCACAAACGCTTGATTGCAGTTATTGCTGCTAAGGGTGGCCCAACCAGTTATTAGGTTCAGGGGGCAATTACTTTTCACACAGGGCCATGTAGGTTTGGATTTTGCTTTTCTCCCTAAATAATAAAAACCATCATTTAAAAACTGCATTTTGTGTTTACTTGTGTTATATTTGACTAATGGTTAAATGTGTTTGATGATCAGAAACATTTTGTGTGACAAACATGCAAGAGAATAAGAAATCAGGAAGGGGGCAAACAGTTTTTCACACCACTGTATATATATATATGACAGAAACACTCATAACAGTGACAACATAATTACATTGACAATCATGTTACGTTATTTTCAAAATGTTTCCTTTTCTTTTTCATTACTTCTTTAACACACTACTTCACCGCTATGGCTGGTATTTTGCTATATATATATATATATATATATATATATATATAAAAGAATATCAGTCTGTTTCCTACAGTATATAACCCTACACACTTTGACCAGCCTGGACCTAATTTGGCCTAGCTGTTCTCTAGTACCATATGGACCCGACTGACTACTTCAGAACCCACAGTTTTGACCCTGGGGGTCCCAGTGGGTTCTTCTGTGCGCACTATACTTTATACATCAGTGCCACCTGCTGACTCAGAATACTGCAAGTGAGACATCTAAACAGTTTGAAACCAGACTACGAGACAAACCGATCAGAGCTTAGCATTACTTGCCTGGGCAATGTTGCATGCTGTTTTTATCTACTGTAATATAAAAATGAGTATCATATGTTTTTGTGGGGGGTGTTAGGTTAGGCCTGATTGAGAGTAGAACTCCCCCGCAGCACATAGGACAATCAAAGAGCTGTTATTAAACTCCTACTTTGTCAGCTTTTCTTTATAATTTAAGCACTGCGAACTGTCCACCTTGAACTAAGAGGACATGTCAGACATGACATCTTTCATGCTTACAACCCAGCAAGGATTTGCCACAATTCTTGAATCCAGTGGGACCCAAAAGAATAAATTCTTGACTCACGAGAGCAGGGGCATTGATAGAGAGACAGCATGGATGACAGATGAGACAGCTAGCAATAACAACAGGGTCCCCAATTAAAAAACACATAAACATTTGCTTTCTTTTCTTAACCCATTCAATAAATATACCCAGGCAAAGCCAGGTACTTTGGCTTGTATTTTAATAAACGTTGTGTTTGATCCTCTGGTGACAGCTAAACAGTAGTAAGCTCTGTACGCCCTATGAATGTTGATTTATAAAGTATTGTTTTTTTTACTGCTTAAAGATTAAGTACTGCATCTTCATGTTGAAGGCATATGTTGGTACGACATTGGATTTTTATTTTTATAAAGTGGAATTCCTACTAAATACATACTTTGCATGCTAGAGTTCTGGGGCACAGTTTAGCAAATACATGTTTTTTTTTTCTTGCTGGTGTGGTTCAGGTGCCAGTAGAGGGCATTTCCTCTTAGTATCGCTCTGCTAGTTCAGCTGGCCAGTCTCAACAAGTGGTATCTGGGAGGCATTTCCTCCCCTTTTCCTAAAGCTCAGCTGGCTAGCAGTAATGAGCTCATAACCAGAAGGTGTTTCCTACTCACTTTCACCCATTGCCCCACTGATGATATGGCTAAGCTGTTTTCTCTCCTATTGCTCCTATAATTCAGCCAATTGAGGTGTAACTGGGAGATGTTTCCTTTTCTGTTTCCGCTGTATTGCACAGTTGACTGGAGTGTTACAGGAGGTCTTTCTTCCATTGCTCCTCTCAGTACTGTCTGGATGAGTTGTACATGGGAGGCATTTCCTCCACCCTTTTCTGTATAGCTCAGCCTGTCAGCCTTAATGATTTTGTAACTGGAAGATATTTTCTCTTCTGTTCCACCCCATTTTTCCACTGACAATGTGATTAAGCAATTTTCTCTTCTATTAATTTGGCTTGCTGTGGTGTAAGATGGAGACGTTTGTTTTCTTGTTTTCACTGCTACACTGCCTGAATTATAACTAGCAGAACTTTCCCACTCTGCCCTTCTCCATCTCAGTCGTCTAGTTTGAACAAGTTGTACTTTTCTTTTCTCAGTAAGGCTCAGATGCTCAGCTTCTATGAAGCTGTAATGGTAAACTTTGAATTCCTTCCCCCATATTGCTAAAGTATGTTCTGTACTCTTCATTCTATAGTTTAGTTCAGAATACCTGGCTAAGCTGTATCCGTGAGCTTACTATTCTTTTGCTTCCTGTAGCTGGGATTATATTGGCATTAAATGCAGTAAAACTGTAAAACACAATGTGCTAGATTGACCCCACCATCGCAGAAAGTGGCTTCACCTGTAATTTAAAATTAAGCAATAGCTGTACTATCCTGTACATGAAAAGCACATTTTAATGGAGTTGCATACAGAAAGGTTTTATTTGTCACCGTACTGCAGTACGGTTTAGATGAGCTCCGTGGCTCACTTCTGTTTCTCCCATATCAGAGATATCATTTTGAATGTTTTAGTAGGCTAGCCTTTTTCATTTATGCTGGCAAAAGAACGTGCATGAATTCAATAACGTGTTTTATTTGTGTTCGTCATGTCGTATATAGGCTAACTGGTGATTCCCTTCCTGAAATAACAGTAAATGATCTCAAAGTGTCTTATCTGTTTCTGTTCCATAAGAGTCTGTGGGGCAAGCAAGCAAACAGAACTGCCTAGTCTCTAGATAACAGAATGGCTTGATAACACCAAAAGTGAAGCAGTTTGAGATAATAAGCCACAATGGCAGGGTAAGGACACGCAACCTCTGAAAAGAAATTCATTGTAGAACGAGAGAACTGTGAAGCATCACACAAACCAGCATGACTTTTACAAAGTACCTCTAAAATAGTCGTCTAGTGATGGATGTTTGATCAAATCTAGCTTCCTGCCTTGTGGTTTGGGCTCCAGTCACCTTGAATTGATCAAGTGAGCTCAACGGTGGACAAATGGATGAACATAACCACAGGATACTTTACTGATACTGGGTGTTTTTTCCGCATTCTTCTACAGTTGTGGTCTGGACAGATGCAAGGATTTACTCACTATCACCTTTTTGTCAGTTGAAAGAATTTATACAGCATCTTTGTGTTTTATGTTGAAGACCTCATTTATTAGGGGCCCACCCTGCCTGCAAACAATCTGATAGCTAACATCCTGTGAGCATCTTCTGTTCATTTTTAAGATTCATAAATGAACAGACTGCTTTCATACAAAATCTTGTCCTTCGTGAATACCAAGGCTGTTCACAGAAACAGTACAATTGTTTCAAATTTTAAACAGTTAAAAAAAAGGTTAACTTTTTGGCTTAGAAGCAAACAATAAATCAGTAATAAAGATCTATGAGGAAGCACCAAATGCATACAGTAGCAGAGAGACATATGATAATATTTATGTGGATTTTCAGGTGTTTAATAAGGTAATACGTGAAAGGTCAGTGATGAAAGTAAAGTAAGTGGGATTTCAAGGCGCAGTGTGTAGGTGGGTACAAACTCGACTCCAACAAAGGAAGCAAAGGGTTATGGTGAGGGGAATTTTTTCAGCAGTAGGTGAGGTTAGAAGTGGTGTACCTTAGGGAGTAGTGCTGGGCATTACTAGTCAAATAGATGGATGATTGGTCTCGTCCGATGCGAGAGATGGACGTCTGAAGTGGAGCTCCGCTAGCAGTGGTGCTATTTTTCATATTATTTGCTTATTATTCAGAGATATCCTGTATTTATTCAACCCGAGAGGGACCGCTACAGTATATGTAAACACATATAAACATGGCCAACAAGAAGGGGGGTCCGAAAGAATCGAAGACGAAAGCTACATCCAAGCTGCGATCAGCAAGCCCTAGTTCAAGATACGGCCTCTCAGAGACAGACCTGGATCAGATGGGCGAAAGTACAGACTCCTCGGGACCACGGTCCGCTACATCGTCGCCGGCTGAGAGCGAAAAGGGGAGCGAAGGTGCGATCGTGAGTGCAGATGTGGATAGCTCGCCGATTGGAGAGGATTACCTGAAACTGGAAAAGGCCGGGAGGTCCGCGGCTTCAGTTACGCAATTACGCGGGACTGGAGCAGCGGGACACCGGCTTCAGCAGAGTCTGCTGCTTCATCTACGGCACAAGAAGGCACATTTGAGCTATCTGAACTGAAAGTGTTGCTCGCTGAGCTCAGGCAAGATATAAAGAAAAGCGAGAAGGCTAATGAGAAAGCAACGGCAAAGGCACTTGAGAGACTGAAACAGGAATTAAAACAGGAAATCCAACAGGCAAATGAAAGGCTGCGCCAAGAGGTACAACTTGAACTTCGACAGGTGCTGGGTAAAATCGAAGAGCGCATTGAGAAAAACTCGTTAAACTGAGCACGCTTGCTGATCGATTGGAGCATCTTAGTGAGACATTCACGAATCGGATCGAAATAGCCGAACATCTAGCTGCCAGTGCCGAGGAAAGAGCAGTAAATGTCAGTTGAATGTAAAAACTCGGAGAAAAACTTGGAGACAGACTGGCTGCTTTAGAAGATGGGAATAGAAGGTATAATGTCAGAATTGAAGGCTGCGGAGAATCGAGAAAGTTTAAACCCGTGAAATTCGCAACTGAACTTTTTCTAAAATAATCGGGGCGACTTTAAAGCAGAATCTGAGATAGCAGCGGCTTACAGCGTCGCTGATCAAACACCGTCAGACCCGACCAAGATCTTTTATAGTTCGTTTTGAACGATTATCATTTAAGTTAGAGGTGATGGAACTCCTCAGGAAAAAAGGGGAAGATATTATATATGAAGACTGCCACATTCGCGTCTTCCCTGACTTCTCTCCAGCAACAGCTATCAAACGCCGCCTTCTATAATATTAAACAGCGCTACGGCAAGCCAATGTC
Organism: Polypterus senegalus; assembly: GCF_016835505.1. Lineage (NCBI taxonomy): Eukaryota > Metazoa > Chordata > Cladistia > Polypteriformes > Polypteridae > Polypterus > Polypterus senegalus. The sequence goes on from NC_053168.1 coordinate 106,960,758, forward strand.
AAATACGGCCTCCTGTATCCGGCAAAACTGAAAGTGGAATGGCAGGGTCATTTCTATGTTTTCGCTAGCAAGGAGGAGGCAGAAAATGAGTTAAGAAAGCTGATCCCGGGACTATTCTGATACATAATTGTGAGTCATGGCGGTAAATGATAAAGCTAGGATTAATAATCTACTGTCTGATCTATTTGTTTTAAAATACGGGTTTTTATCAGCATATATTCTCATATTCTTATATTATTATTACTTACTTATTACTTATCATTACTTAGTATTACTAGGGCTAAATGTTTATGTTTTATTGTGCTTAATTACGTTTTCCTCCTCTTTTTTTCTTTTCTAATTATTTCATGTGTACCCTAAATGAGACTGTTCAATATCATACCCTTGGTTTGCTGTTATTGCTATTACTGCATTAAGACTTGTTATGCTTGTTTTGGACACATCTTTAACACCATCACCTGGGTTTATTATCTGGGGATATCATCTTAATGCACTAAAATTGATGAAGATTATATGTATATGTGTATGTGTATGTATATATATATATGTATGTATATGTGTGTATATATATATATATGTATATATATTAAGTGCAAAATTCTTTTTTTTTTTTTTTCCTCTTTTAAAGACTATATTGGTAACAGATATCTCTATCTTTTAACCTTAAAGCGCCACTGCATGGGGGCTTGATGTGCTTTGGACGTGCTCTGTCTCTGGGTATGTCAGAGGACTGGGACTGCATGAAGTGGGTTTTAGCCTCACCTGGGGAGGCAAAAAGGGAGGGTGGGGGTTAAGGGGAAGAGAAAGAGAGCAGGCTTGATCTATATCTAATCTATCATCTCAATCTTTATAATTATAACTATCAACGTAATAATAAGCTGCATGGCAACAACTCTTGGGGGAATAGGAAATTAAGACCTAAACTATTTCACTTCCAGTTAAGACTATAATATGACACCAAAAACTCAGAATCAGTGTCTCCATGATGGGACAGTTAACTTCGTAAGCTGGAATGTTAAAGGCCTGAATCACGAATTAAAGAGAAAGAAAGTACTTTCTCACCTAACAGGTCTAAATGCTAAAATAGTATTTTTACAGGAAACCCACTTACTAAGTAAGGATCAGTTCCGGCTGCAAAAGACTGGACTGGCCAAATGTTCCATTCTAGTTTTACAAAGAAAACTAGAGGGGTGGGAATTCTCATACATAGAACAGTACCATTTGTAGCATCAGATGTAGTATTGGATCCTGAAGGGAGATATGTGATGGTCATGGGAGACTTATCTAACTGTAAAATGATTTTGATAAATGTTTATGCACCTAATGTTGATGATAAGGAATTTATACAAAATTTATTTGCATCCATTCCCAATCTGAACACTCATAAACTTATAATGGCTGGGGACTTTAATTGTGTTCTAAATCCACTTTTAGATAAGACTTCCTCCACAGGGGGAACGGCAACTAACACCGCAAAGATAATTACAAAGTTTATAACTGATCACAACTTATCAGATCCCTGGAGGTTTTTAAACCCAAATTCAAGAACATATTCTTTCTACTCACCAGTACATCATTGCTACTCAAGGATTGATTACTTCTTTATAGATAATAACTTCTTGCCTAAGATTAAATCTTGTAAATACGATGCTATTGTTATTTCAGACCATGCTCCGATGATCTTGGAGCTGAAATTACTAAGCCCCATACACTCACCCGCAGATGGCGTCTCAATCCGCTTCTATTAGCTGACGAGAATTGTACTGAATTTATATCCAAACAAATTGAATTCTTTCTAGAGACAAATACATCCCCTGAGATCTCTGCAGGAATACTCTGGGAAACTCTTAAGGCCTTCTTAAGAGGACAGATTATCTCATATCTTTCCCACAGAAATAAATCCGAGCGAAGAAAGTAGCAGAGATAAAAGCGAAATTACTAAAATAGATGAAGAACATGCCAGACTACCAAGCGAGACTCTACATAAGAGGAGGCAGGCTCTACATTCAGAATTAAACCTCTTGACAACTAAAGAAACCGAACAACTAATTTACAAATCCAGACATCATTATTATGAACATGGAGAGAAAGCTAATAAGCTTTTAGCGCAACAAATTCACAAGCAAGATGTATGCAACGCAATCTCGTAATTACTAACACGAATGGAGATAAAATCATCGAACACAAAAATATAATGTACACTTTTAGAGACTACTATAAATCCCTATATACTACTGAGTTTAAAGAAGACAATATACAATCTAATGCATTTCTGGATAAATTACAGATACCACAAATTGACGCTATTAGTGTGGAGGAGCTCGATAAACCTCTGTCATTATCAGAATTACTGGATGCTATAAAGTCACTCCAAGGTGGAAAAGCAGCAGGCCCTGATGGCTACCCTGCAGAGTTTTACAAGAAATTCTCCGCTCAGCTAGCTCCCTCCTATTAGCAACATTTACAGAAGCCAGAGATAACCAATCTCTTCCACAAACCTTTCGCCAAGCACTAATCACTGTCTTTCCAAAACAAAATAAGGACTTATTACAATGTGCATCATACAGACCAATTTCACTTCTGAATAACGACGTTAAAATACTCTCTAAAATCATAGCTAGAAGGATGGAGAAAGTGCTCCCCTCAGTAATATCACAAGACCAAACTGGATTTATTAGGGGCCGACACTTATCTTCAAATCTTCGACGCCTGTTTAATGTAATATACTCACCAACTAAATCAAACACCCCAGAAATATTATTATCATTGGATGCAGAAAAGCATTCGACATGATTGAATGGAAATACCTTTTACTATTTTGGAGAAGTTTGGGTTTGGCCCGAACATTTGTGCATGGATTAAATTACTGTATACTAACCCAGAAGCTTCAGTTTGCATCAATAACATTTGCTCAGACTACTTTAAACTAGAACGTGGCACAAGACAAGGATGCCCTTTGTCACCACTGCTGTTTGCAATTGCCATTGAACCACTGGCAATACATTGTCGAAATACTGATCAGATAAAGGGGATTAGCAGAGAAGGACTGGAACAGAAAATCTCATTATATGCAGATGACATGGTACTGTATATATCGGACCCAGAAAATTCTGTGCCTGCAGTCTTAGCAGCACTCACAGAATTTCAAAAGCTCTCTGGTCTCAGAATTAATCTGAATAAAAGTGTACTCTTTCCGTGAATTCGCAAGCATATAATATTAGATTAGACACCCTTCCTTTTATCATTGCAGAACAGTTTAAATACCTCGGGTAAACATCACAAGTAAACATAAAGCTCTTTATCAACAAAATTTCGTCGTCTGCATGGAAAAAATTAAACAAGACTTGCATAGATGGTCAACCCTTCATCTCACACTAGCTGGAAGAATTAACACTGTTAAGATGAATATTCTTCCTAAGCTCCTTTTTATTTCAAAACATACCAATATACATTAATAAATCGTTCTTTAAGCAATTAGATTCAACAATAACCTCATTTATTTGGAATTCTAAACATCCACGCATCAAAAGAGCGACCCTACAAAGACAAAAGGCAGAAGGCGGCATGGCTCTACCTAACTTCCAGTTTTATTACTGGGGCAAATATACAGTCGATAAGAACCTGGACACAAATAGAAGAACATACACAGGCATGGACCGCAATAGAAGTAAAATCCTGCAGTACTTCTTTGTATTCCTTGCTTTGTGCTCCAATAAACACACGTTATCGGCAATACACTAATAACCCAATTGTGCTCCACTCACTTAGAATCTGGAACCAATGTAGAAAGCATTTTAAGACGGAGAAGCTTCTTTCTGTGGCACCCTGCAAAAGAACCACCTCTTTCAACCCTCACAAACATATGCAGTTTTAATATCTGGAAAAATTTGGAATTAACTTGCTTAGAGATCTTTATATAGACAACGTCTTTGCATCCTATGAACAATTACATTCCAAATTTAACATTCCAGCTACAAATTTCTTTCACTATCTTCAAATCAGGAACTTTGTTAAACAGAACCTTCCAGATTTTCCTCATCTTGCACCCTCATCCACGCTGGAAAAATTATTGCTCAATTTCAAGGAGTTAGACTCCATCTCTACAATATATAAAATCCTTTTACAATCCCTTCCTTTCAAAGATCCAAGAGGACACTGGGAAAATGACCTCTCAATTAATATATCAGAAAAGGAGTGGAAAGTAGCAATGCAGAGAATTCACTCAAGCTCCATATGCAAAGCATACAATTATACAACTCAAAATTATATATCGAGCACATCTGTCTCGACTAAAACTCTCCAAAATGTTTCCAGGGCATGATCCAACCTGTGAACGCTGCAAATTAGCTCCAGCCTCACTAGGTCACATGTTCTGGGCCTGCTCCAAATTAACATTATTCTGGACAAAAATTTTTAATTACCTCTCAGACAGTCTTGGACTCACAATCCCTCCTAACCCATTAACAGCTGTGTTTGGGGTTCTTCCAGAGGGTCTTAAAGTGGAGAAAGACAAACAAATTGTGATTGCATTCACTACACTGTTGGCACGCAGACTTATTCTGATAAACTGGAAGAACCCAAACTCTCCTCTTTTAAGTCAGTGGGAAACTGATGTGTTATATTATTTAAAATTGGAAAAATCAAATACTCAGTTAGAGGATCTGTGCAGACTTTTTCAAAACATGGCAGGATCTAATCAGTAATATTTTGAAATGTTTATAAAGCACAGAGAATTTGTTGATTTAGGTATTTTTTAAAAGCCTTAAATTTTACACCGTTTGGCTTGCTCTCTCTCTCAAGGGTGGGGATCGATCTGTTCTTAGCATAATTCTTTTTTTTTTTTTTTTTTGTAAAACTTGATTGCTATGTATTGATTGTAATAAAATTAATAAAAAAAAAAAAAAAAAAAAAACAAAACAAATAGACTAGATGTTGCCCCCTCGTTGTCCATAGGAGGTATTCAGTATTATTAGACCTCGACGACCTGTTTGGTTCCCCTCAGTGTCCAGAGCATGCGCTTCTTCGGTGGTATAAATGAATATACCACAGACTTTAAGGAGGATGCGCTCCTTGCTGTACGGGTGCGTGTGCATTTCTACTTTCATAAGAGGCGGCCAGGAGGTAACAGCACCCACCCAGTATCATCAGAGTTTGATGACTTTTGGGGTCCCCCTTGATGTCTGGAGCTTTCTTAAATGGTGGTCCTAAGTGGCCGTCTATGTCGCCTAATGGATTGACCGGCTCTGATGCTGGGACTGCTGCTGTTTTTAATACACATCATCACTCTGGACAATAATATAAAAAACAAGCAGGTTAAGTTTGCAGATGATACTAAACCAGGTGAAAAAGCAGATAATGACAAATCAGCTGAAGTATTAGAGAGGGAATTGGACCACATACAGGTATGGACAGATTTGTAGCAGATATAATATAATGTAAGTAAATGTAAAGTATTACATGTAGGAAGTAGAAATGTTAGATTAGAATACAACATGGGAGATCTGACCTAGGAGTCATAGTGGACTTGTCACTATACAGTACTTGGATGGCAGACCTAGTTGGAGAGGCAAGCAAGGCTGGTTACCCTGTGGTCTGAATGTGGATCCCAATGTCCCAGTGCAGTAATGGGAATATTGTGCTGTAAAATGGTGCCGTCCTTCAGATTAGATGTAAACCCAAGGAACTTACTCTCTGTCTTCATAAAAGATCCCTGGGCATCCTTTGTATAGAGTAGGGTTTTTTCCAATGTCCCACCATGGCTTGGTCCTTCAGGCCCCCTAATCATCCCCTGTCCCTAATTGTGTCTCTTTCTCCCATGCTTTTATCACCAAATAGCTTTTGTGTGGTGAGTTTATGGGCACAATAATGGCTGCCGTTACATTATCCAGACGTATGCTGCACATTGGTGGTAGTTGAAGTGGTTCCCCACTCTCTAGTGCTAGTAGTGAGAAAGTCATTATTTAAATGTAATGTGTTCTTCTTCTTATCAACATCAACAAGTGTACAGAAGCAGTCAAAACAGTTGATAGGATGTTAGATTATACATCTCAATGTGTGGAGTACAAGTCAAGGGATGTTAAGCTTAAATTATAGCTCACTAGTGAGACCTCTCCTGTAGCATTGTGTACAGTTTCAATCTCTATATTATAAAAAAGACATAACAGCACTGGAGGAAGTCCTGAGTGGAGGAACTAGGCTGATTCCAGGACTGAGAGTATGAGCTATGAAGAAAGACTGAAGGAGTCGATCCTTTTCACTTTAAGAAAACAGAGCTTAAGAGTTGACATGATCGACGTGTGTAGAATTATGAAGGGAGTTAGCACAGTAGATCTTAACTCTTAATTAAAAATATTTTTTTCAACAAGAACATGGAGACATATTTGAAAAAATTGTTAAGGGCAGATTTCACACAAATGTTGTAATGTTTTTCTTCATTCAATAAACCAGGAAACTTCAAACCTCTGTTTGTCATTTTGGAGGGTTTAGGGGAATAGGATTGGCAGGCTCATTGGGCTGAATGGCCTGTTCTCATGTTCTAAAGATTATACTAACTACCTGAAAACCAATAGTTTAGTGTCTTAGTCACTACAAGGCCACACTGCCTATAATAGTTGTCACTAAGTTGCTGTCCTGCCATAAAAAATCTTTAACTGTGACCTTCTTAGACATAAGAACATAAAACGGCAATAAAAAACAAGAAAACATTTGCAGTGCAATGCAAAAGAAAAATCAAGAAGAGGGACAAAACTGCAAATAAATATTCTGTTGCAGCCTTTCACATCTCTTAGACTTGTCTTATGTTGAATTATAAATGGCCACTTTTGCTAAATGCATATTAGGCACATTGCAACTTTGCCTTCTTTGTAAAGTGTGTGGAGACTGGCCCAGACACAGACAGGCAGGCACGTTCATGTCACCCACAAACACGTTTATTTACAATATTTACACACCACAAAACCCCCAAAGTCCCCAAAGTCCTGGCCACACAATGCCTTTCTCTTCAGATCGCCTCCTTCTCTCTTCTCCAGCTCAGTCCACTCCACTCCCGACTCTTGCCTCGAATGAAGGGAGGCGGCCCCTTTTATTATCACCCGGATATGCTCCAGGTGGGTTCCGGCAATCACCCGCCGACATGCCCCTGTGTGGTGGAAGTGCTGGCTGCATCCCCGGAAGCACTCCGGGTGTCCCTGCTCTTCTTCCCCCCAGCAATTCCTGGTGTGGCGGAAGTGCTGAGGTCCAGGGCTCCAAAGGCATGGGGGCGCCCCCTGGCGGTGACCACGGGCCCCTACAGGGTGGAGCTTCAAAGCTCTGTACCCGTGGCCCCCAAAGCAACCAGGGTGGCAGCCCCCACGTGATCCAAGGCGGGCGCACGCCCTCTTCCGGTCCTTCATGGCGTCCCGACCGAGTCGCTGCTCCTGGCACCTCTGACAAGTGCCATGTACAAGTTCCTGGTATGAACGACATTACATAAAATAGAGATTTTTGGGTTGGGCAATGCATTAAATTGTTATTAAACAAGTACATGTTGTCATAACAACCATGCAAATAGAATACTCAGTAAACAGTCATTAACAACACTTTATAATGTAAAGAGTTACACAAACTGCCCCATGCAGCAGTTACCTTATCAGTTCTTCTCAATTCAGAGCAAAGCTCATGGCTTATATATTTTAATGTGAACAAGCTGCTCCAGAGAAGGCTGCTGCTTCACATTTCACACCCTATAACCTTCGCACAAATTTACTGACCCATCATATACTTTCCAGATGTGCTGCAACATCTTCAGCATGATGGACAGCGCAAAGAGAAATGAGGCAGAGCATACCACTGGCGAGCGTGGAATTATGCTGTGCGCAAGTCCTTCAAAGCACAACCTTGCCGCCTGCTGGCACTGGAGTCTGCGCTGGCTCCAGGAGTAGGTATGCGGCTTTCTGTCGCAGACCATTATAGATAAACACGGGAGATTCACTTCCACTAACAGTATCACTTTTTAACTAGGCTTCTTTAAAGCGCTCAGTTAGCATCTTCCACAATGCCAGAGGTGCGGCATTGCAGCTGTGGATCCTGTTATTAGAACAGCAGCAACCTTTGATTAGGGGATCTTTTTTTTTTGCCTTAGTTTTTTCATATCTGCTTTTTCAAGCTTTTATCTTTTTTTTTAAGTTAGCTGGACAGAGAAACATAGTAAAGACAATGAACAAATGGAAGGCAGGAGCTAATGCTGGACAAGATGTCAGTCCCTCACATGGTATATTTATTATCGCCAGGCCTATTTAGGGTCACCTAACAAAGTATCTTTGGACTGTAATGGCTATGTCACATTAGACAAAACGTACAAGTAATGACAGACTAAAGAGTAAGAAGATTGGCAAAAAGGCATAATTAACTGGTCTGTAGTAGGGCGACACAACCACTAAGATACTCCAGTAATGGAGGCTTGGATTTACCAGCTATTTTGTGTGTCTGCCATAACTGAACCTTTGTTTTTATTATTGGTCTTAGATTTATAGACATCACGTTTTCAATTGATGGTGAAAAATTCAATAAGGGAGATTGAGGAACAGTACATCAGATCTTTGTGTGATTGTTTCAACTCACTGTCTGTCTTATTTTTAATAATTTAGTAAAAGGGATTTTAACTAAGATTATGCAGGTGAATTGGTAGTTCCTAACTTGCCATGTGTGAATGTGGGTGAGTTGGCCCCGTGACAGACTGGTCCCCTGTCCTGGGCTCTCTTCTACCTTGTGCCCAATCCTGCTGGCATAAATTCTGGCCATCTGCAATCCTGAATTAGATTAGGCAAATGTTAGAATGTTATATGTAGCTGTTATCAGCATCCTTTGTTTCGTTTTCTGAAACTGAGCATTATAACTCATTTTTGAAGGAAGCTGGATATTATCGCAGTGTCATTTGTATACAAGATTTCCGTCTGTACAATCTAAGGCTTTACTACATGTTGTGACAATAGATGGCGCTATACCAGCACTAACCCGACACAGACAGACACGGGAGGCACACTTATAAAAAACAAAGATGCTTTTTATTTTTCTTCGCTTGTGTGGAACGTCTTCCCCATCCCAATGAGCCCACAAAACAGTCCAAAGCAGAAATCACCTCTAAACAATACTTTACTTTCTTTCTTTCCCATGGCTGCACTCGGGTCCTAATCTGGATCCTGAGGTGGTTTGTTGTGTGGTGGGTGCGGCAATGCGCTGTATCAGTGCGTGCTCCTAACCTCTCCTCTCCTCTCCTCCTCTTTCTCCTCCATTCTTCTCCGGCAAGCTTAGCCCCTCTACTCCCGACTCTGGCTCTTGGAGTGGTGACTGCTGGCTCCTTTTTTAATGCCCCTGGAAGTGCTCCAGGTGCTTGTTGACCTACTTAAAGCAGCACTTCTGGGTGTGGCGGAAAACCCGCTCAAGAGAACTCAGCAGCTGTTGCAGCATCCCCTGGCGGCACTCCTGGATCCCATCAGGGCTGTAGATAACTCCAACTCCCATGAAGCCCTGCGGGAATCCGAGGCACCACTGCAACCCATGGGGGCTGCTATCTAATGTCCCGGGGAAAGTACTGTGCTGCCTACGCTTGCTGTCCTGGTCCTCTCAGTGAAATGGTGTCCTGGCTTGACAGGGAACCCGACCATCTGTGACACTGCCCCTCCCTCAGCTGAGCCTTGTGGGGCACAACCACTCATCCTTCAAGGGCTGGTTTTCTCCAAGATGGGGAAACGACATCATCTGGTCCTGCAAAGACACAATGAACAGATTGGGAGGTGTTGTCCCGATGTCCATGTATTCTTGACGTTCATTGTTTTATATAATTCCTTTAACGTCATGCATCATCACAAAGAGATTTACAGAGTAAACTAGATTGTAAAACAATATTAAGTTAAGAAATGTACACATGGCATAACATTCAGGTATGATTGACAACTGTGCACTGAAGCCCTCAACGGATGGAGGTCAGTAGGTACAGTAGATTTTAAAACCTGCAGTACAGGAAAAAGCTGTGTCACCAGAATTGGGCAAAACAAGTCCATGACAGGGACCATTCTCACTCACACACACACTCTATAATTTGTAATTGTCAATTAACATAACCTAAAAAATAATAATAATAAAAACAACTTTTTTATTATGAATTCCTTCTTTGCTTCAGCATGTCTGATCTTTATCATTTTTATGAAACCAGACTTGCAAAGCTATTCAGTTATTCATGACAAATGTTATTAGGGAATAACAGAAGTGAAAAGCAAACTTTATAACAGCGAGTGACCGTTATGGATATAAGGTGAATGTGGCACTCTGATGGTAAATTATAGGGAGACCAGATTTTCAAAGTCCCAAACTGGGATGCTTGTGTAGCATGTATGCCCACACATAAAGCCCTTCCTCATTTGTTTAATGTCTGCTTTATCTCATCATCATCAGAGAGAGACTAGGGCACGGAAAAAAGAGTTTAAAAAATTAATGCATAGAATCCCACCCAGTGACTGATATGGAAAAAAACAGATGGCAGTACTATCTGTTTCTGGTTCTTGGTCCTCATCACAGTGCTTTTCAAATTTAACGCAAGTCCTTAATCGACCTTTCCACCTTGGATCACACCTTTATACTAATTACATTGAAGAAAGAGGGGTTAGGGTATAGTTGGGGGAGGACTTCCTTGGAGTTTCATATGCAGTACTTTGAGGATGTTTGTTTTGGCAGAGCAATGCTTTATTAGATGGACACCCTGTTAAAACCAGGACATTTTGATATTCTTCAGTTATTTATCAGGACGCATGGCCTGAAATTAGGACTGCCCTTGTCACCCTGGTAAATTATAGTGACAGTGAAATAGTGAAACCTTGTAGTCTGCAGGTAAAGGTGCTGTGAGGCTGGTTTAGTGAAAGGTTAGTACTGAGTCAATATTTATTTACGTCACAGGGTAAATCATTCATAGCTAGATAACATTTTGTTCTCCTTGCCTGCATTTTATACTTTTAGTTTTAGGAATATCATTTAACTTATCTATTACACCTTAAAGCATTTGGAGGACTGAGGTGGTGATACACTTGTTCTGTTTTACTTGCACTCGAGTCACTGAGAAGACTTCATAAAGCGGAAAGAATTTGCTGAGACTGAGGCTTCCGTGTGCACCTCACTGGAGTTTTTGGTGGAAATTTTCAGTCCCTTGTGCACTCAAGTAACCATTGAAAATCCAGTGACAGCGAGTAACTTCCTATTCAGGCATGCAGCCTGCTTGTGTTTCATGAACTTGTATTGGGGATCTGTTTGCCGTCACTAGCGACTATCAGAAGTGATCAAGAGGAGGAAGCTGGCATAACCGCTGTCAATGTAAAATCAAAACAATAAACTAAATTGTTGTTGAAGCTGCACAGAATTTTAAGATGGACAAGTTTGCAAATTTGCCCATGCTTTTCAGAGGGTGATTTTAAAATTTTTGAAACTGTGTACAGCACAATCTGTTTAAGATATCAGAATAAAAATTGAACTGTCTCAACAACTTTCCTAGATGAATAAGTGTGCCACATTTCAACAAAATTAGTTCATCACGGGGCTGAGTTATTTCATATGGACAGACAAGGTGACAGAATGACAGACCTGGCTATCGCAATAGGTGCTTTGTGCATTATATGCGAATATATCTAAAAGTGGACACTTCTGCAAGTAACTACATTTCACGACAAGCATGTTTCATAGGGCAAAGGACATTTTGTTTTTCTCTCTGTTAGTTTTAATTGTTAAATAAATTTTTTTTCTTTGCAATCAGCAGCATCAGAGTTTTAAGGTAATCTCATCTGGGCTGTTTTTACAGCAGCTGACCCATTCACATGTGAATGACAAAGAATGATAATGTACATTGTGTAATTTAGCAGTGGCACTGGAATAAACCATTACCGTAAATGAGAAGAATGTGTTAAAAATATTTAACAGTACAGATGAAAGGAAAAAAAGATAGAAAGTTGGCCATCTCTAAGAGGTGAGAATATTGGGAAATCTAAGTAGACCTCACAATAGCCAGCAGATCTGTGGGACTGTGGTGTGCCTAAAAATTAAAACTGTACCAAAAATGTGGTGACATTTTTACTTCTTTTTCTTTTAAATTCTTAACAAGCCTTGTACACGTGAAAATCCAACAACTACTGCTACTACTACCAAAGTCCACGCCTCTTTATGAGAGTGTCATATAATTGAGTGGAACTGTAGTTTATTTTCTCTTGCACCGTGGATGTGATACTTTTAATTTTAATACATTCCCTGGCTCTCTAGCACATCCATATCTCCCCACCCTGGTTTCCAGAGAATTCTAAAGTGTAGCGGGTCATATGCACTTACCGAAAATCACAAGGCAAGATATTTGGTCTAACATGTCTGTCTAAAGGGGAGAGGTGGGCACCCGTGGCTGGGAAAGCACTCACCATTCTGTATTTTCTTCTTGGGCTGTATCATTTTGAGTCTGGGTTTTGTAAGAGGAGACTTGTGTGGTTTAAAGAAATTAGAGTTAATGGCATGAAATTTTGCTAGGGATAAAAAAAAAAGAGCCATTGCATTTCTGCCCCTGCTCCCCCACCTTTCCCCTTGTTCAGCCATTTGTCTTACTAGAGTGTCTCTGCTCTTGAGCCAGCCTTTCATTCATAATCTGTGGAATGCTAATGAATGCCATCTGCGGTCAAAATTAAAAAGCACCCTCTTGAGTGCTTATTTATAGTGACTTTGAGACTCGCAAAGGTGGGAACAGAATTCCTGTTATTATTTCGACCGTGTGAGACATTAACTGGTAATTTCACCACTAACTTGTGCCCAGCTAATTAGCTCTGCCTGCATGAGGTGGCACAGAGTTTAAAAGGTGGAGGAATGGGAAGGGGTGATGACTTGCCACATGTCCAATGGCCACAGGGAATCCAATGAACATTTATGGCTTTAACCCACTAGTGTCAAGTTGAAAGCAGTCTTAGGGGAACTCCCTGGGAAAAGGCCCTTCTCAGTGTGTTGTATATCCAGAAGGTCTTCCATGACAATAAACTATAGTTTATACTGCACCTATTAGAAGGTGGGATATTATGATGGGGCAGTTAGTACTGCCGCTTCACAACTTTAGAAATACTTGCTTAAATTCAAGTCTGATGACTGTTTGTGGGGAGTTTTTTTGTCCTTTCCATATCTACAGGGGTTTCATGTGTCCTTGGAGAACTGATGAAACTAAATGAGTACATGTAATCTATCTATCTATCTATCTATCTATCTATCTATCTATCTATCTATCTATCTATCTATCTATCTATCTAATCTACCGTATATGCTCCAATAAACGCTGAGTCTCTTATCGCCGGTCTCTAATAAGTTCCGGGCTTCAGAGGGGACGCGGCCAAATAGTAGCCGGTCTCTAACAGTAGCCGGGTCTTTGATATTTGCCTACTAGCGTACATTCTAAGCGTCTGTATCTTTACGTGTGTAATACATGTGCATGTCAGCACGTTGCAAATATAAGAAATACGGATATACCGGTTTCTAAAACTGCTTAATTTTCGTGCCGGTTTGACCAAAATACGGACAAACCTGGAAGTAGAGGAAGATGATAATGAACTGGACAACAACGAAGCCGTCATTGCGGATCCGGACGACGAATAGCAGCGAAAGGTACAGAAAGATTGCCATTTATCTTTAACAGTCTTATGCAGCATGTGAAATTCAAATAAAATAGCTGTTTTGTAATATTAGCCAATATTTTTATGTACCTACATGTACCGACACGCCGAAAAAAATATTGCGTTCTGAATGTTTTTTTTAATAATGGCCGGTCTCTAATAGCAGCCGGTCTCTATTAAGCGCTGGGAGCCGAGGCTAGTTTTGCAAATAAATGCCCGGGGCCACTATTGGAGCATATACGGTATCTATCTATCTATCTATCTATCTATCTATCTATCTATCTATCTATCTATCTATCTATCTATCTATCTAATGTGACCAAATGAAGTCTTGTGTAGAGCAGTTTCATCCTTTAAAAATTATGCTGGTAAGTTCTCATCTTCTTCAGAAGTGTAATCAGAAGTGCAGGTTTAGTACTCAAATAATCCTTAAAATAAACTGTAATCTTATAATCTTCATTTTCTTCAACTGAAAACAGTTTTTGAGCTTATTTTTATGTAACCTCCTTGGCAATTTAGCTTAACTGTCTCAGGTTTAAATATCACACCATCCATAAGGAGATTGCCCTTTTCCACTACAGTGTGGGGGTCTTGTCCAAAGTATTCATTTTTATCTCCCACATCACACAGATGTGTGACTTACTGTAGGTTGGCTGACAATTCAAAATAATCCCGTGTGTGTGTGTGAAAGAGTAGGCCTAGGACTGGTTCTTCCTTGTGCCGACTCTGGTGGGATAGGTTCGGTGTCCCTGAGCTGGATTAAACAGGTTTGACTTATGCATATTGCTTGCACACGCTTTACAATTTATGAAAATGGAATGGAAGCCCATTGCGCGGCACACATATGTACTGTACACCCTGAACCGACAACCCAATAGATTCTGTATGTACAGAAGGTTCTCAGACCACTGCACTTTTTTCACCTTTGTTATGTTGCAGCCTTTTGTTAAAATCATTTACATTCATTTTTTTCTCACATCAAGCAACACACAAGGCTGCAACACTGAAAATTATGAAAAAAGTGAAGCTGTCTGAATGCTTTCTGAAGGCACGGTAAGTATTGTGTCTGCAATTGATGATGTTTTGAGGTTTAGTCAATATTTCATGTTTGTAAAAATGAACAGTGTGTGAAGTTGTAAATGGAAAAATGAATTACAAAAAGAATGCAGCAATCACCAAGTTAACACAGGCCACTTTACTGTCACTCCTCCCAATTCTTCATTGGACCCAAATGGCCTTAAACCTCCACCTGTTGCATCTGTTTTTCTTCTGTCATCTTATAAATGTATTATACATGGAAAATATAGAAAGGCTTCTCCTCTATCATGTTACATGCGCTGATTAAAAGAACGATGTGTACCTTTTGGCTGTTAATAAAGATGAATTTTTCATTTATATGAAAAGATTACTAGACAGATATCTGGCTATGTAATATTGGTTCATGAAAATGGCCTTGTAAACCCTAATAATTTATATTGCTACGGGAGAGATATGAACACAAATGTGACACAGAAATAACCGCAATTCAAAACCTGATGGAAACTATGCACTCCATTGCCAAATGGTTTTGCAAAATAGCTCCAGTTGCTTGATACAACTGATCAAACTCATTTGGCTAGCAAATAGCTACATTGTCCCAATATCTTATCCAGATACTTTTTAAAGGTTCTCAAGGTTTCCATGTCATCTACATGACATATTGGTTTCTGATTCCTACAGCCCTTTGTATGCTAAAGTGCTTCCTGTCTTCAGGATTCAATGCACTTCTTCTTAATGTCAGCTTGGGTCCTCAAGCACATGTTTCACTGTTTATTTAAAAGAATATGGAAGACGCCATTCATTCTTCTCTGCCTAAGACTTCAGATTAATTCCTGAGCTTCTCAGAGTAGAGCATGCTCTTTAGTCTACACAGTCTTCTGCTATTTATTTTATTTAGTATGACAAGCAGAACTGCACGCTGTATTCCAGATGCGGTCTCACTAGAACCTTATACCGTCTAATCATAATGTCCATAGATTTATAGTCAAAAGTTTGTATGGCATACCCTGACATGTTATTTACCTTTTTAGTTATTTCTGCACAATGCTTAGACAGTGACAATGCTGCATCGGTGTCAACACCTTAATCATTTTTTAGAGTTAGTGCTACCCATCTTGTAAACATAACCAATGCTTCTTTTGCCTGAATGTAGAACTTTGCTTTATCCTACATTAATCCTACATTTTCCATTTGGTGGTCTGGTTTTAAATACTGTCCAGGGGCCTCATTTATAAAACTTTTCGCGGATTCGAGTGTGGGAATATACACATGCCAAAAACCTGGTGTGCACACACTGTTTACCCTTTAATAATCACAATCACCTTCTAGATATGCGTACGTGAACATGTTTCGAATGCCACCCTCAAACACCTAATGAGTATGTTAATCAGCCTCATGCATATGAATACACAATGCTTTAGAACTTCATTGGCTGGTAGCTCCCTCCTGATGTTTCGTAATCCCATCACCTTAATTTAAGAGTATCTGCCTGTGCTCTGCAAATGAGAGTGCAGGATCGTGCACTACATTGTAACACCTCTCCTTTGCATTCTGGGGGTCTGGGAAAGGGGTAAGGTGGCAGCGTCTGAGCAAGTAGCCGCCATCACCTGGCACACGTAATGAGGTTATTGTTGTTACAATGAAAAACACAAGCCACATAAAAACAGTAAGGGTTCAGCCAGTTACCTTACCAACAAGGCAGCCACCATGTACAGTACCATCATGAATGAGAAAGCTAGTTTGCCCCAAAATGAATATAATCCTCCAGGTTCATACTTAACTCTCATTTTTCGCATTCTTATCTTGTGATATTAAAAAAAAATCTATATTGTCTCAGGAAAATGCCACCCTTACGAAAGTGCCACCTGAGACAATCGCCTTATTGGCTGTCAAACCACAAAGGGAGAGCAGAAAAAGGTTCGGGGATCTGCCCCTTTATATTGTAGCACACAATGCAGAAATAATTAGCTCCAGAGCACTCTCTGGTTCCGTGTCCAAAAAGGGACAAACTGAGGAGGGAAGGTGCTGGGTTCTTATAGAGACAGTGGAGGAAGGGGTGGGTCCAAAATCAAAGCGCAGGAAGTGACATCGATGGGAGGTGTGGCTAGGAAAGGGGCACAGGAACTGGAGAAAGCTTTTTAGGCTGGTTACTCCTCGGATGATCAGAAGAGGGAGAAGAAAGGTTAGTGCACTTTGGCAAAGCCTGCGCTCATATCCTGCCCTCAGTAAAGTCCTTAGCCTGCCTCCCAAGTGCATGTGTGTGACACGGCTTACACCACGCAGTAACCCTGCATATGATAATAAGAGATTGTCTCATAATAACAAAATATCACTGCACAGCAGCAAATTATATTGATAGAATAGTTTGAAATGTCTTAGATTAGGTATTAATTATTAAATAATTAATAATGGATAAGGATGAGAAAAAGGAGAAGCACCATAAATAGAACTAAAAACCAATGGTCCCGACTCTTAGGGTGCATTATTATTATCACATTACTATGTTTCTTAATCTACTTATATAATACGCTACCGTGGCTGTCCGTATTTCTGTCCAGGATTTTAAATCACCTGCGGCTTGCAAACCATTTCACCTGTTGACCTGAAATTTGGTACACATATACTACGTGATGTCTACTATCCACTTTTGGAGTGATGGTTGGCCTCCAAGGTTATTCCTCTTTTTATTTTTATTTTATTTTATTGTAGGATCAACTCTCGGCACCGGCCAGTAGGGCAGCCGTGTGGCGCATGCGTACGGGTGCCATTCTCATCCCTACCACCTTCTCTGTCACTTCACCTAGCTGTTCATATCTTAAATCATTCTTCAGGCAGATTGAAGACTTAAGTGCCAGCTTAAAGGAAAAATTGAAGAAAACTTACTAAGTAATTGCAACACAAACACTAACTTAATAGTTTTAATGCGAAAAGATGCTGACGAAAGAAGAGAAGAAGTCAGCCGCTAGGGTGGAGAAATGAAGAGCTACTCTGGAAGCAGCAGGAGCATCATCCTCTGAGCAAACAAATGCTAAACGTACTGGGGAAGAGTATGAAAACTATGAATGCTCAAGTCAAGTATCGTGCAGTGAGCCGTTACTGGTAATCATATAATTTGATCACATGGTAATTATGCTGGTAAAAATATTGCTCATGAGAGTTTTATTTTTAAGGTGGTGGAAATAGACTTACAGTAGTTTACTGTTCTTCTCTACTGATTATAGAGTTCCATAAGCTCTTTGTAAAAATGTTAATGAGACTAACAAATGACCCCAAAACCATATTGATCAGCATTAAATATTTAAAGTCTTTAAATATAATTCAGTTATGAATGTGATCCCTTCCCTGCAGCTATACACAATGATCCACAGTACTAAATGATATCATTGCCAACAGGGTTCTAATAAATGAGCTTGTGAAATTCCAGTTTGACTCCCCTCCTTCAAAAAGATCCAACAAGGTGTAACTGATAACTGAGCCAAGTTAGTGGACACATGGCAGCTGCAGTACATTCCTTATGAACCTGGTGGTTTGAGACCTTTGAGAAATCCATAGTTCAAGCTTGCAGCACCTCCTGGCAGGTCGTGGAGGACGTGGAGATGTTTTTGAAGTTTTTCCTCCACTGGAACAGGATTTATGTTAAGGTGGGCAATAATGCAGAGTGGGGGTGGCACCGACTTGAACAGCTGAAGTACCTCTCAGATTGTGTAGGCATGATGGTAAACATGTCTACATTTCATACGGACAAGTCTTTTTGCTACCTTTCTTCTGAAGCTGCTGGTCTTCTAGTAAATGAACCACACCCAGTGTGCTGGCGCCTAATGAGACGGCTTTCTTCCTTACATTCCAGGGCCTGATATGTATATAAATCTGTTTATTTGGCTGCCCAGTAAACAGGATCTGAATGTGACCTGGAGGTCAGCAGATGAGACTGGCTGCACAGGAATGAGACCCCAGTGGCTTTCTTCTGCACTCCAGGCAGTGTCTGCTGAGACTAATTGGATGAAGGTGTTGGGTAATAACAGCACAGCACAGCACACAGCACAGTGCAGACTCCTGTGATTTCTTGAAATTGCAGTGTCTAGGTAGAAATGGACAGCAGATGTGTCTCAGTCAAATTCTATGGCCGGCTCCCTAACAAATTCAAGTGGCAGCTTTGCATCGTGGTTGGTGTGCTGGCACATTTAAGAGCCCTGTGATCTTTGCGGTATCAGAGCTGTCTGACACTGCAACGGCATTGCCAGAAGTGAAGTCACTTTTTTCATTGACAAGGTTTATCATTTTGTATCTTTTCCATCACCTCCACCTCTTCCCTTTTGTTGGGGACACTCGTATCTAAGCTCAATCCAGTGTTGTTGTGGAGTTTGGCCGGATTGTATCACCCGCACATAATAAACTTTTCTCAATTATCAGTCTTTCAACACCTCGTCACCAGCTGTGTCCCACTTCTAACTTCCAGCCAGACAGTCTTTATTCTTTAACATTACATTTCCCAGGCAAAACTATTACAGGGTATCTTTAAAGCAAACAACAATGCAATACAAATGATGAAACTAGTAGAGGACAAAAAGCCACCCTAGTGCCCCGTGGCATTACCCAGTGGACAAAGACTTGTGATATTGTATGTCTGACCAGCCTTCTTGCCCAATAAAGACATCTAAACCAGTTGTGCTGTTTTTCGCAGGTAGGAAGATACCTACTAGTGGCTGCAGCCGTTGATCTGTGCAAAGTATAAAGTCAGGTAGCCCTTGAATGTAGACATCCATTCTGGAATGAACGTCCGCAGTGCGCTCCTCTGAAACTGTTGGCAGCTGCATATTACAATCCTCTCTATTCCTGTACATTTGGAGTGTCGACAGCTTATAGAAATGTCAAATGACGCCTCGAGACTTCCTATGCAGGCTGTAATGAGACGTGAGAGTTTAACGAGGCAGACTCTTAATGCAGCTGTAAAACTGCTGGGAAAATAGTGGAGAGCTGGCCAGATAAGAAACATCCAGTTGGGTCTTAACATTTTTCAACTGAAGAAAGAACGGAGTGTATAGAGCTGCCAGCAACAAAACTCAGTGATCACTCCACAAATATAGAGGGGGGCGTAAAGCTGAAAGAATGGCTAAAATTGGTTACTTTTCTCTATCTATCCCTACGTCTAGGTTTTAAATCACTTGGCCAGTCCGGGGTGGAGGGGGAACCGGAATGTTTCTCATTTCATCACAGGTTACACTTGTGCACACATCCTTACTCAGTAACAGTGGGTTAATTTAGAGTCACCGTTTAACATAAAGCGCTTTGGGATGTGGGAAAGAAATCACATAGACATGGCGACTCTGGAGATGTGAAGCATCAGCAATAACCAACCATAATTAATAAGGTTACAGCTGATTTTATGGTGATCTTTATAACCTTATATCTTGGCCTTTATCCTGCTTCTTTTGGTTTACTTTCAAAGTACCTTTAGTGGGGTTTAATGTTATGTGGCATCTTTCATAAAAAAACAAAAATTCCTAGAAATCAATTCAAATATTGTAATTCCTATCAATTTAACAATCCCTCTATTTCTTAAAATGATTAATCTAATTTAGGTTTGCAAGGAGACAAAGTCTAAGGCAGCAGAAACAGAGCCAATGCAGATATCCATTTCTGGATGGGACTCCAGTGCATAGGAGGTCATTTTTGTTTAAAGAAACCTCCCACAATCCAAAGACCTGTTTTGAGGTCATTACAGTAACTGAAATAATGAATGTAGTGCTTGATTAATTACTCAAAAGTATTCTTCAATCTGCAGATGATAACAAGCTTGGGATCAGGATTGGGAGCGTCCCGTTTTGTAACAAGTGAATAGTACAGTATACTGTAGTGGATGAAGATTAGGAGTGTCCCCTGCAGTCCACTCACTAAACGTACCCTGAAAGTGGGAGCCTGTCTGCATAAAGCAGGGCACATTCCTACTAGTCCAGCTTAGGAAGGGAGGGGAATGTGCGAGGTGGAAAGAGCTGATTACAGAGAAGAATAAATAAATAAAAGAGACAGTGAGAGTGCACAGCTGTAGTAGACACTGCTGAGTCTCACTCATTTACTGCTCTGAAAACATCAGTCTGCATGCTGGGACTAAACACGGAAAAAAATAAATACCAATTATGAAAGTATATCTGGAGCCCCAACCCATTTATCTCTGTACGTGTTTCACTGCGCAGCAATGGTCCTCCTGAATTCCAGCTATGTTGCACATTGTTTTGAAGAGATCTTTTTTTTTTATGTCAATTTAATTTAATATTTCAATCCAAGATTAAATTAACGCATTTGGAGAATTTGCTGTGTATAGAAGGTTTTATTTAGTATGTATTAACTAATTGAATGAACCTTTCAAATAAAAATAGATACAATACGTCCAAGGTATTCTGAGATGTTTAAAAATAGTATGAAATATGATACTACCAGTAACGTGCAGTGAATACACTTGACTTTAGCATTTATAGTTTTCATCCTCTTTCTCTGTACATTTACCGTTCGTTTGCTCAGAGGTTCATGTGCTTGCTGCTTCCTGAGCAGCTCTTCTTTTCTCAACCTAGTGGCTCGCTTCTTCTCTTCTTTCGTTGGCATCTTTTCGTGTTAATACTGATTAAGTCAGTGTTTGTGTTGCAATTACTTAGTACGTTTTCTTTAATTTTTCACTTAAGCTGACACTTCAATCTGCCGCAAGAATGATTTAAGATATGAAGAGGTAGGGGAAGTGATGGTGAAGGTGGTAGGGATGAGAACGGTGCCCGTACGCATGCGCCGCAAGGCTATTCTGCTGGCTGCTACCGAGAGTTGATTCTACAATAAAGTAAAATAAAAAGAGGAATCACATTGGAGGTCAATCATCACCCTGAAAGCGGATAGTAGACGTCACATAGTATTTGTGTACCACATTTCAAGTGAATAGTTCAAATGGTTTGTGAGCTACAGGTGATTTAAAATCCTGGACAGACAGAGAGCCACAGTAGCGTATTATAGAAGAAGATATAATATAAATATTGCTAGATTAAAGCTGTTTTAAAATTATTCTGTACTCTGTATCGACTAAAGGAATTTTCAAATAGTGCTATGTAATAAACACAGAATAATTCATAAAATGGACTGGTACCCAGTCCTAGGGGAGGTTCCAGCCAACATGATCTTGAGATTGACTAGGTTCTACAAATGGATGGATGAAAGGACTGTGTATGGAATGAGATGTACAGCATAAAAATTCATTGAATAAAAGTGATGTATCCTGGTGGTGCCATGTCTACCAAGGCTGACTAACAGATCCGGGGACCTGAGTTCCATTCCCAGCCCAGTCATTGCCTGTTTTGAGTTTGCATTTTATTTCTGTGCATGTTCTCTGGGGATTCGGAATTTGTCTCATATCCCAAAGAGATGCAGGCTAAATTAATGAACAACTCTAAATCAGCCTGGTAGAAATGAGGCAATGTCCACACTAATATGTTTTCCTTTAAAACAGTATTTTTAGATAAAAATGATCTCTGTCCACACTAGCGTTTCATATAATTTATGAAAATATCTCTATCCACTCCAAAGTGCATATAACGTAGATATTCATCTACACTGAACGTACATCAATGGAAAAATCCTTGAAGGGATGGTAAGGCTGCTGGCCAGGGGATGTATTGCAAAACTATAGTGACAGGTTAATTATTTGTCTTTTGCAAATATATGCAGCATTCAAATGGCACTGAAATTTATTTAGATGCATATAAGCCAACAACACAGAAAACAAATCCTGTATGTGTGCTTTCTTGGGAAGAAGATTATTTTCTGTGAAAGGAGACCAATCAGAGAATTAGACATTGCAATTAACAGGATCCAGTCAAGGAAGGGCTACGTCATAAGCACAAACAAATCAGAGTGTGGTTAGACTCTGCATTTTCAAAAGTCTACATCTTCGCCCATTTATATTGCAATGCCAAGCCAGCATATTCAAAAATATAAGGCTTTGTTTTCAAATGTCTCCATTTAAAGATATCATGGTAGTGTGGATGAAAGGTGAAAACGGAGGCTAATGTCTGTGTTTTTAAACAAAAGCTAATGTGGACGTCACCTAAGTGAGGGTTATGGACGTGAGGGTGTTGTGCATTGGATTGTTGCCCAATATGAGATTCAGTGCTTCATAACCATGTAGTAGAGAAAATATGTACAGAATGTAGTTGGATGAGTAATTGCAATAACTTACAATTTCTGATGTCTGCAAAACACTCAATAGAATATAGAGATCAATAGAGAGAAAGTGCCTTGAGATAGTGCTGACTTTGGAAAAAAGTAAGAGATAGTATAAGCAATTTAATATGAAGGTAAACTGAATTACCTTTTGGAATTACTGACTATGGAAATGTAGTAAAAACGTAAAATTAAATAGAATATTTTGTTATCTTTAATTTAACAAAAAATAATTCAAATAAATGCAGACATTAAAGTGTGCTTTATGAGCACCATTATTTACTGTTCATCCACCTGTGATGCTCGAATGAAGGCAGGTGCCCCAGCCGTCCACTAGACCTGCTCTGGGACAAGCCTGGAAACAATGAGGAATGACAGAAGGGCATTTATGTTAGGTAGAATGCCCAGTGAGGGCTGGGTGGACTTTTGGCCTTGGAACCCCTGCAGATTTTGTTTTTTTTCCAGCCTAAATGAAGATTATTTTTTTCGTTTTCTGCCTTCCTGGCCATCTGACCTTATCATTGGACTCATCTTTAGAGACTTATAATATATAAAATCCAACGTTTGTCTGTCTGTTCGCTTTTCAAAAGAGAACTACTTAGGTCTGTTTTTTATCTATAATGTTCTTGAACATTCTGGTTGATTTTGCGACTTCTCTCATCACACTAAGTATCATTGTATGCTTACAGTAGTGATTTATTCTTGCAAACCTGAGAGACAGTCTGTGGGCTGAGGCGAGGGGGAGGCAGAACCTCAGGAGTGGAGAGCCAGGCAGGGCCCTCCTCACTCACATGCCAGCCTCCATACGAGTCACTCTACCTCTCGCCACGTGTTGGAGCGTACCTTGCCTCCACTTGCCAAGAGATTCCTTTTTGTTCAGCAGACATTATCATCTAGAGGCTGTTAAAGAGTAACGTTTGATGTTTTTGAGAGAGAGATCAGAGCTACGTGCGTTTTAGAGGGTTGCTGGTGATTGGCAGACATATCACAGCCACATGCTTTTCTCCCCACACACTGCTCTCCCATCAGAGCTGAACACGATCAGATACAGTGGCAACGTTTGATGCTTGGCCAGAATTACATTTTTTTTATTGAGTTTTAAAGTTTGTCCTGTTTCACTACTACTTGGTTGTGACCATGAGGGACAGCTAGTATTAAATATAAGGTCACTACATTTCTGCTAATTATATATCTATGTTATTTAAGCTCATATTGATTTATTTTGTATTACTTATTCATTATTATTCTTAAACTCATTTCAGTTTTTCTTTTCTTGTAACTATTTCTTTAACATCTTGTAAAGCACTTTGAGCTACATCCTGTGTATGAACATGTAACGTAAATGTTGTTGATTGTTATCATTTTCATTCCACTTTTTGCTCAGAAGCAGAAGCAGAAACCTTGACAAACTTTAAGAAGTATCCAAAGGACATCATGAGACAGCTTAGCCATTAACTAAACAAATTAACTTGATAAACTAAATGGTCTCCTCTCGTTTGTCAAATTACTTACGTGGTCATGCTCTGTGTACATTTCTCCAGTTTATACTTAAAGCCTAGAGAAAATATTCTGCTCAAGATGATATCATGAAAAAGACTAACAGTAAGGAATGCGGATTAAGTTGACTCGGCCTGATTTCACAGGATGAACAGAAGTCCTGTCACTTCCAAAGATAGCAGCAAGCAGAACAGCTTTGGGCCGCAGAACGCCATAAACACTTGCGCACAGCCTGTCGTTGTTCAGCAGCTGACATCCTCTTTTGGAGATGCTTCTTGCTTCTGGAGTCTTCTTAACAGGTGGTCAATGGGGTCTTATAAGAACTATCTTACTCACACATAAGGGTTTACCTTATAATTTCAATAAATATAGTGCTTTTGTGCCAAACTTTACCTGAAACAATTTTAAAAAGTAACAATAATATTACAGAATGAAAGGAGTCAGGGCCCTAGATTAGTAAAGATGGGCCAAAAGTTCTTTCAGAGAGTGATTACTATGAAAACAATAAGAAGACAGACTGATTCAAAGAATTTCTGAGGAGAGCACATTGTAATGAACGAGTACTTGAAAGACAACCTGAAATCACTTGGCTTAAGCCTGTGCTGCAACATGTGTGACAATATTTTTTCGGTGCATATACTGTAGCACCCAGACAGAACGTAGTCAATATTGCTTTCCTACCAGTAAAGACTGAGTGAGGGGGTGATACAAAGTATTTGCCAAGTATTTGGCAAGTTCCTTTATAATGAATCTCCCTTGCAATGAAGGCTTGTAAGGTCTTGTTTTAAACTGTTGCCTGTCCAAATGCTCCACATAGGCTCAGTAGTATTATGGCTGGTGTAAAGAATCCATGGGAGAAGTCATAAGTCATTAGAAGTGTATATAATGTATTCTATCGTTCTATTTTGTAAACCTGCTTAGTCGTAGTTAAGTGTTACTGGGGTCAACAGAGCAGAGGACAAGGACAGCTTCCAGTAGAATATTCATTAAAGTAAGTATGTACCTCCTCAGTTGTGTTCACTACTTACAGGTATAGTGCATCTGGAACAGTTTTATAGCTTATTGGGTCATTATTGTCACATGCACAGATTACAATGACATTGTTACTTGCATGTGTTAATCAACATGAAATGTGTCACCACACCACTCTCGGTGTCATGATAAGTGACTCTAAGTACCTTACCTTAAAAATGTCTGTCTTACCTTAAATAACTACCTTATCTCTCAATGTTCTTGCATATAGATTGTTTTTTTTTAAATTCTAAAGCACTTATTGTGTCAAATATTAAATAAAACCTTGAAATTTGGTAATTGAAAACTAAAACAGTTTGTAGTAATACAGTATACCATCACTGACCCAGTTTTGTAGGAGAACTATAGTAATCCAGCCTCAGTTCTTCATGGCATGAATTCCATGAGATGATGGAAATATTTCTTTGAGATTTTGGTCCATGTTGACCTGATTGCATCACACAATTTCTGTGGATTTGTCAGCTGCACATTCATGCTACGAATCTACCACATCCTAAAGGCATTCTATTGGATTTGGATCTGGGATCTTGGAAGGCCGCTGAAGAACACTGAACACATTGTCATGCTCATGAAACTAGTCTGAGAGGATGTTTGCTTTGTGATTTGACACATTATCACGTGGAAGTTGCCATTAGAACATGGGTAAATTGTAACCGAGAAGGGATGCTCATGGTTAGCAACAACACTCAAATAGGCTATGGCATTCAAGAAACGACTGATTAGTATTAACTGGCCCAAAGTGTGCTAAGAAATCATTCCCCACACCATGAACCACCAGCACCAGCCTAGACAGCTGACAGAAGGCATGTTGGGAGAATGGATTCATGATGTAGCTATCAAATTATGACCCTAGGATATGTGATCCTTAGCAGAAATCGAGATTTACCAGACCAGGCTTCATTTTTGTCCAGTTTTGGTGAGTCTGTGCCCACTGCAGCCTCAGCGTTTTGTTCTTGGCTGACAGGAGTGAGGCCTACTGTGGTCTTCTGCTGTTGTAGCCCACCTGTCTCAAGGTTCAACATGTTGTGCATTCAGAGGTGCTTTTCTGCTCACCACAGTTGTGCAGAGTGGTGATCTGACTTACCGCTGCCTTTCCATCAGCTTGAACCAGTCTTACCATTCTCCACTGATCTGACCTGTCTTATCAACAAGGCATTTGTGTCTGCAGAACTGCCGCTCGCTGGATGTTTTTTGTTTTTCATACCATTCCGAGTAAACTCTATGAGACTATTGCATTTGAAAATCCCAGAAGATCAGCAGTTACAGAAATACTCAAACCATACCATCTGATACCGACAATCATGCCAGGGTTGAAATCACTGATGTGGGATTTTTCCCCCCATTCTGGTGTTTGATGTTTAACTGAAGCACCTGACCTGTACCTGCTAATTTTATGCATGTCGTTGCTGCCACATGATTGGCTGAATCGACAATTGCATGGATAGGCAGGTGTGCAGCTGTTCCCAGTAATTTGCTCGGTGAGTGTATCTCCATTCATGTAATGCATTAATAACCATATACTTTATATGCATTAAGTACAGAGCACAACTGCACATCAAAGATACAGTGTATTGTGTGGTGGGTCCATTTCCACTGCTTTTGTAACCATTTGCTCCATGAAACCCTAAGAACATTCATTTTAGTAAAAAAACATGGCACTGTGACACACACTGTGTTGCTTACCCTGAGAAGAATAAAAATACAGAAAACATGCTTGTAGGCATTTCATGTGGTTTGAGTGTTGTTTGTCTCAGCTGGTGCACTTGTTTTGCTCAGAAAGTCTTTTTTTACCGAGAATAGAAAAGTTTCAGTGGTAGGCTTCGTGGGTTTAGTGCTGGGATTTGTCTGCACCACTGCTGACCACAACCACACCTTTGATAATCCCAGTAATTGTACACGGTCAGTGCTGTGTGGATGCTGGTAAACCACTGCTATCTGTGGTTTATTTCACTTTGAAGGCTGCTTGTTACTGTCAACCAGCCTGGCATGTGCACACAGCTGCCACTACTTCGAAAGTGGTTCAGTGGTGGCTTACAACCGAAAAAGGAGAAGAAGAAGATCCTTGCAATACAGAATCAGTTTTGGGCATTGGAACGACTGCCATGGAGAGGCTGTGCGATTTAATTCAAATAGTGTGGCAGGTAGCTTCAGTCAGGCAATATTCACCAGGTGCCAAGATATTTTTTACTGAACATTTTACTGAAAGCCCTGTTACATTCCATTTCATATATATCAGCTTCAGTACTGGTTATGTTAATTCATGTATAGAGCCTGCCATAGGACAGCAGTTTCACAAAGGTACAATTTTACCTCGGTCTATAGCGCCTTTCACAACAATCACACAACACTTATAGAGAAGAGTGATAAGCAGCACAACTCAAGAGAAATAAAACAAGAGAGTGAAAACACAGAAGGAAGTGAATTAGAAAGAGCCACAGAATTGCCCTCTGGCTGAGTAGGCATGAATTAATACATTGTGGCCTTTTTTGTGTGCTGATTTTGTACAGGGGCGGCACGGTGGCGCAGTGGTAGCGCTGCTGCCTCGCAGTTAGGAGACCCGGGTTCACTTCCTGGGTCCTCCCTGCGTGGAGTTTGCATGTTCGTCCCGTTTCTGCGTGGGTTTCCTCCGGGCGCTCCGGTTTCCTTCCAAAGACGTGCAGGTTAGGTGGATTGGCGATTCTAAATTGGCCCTAGTGGGTGTGGGTGTGTGTGTCCTGAGGTGGGTTGGCACCCTGCCTGGGGTTTGTTTCTTGCCTTGTGCCCTGTGTTGGCTGGGATTGGCTCCAGCAGACCCCCGTGACCCTGTGTTCAGATTCAGCAGGTTAGAAAATGGATGGATTTCATACAGACAATTCTCTAATTCTGTTGTAAGTATCTCCATCCCTCTGCAAACTGGAGAGATGCCACATGGTGAGTGCTAAGGAAATGAAGGTTACCTTACATCCACAATATCTGTGAATTGAAGAGACTTTGTGGAGCATAAAGAGGGATGTATTAAATATTCCTGCTCTCAGCTGGTAGTGTTGTGATCACTACCACTAAAGAAGCTGTCTCACGCCATATCAGAGAAACAGCTCATCTGTGGATGGCATGGGTGAAGATCCAGTGTGAGGATAAACATTATGCAGCGACCTCACCGTAACAGAGTAACAGATTCAAAAAGGAAGACACGGCAGGACAAAGAAGTGATTGCAGAACAATTTGCTTGTAACCGTTGTAATAAAGAAACAGAAATAATTATAAAGGTTTGGGGTTTTCCGGCCCCGTGTACTGTAGACTTTTGCACAGGTCAGTGTTTGCATTCAGCGTTACAACACTCAATTTTGCAATGGTGGACGAGGACACTTTATGGCATGGGACCGGAAACAAACAGATGGAATGCTGGGAAGGAACCGAGATAATGTATGGGAGTCATGACACCATCAGAGGTGGACCAGAAGGAAGGAAAGAATGCGGAATTGGTAGCGCGTGGTTAGGGAGTCCGGGCGTATTCATGCCGGCGTTGCTTCTGTCGTTCTGCAGGGATAAAGAAAGAGAGGTTAGTACCCCGCCTTTGCCCCCAGGCACGATATACTATGCTGCGCGTCAGGTCTTTATGCTGCTCCCTATGCGCTTGCGCGTGTGTGACACCGTCTAAGAAGAATACACAAATGTAAACAAAAGTGAACGACACTAAACTATTTACAATTATTAATAAATCCTTCACTGTCATGGCCCTGAGAGACGCCATCAAAGAAATGTCTCATTTTTTAAAGAGAAGATCATCCCACCCCCATGTTCGTCCCTCGTCCTTATATCACACACCTTCCCATCACCCCCACCCCACACTGTCCAGAAATTCCCACTTCAATTTCCAGCCCCTCCATTCAGCGTACCACCCCTTTTCTTCCTTTTAGTGTCACTCACATCCCCGATGGTAGTTCTCCGCACCGCTCTCCGCCCTTTCTTCTAGATTCAACAGTTCCTTTTCCCCCAGGCTTAACCCCAGCTGGGATGCTACAATTAGGTGTGAATGATTCAAAACTGGACAGCCTCAATTGCTTTTTAAGTTGAAAGAAATATCACATTTTATGGAGAGTTGTGGCTACTATTCTGTCATTTTGGGTATTGTGGAGAATCAGCCTAAGCTTCCTATTTCAGATGACATTTAATGATGGACAGGTTATGATCCGATTAGTTAGAGAGGAAAAAGCAGGAAGGGGTCTGGAATAAGATATACTAAAAAAGTGAGGCACATTGCAATTAAAGCTGAAATGTGTGATCCAGACTTTGAAATGTAGTCTGAATTTGTCTGCACTACCAAATACAAGAGGGCTGATTCACTCTGTTGTGAACACTGTAAGCATGAGTCATACTGAACACTGCTGTCTTCAACCAGGCAACTTTGGATAAAATAAACCATCCAATATGTTCCTTGTGTGGATACAGTAAAGTGAACCTGCTGTATTCAGATGTTAATGGCTTTAAACGTAAACCTGGGGTACATCTGGACAGGTCTCACCATCTTACTGCCATCTACAAGCCTGTTATTGAAAGTAGCAGCTCTTTATTTTTTAAGTTCTTATGTGTGTTTGGGGGTCGTTGTTTGTTTGTTATAATATATGAGGGGGTACCCAAAAATAACTGGAATTAAAAAAAATTGCTTTAATAATTTTAACTTACTGAAACTTTTGTCTCCTTCAAAGTACTCTCCATTTGAATGAATGCACTTATCCCAACAGTTTTCCCACTGGTGGAAACATTTTTGGAATTGCTGAAGAGGAACATTGTGCAAGGCCTTTCACCAATTTTTCTTTGACTTTCTCCATAGTACAAAAACGTTTTCCTTAGAGTTCTTTTTTCATAAGCGGGAACAAGAAAAAGTTGTACGGAGCAAGATCAAGTGACATTTCCCAAAGCAAAATGTAACTGTTCTTTATGATCACCCATCACAACTGTAGTGATGCTTGAAACTGCTTTTAAAGAGACATCTTTAAGTAAAACCCAGGTCTACGAGTGGTTTTCACATTTCAAACAAGGGGAAATATCACTTGATCTTGCTCCATGTGACTTTTTCTTGTTATTATAAGAATTTTTTTCCTCTTGGGGACAAATACATTATGTCTAATCTTATCTGATTTCACCAGTGGAGTCCTTGAGGGGTCTGACTTTGGGTTTAACTTTTTTTGATTTACATCGATAACATAGATTTTGGTATAGTTAGAATATTTGTGAAATTTTGCAGATGATGCTAAAATTGAAGGAATGACAGACACAGTAGAGGTAGCAAACACAATTCAAGATTTGAACAAACTTCAGAACTGGACAAGCACATGGAAAATGTAGTTTAATGTGGAAAAGTACAAAGTATTACACATGAGCAAAATGAACATCAATGATACAGCATGGGAGACACTGTCCTACAGAAAGCAACCTCTGAAAAGGATTTAGGCTTTTATGTTGACAAAGCATTTTCATCCTCTAAGCAATACACAGAAGGCAAATAAAATGTTATGTTATATCTTAAAAACTGTTGAATTTATGGGATTCAACAAGGGATGTTATGCTCTGACTGTATACAGTAATGCAGTAGTAAGGCCACGTCTGGAGTATTGTGTGCAGTTCTGGTCATCACACTACAGGAAAGACATAGCAGCACTCGAAGCTGTGCAGAGGAGAGCAATCAAGGACATGTCCTACTGTGGCAGACTCAGAGAATTAAACCTGTTTAGTCTCGATCAGAGGAGACTAGATGAAGACTTAATTCAGGTCTTCCAAATTATCAAAGCAGAATTCTTTTGACAAAATGGCAAATCATGTACTTGGGGACACCCGTGAAAATTAAATGGAAATGTGTTTAAAACTGAAGCCAGGAATTACATCTTCGTGCAAAGAGTTGTGAAAGTCTGGAAAAAACTACTAAGACATGCAGTTCAAGCAGAAACCTTGAGAACCTTTAAGAAGTATCTGGATGAGATATTGCGACAGCTTAGATTTAGCTAAAGAAATGAGCCTGATGGGCTGAATGGTCTCCTCTTGTTTGCCAAATGTCTTTTGTTCTTATGTTACTGAACCTTTCCTATGTGTGTCCCAGAGAGTGAGAACTTTTTCTGGCAGCAGCGATCTCAGACAGGAATAAACCATTAAAAGGATGTGCTCATACCAGAACACTTTTACAATGGGCAATCAATCTGACAACATCAAAATAAGCCAATTGATGGATATGGAACAGATTTATAGATATGGAAGGCACCATATGGAGACCACCGTATAGATTACATTGTTGTTTGGTTGCAATTGCTTATTTTATTCTGGACATAATCAGTTATTTATACATATAAATAAATAGTATTTAACATTTTTTTACCCCCATCTATATGTAAAGCGACCTTGAGTTTGTGAAAGGCGCTCTATAAATGCAACTTATTATTATTATTATTTATGATTTAATACTATGTGTAAAATATTTCTTATCAAGTGTCAGTACTAAGCTGCCACCCAAAATCAATAGACCTCCTAGGCAGGGAGACCTCAAATCTTTACTTCACGGATTTAATACTTCTAGTGGGATGTGTGGTAAAAATTGGAGCATTTAACGCACTATTATTATTTTTTTAATTGCTTCCCTGTGTTGCCTTACACTTTCCACCCCAATCCCCTCTCTTTTGTTTTGATACCACCATCCAGATATCTAGCTAAAGGTCTATTAAATTGTCAAGAGAGAAGCAGTGTTATGCACAGAGCATCTCACTGCCAGATGTAATGGAAGGTCTCCATCCACAAGCAACATTGTAGGTAAAAAAGAAAATCAAGACAGCAAACCTTTGCTCCATTGCTCCTATGAAGGCCTGAATCTGCTTTGAACCCTGCACTGACCCGCTGTGCCAGGTCAGCTAGGGGGTTGAAAGATTATGATGATATATGAGCATGCAAACTGTTTTGCTTTGTGTTCCTTTAGAAAAGATTTCTTCCCAAAACTCCATCCTGTTGAAAGCCAACTGGACTCTGTCACTGTCATGCTGGCTGCAGTTGAAATGATACAGTTCCCAAGGGAAATTTGATAAGGAAGCCTACAAGAATTTGTACTGCTGTCTCCCACATTTAAAGAAAAATCATCAAAATAGTCCAGAATGTATGTGTGCCTGCAGTCAAGAGTGGCAGCTCATCCTACAATAAGTTACTTGCTGAGAGTGAAACTCATTCCCACCTTTATCAAAAATAAAGTGTGGGGTGTTATCAGCTTCTTATGCTGTAGTGGTATCTAACAAACTTGTTGATCAAAATCTATAAAGTGTCCAAATTTTAAAAATTAAACAAATCCATCCACCTTTGTGATCCACTTAGTAAAACAGAGGATCTTAAGCATCCAGATATTATCTCAGCAGCATTGGGCCCAAGACAGAAATCACCACCACAAGTCACATGAGCACACAGCTCCCACACTGTGATAATTTAATGACACGAGCTGAACCAATATGGGATGAATATCAAAGCAGAGTATTCAGAGAAAACCCTCATAGAAACTGTGAAGGAGGTACATGCCAACTCCACGCTGACAGTGAGTAGGACAGGAATCGAAACCCAACTAACCTTCGTATGTTTATTAGACAGTTCAGCCACCATCACAAGAACACTGGCTGCATTGCTGAGAAGGGTTGCCTTATCCACTTCTTCCATCAGCTTGTCTGACTTTATATATTAAGATAAGTCTTCTGAAGAAGCTCATCATAGACATGTTTTTGGTCTTTATTATTTGCCTACTCCCATTGTCTTATCTTGTTATTGGTTCTAGAAAGCCCAAGAGGCTGCAAATGCCAACTCTAGCCCAGTTCTGCACGGTATTCTTTATATATTTGTATCAATCCAAAAAGTTCAAAACACTTCTCATAGAAATGTAACAAGTATGACAAGCATTTATGTCCATTTTACTAATTTACTTCAGTTTTGTGCAACTTGTCCTTTTAAATGAATCCCAAAATGGCTTTTAGAGCTGTATCTTATTTTTGTTAATGGTTACACTTTTGGAGATAATTAAGGGAATATAAACTCAGAATAGCAGTTGTCAAATAAATCAGCCTCAGACACACAGAAAAGTTTGTGGTAGCCCCCCCTATCCCTGCAAGGGCTGCAAAAAGTTTTTTTATTAGTCACACTGATGTGCACAGTTCGAGTTCTCAGTATGAACTGATTTCTTAAGTCAAAATGGCGTCTTTACAGACCAGGTCCCGGAAGTGATGTCATCTTGGATGCCGGAACCGGAACTGATGTTTCAAGATGGCAGCAGAAACAGAAGTGGTGTCTTTCGGGGCATTTTGAGGAGCAATCAGACAGGTTTTCCCGTATTTGGTCTGCAGAGAAAACAGAGGAAGGTTTATTGCACCACACCACCTCCTGGCCTGGTGTGGAATTACCTTCTTTCGGTCCACTCAGCTTCCTCCTATTCACACGTGTGTGACATAGTCTTAAGATGAAAATATACCAACTGTATGTATTATAATGATACAAGTAGAAAACACATTCTAGAATGAGAGCTGAAACAAATGACAGATTTACAAAAGATACGATTAATTAGGACACTAATGACAAATTCTACTCAAGTAATGACAGCGGAAAGACAGATGCAAACAATTAAACATACTGAAGATCACAAACTACTTCCATCCAACTTTCACTTGTGTAGATAATAAGGCTGACTCAAGCACATACCAAATGAAGGAGAATGTTTTACATTAACATAAACTAAAGAGCAGCCTCTTTAGTGCAAAGGTCATACTCTGGAATTCAGCAAGATTAGCAAATTACCTGCCCAGGACAGACTGTTAGAATAAAAGAAGCACCTTTAACTATCCATCCATCCATCCATCCATCCATCCATTATCCAACCTGCTATATGCAGTCACGGGGGTCTGCCGGTGCGAATCCCAGCCAACACAGGGCGCAACGCAGGAAACAAACCCCGGGTAGGGCGCCAGCCCACTGCAGACCTTTAACTAATTAGACATATATAAACGAAAGACCTGTGTTTGTTTGGCGCAGTCCGCTCTGCTTATGCTCAACCACAGCCACTAGATGGCGCCTGCATTCACTTTTACATTTTTCAGGGCTTGCTTGCACCTCACTTCTCACTACAAAAGACCAGTATGCAGCAAACGGCGCCTCGCAACAGCGACATCATGCTAATAACACAGGTGAAGAGACTCAACGTCAAAACAAAGCAAACGCTGCAGCTCAACAATGTGCAAGTGGAACACCTCAGCAACGGAGGGCAAGGCTTGAAGTTTTCACTAAAAACATTGTCTATCTGAATAATAGGACTCATATGCCAGTGATACGGCTAAGATATGCTATCGCCAGTATTTTCTTATGAAAGCCAGTAGAGCTGTAAGCACAAGGTGGGTACACGTCAATTGGTAATTGTAAAGAGTTAGCTGACGTCTGTCTGAATTCACGAATATAATAAAACTGATATGTTCAGGTTATTTTTCGTCCCAATGACCACATGCAACTTAACAGTTATATACTTACTAACCCAAGTGTCATGGGATGTCCAAGAATTATAAATACTCGTGGATTTTAGTACTGTTCAGTTGAGCCTAAATCCTACTTAAGGTTACGGTGTTGGGCTTCCTTGGTATAAATTAAGGAGCCTTCGAATCATCCAGAGCTTCAACTGTTTATTTATTAAAGAGAAAATCCCTGACACCACCCACACTCACAAAATGGCCAGTTTGAGACTAGAAACTAACCCAACTAACATATCTTTGGGTGATGTGGGAGGAAAATGCATGCATACATGGAGACGACATACAACTTCCATACTTACAATGATCGGGCGTGGAATTAGGACGCTCGCACTTAACTGAAATTGGAGTCCAATTAAGATCAGTAATTAGCTGGATTTCTCTGAATACCATGAGACCAGAACTGGTCACCCAACTCTACAATTAGCTACTTTAAGGATCTTTAAAAGAAAATGTTGAATATATAACTGTGATGTGAACCAGAGAAAAAAGGTGCTCTTGTTTAAGAGATAGACACACACTACTAATAACATTTTTAATCTCACAATTTCTCTTTT
The DNA here is from genome assembly GCF_016835505.1 of Polypterus senegalus. Lineage (NCBI taxonomy): Eukaryota > Metazoa > Chordata > Cladistia > Polypteriformes > Polypteridae > Polypterus > Polypterus senegalus. The sequence continues at coordinate 106,996,227 of NC_053168.1, forward strand.
TCCCACTCCTTTTTCTCAGTGCTATGCACATAATGTATGGCACCAATCTCAGTGATGTGTGATTCACAAATGAATAATTGTTTTTGAGCAACTCTTTTCAGAAATCAATTCAACTGAGCAGAAAAGTAGCATTATGGTGCATGCGTGTTGCTACAAGCGTTTTTTTGTTTTGCAGGGAAATGTATAAAGTTTATGGGCAAGTAGCTCCTGTCTTATTCACGATTCTTATTATTCTCTGATCATATTTATATTATTCTGTATTGCAATAATGACATATTTGTACAATTAATTTTGCACAGGCCTCTATCCATAAACAGAAACAATGCTTGTAGAAGCCCATTTGGAGCGCCAGGCAGGGAGGGGAGACAGTGCCCCTCGATGTCCATAACAGGTGGTCAGTATTAGACACTTAGAGGGGAGTCCTCCCTCAGTTTCCAGTGTTGTAGTGTTTAGAAAGTGTGTGCCTCTGAACTTTCATAAACAGCACCCCTAATGGACTGATTGGCTTAAGCTGTAATCGCCATTCCCAAATTTTTTGGTGTGGGGACCCTGTGCTGTACCCGGCAAGATGCCACCCTGGGTGGCCGCCCATGTCACCCATACGTAAATTTTCCATTGAACAGAATAGTAAATATGAAGGTGTTTTATGTTCCTGTGTGGGTTCAACAAATGAAACTGCAGTCACACAAAACTGAGCTTATCAAAAGTTACACTTTTAATTTCTAACAATTATATGTTGTTTTCAACTTTAGAAAACTGATATGCAGCTTAGCAGGACTCACAGACTGTAGATACTGCTTAGACGATTCTTTCATGTTTAAGCAGAAACATAACCAGCAATCGAGTTGCACGACTTTTGTTCAATGGTTTCTTGAAAAGGTGAACCATATCAGAGCTCAACTGAAATGCGTTGGTCTCTAATTTTTGATTATTTGTAAGAAATTTGTAAGGGATGCCCCTTATTCATGTTACAGCTTCCATCATGCCTCAGTGTGTGTGTTCATGTAGAGTGAGCTCTGTACTGTTGAATGCATTACATATGTGCCTGTGCTAAAGTGGACGTCAACATTCATTTGTATTAAATTAATGACCTCTGCCAGCAATACACACAGCTCAGTGACACAGCTCAGTGCAGTCATTAGACAGCAGTAATGACACCACACCAATAAATTCTGAAAGATGCAATAGTTTTTTTCCAAAATGAGACCTCCACTACTTGGGGTCTGAATCATAATTCTTTGGAAATAGCTGACATCTCTACAATATATGACTCTAGAATCAGTATTCATTTGCATGCTAGCAGCTTAATTAGCCCCCATGTAACATACATAGGCTATGAGTTAGAGGTTTTTGAGCATGCAGAGTCTATTTCTGCGCATATTTTGATATTTCCCTTTCATTTTTTTAAATATTTTGTGTACCAATTTAATTTTTTCTTTTATTCACAAATGCTGGTATTTTGTGTGTTACTTTATGGTCATGCCCATATTGTTTATGGTTGCTTTGGCTATTGGTAGCACGTGACCAGAACTCATGTGCGTGAGGTCACAGGTATTTTCATATTTAAAATGTGTGAGTGCCATGCTTGATGCTCCAGCATCCCAACCAGGATGGACGCTGGTTCCTTAGCAGGAGGGGAGGCCGGAATGGAAGGATGGAGGACAAGCGTTCTAACTGGCACAGATGCTTGTACCTTTCCCGTAAGGTGGCCTGTTTGGATATACAGATTGTGTCGTGTCTCTTCAGGGTCATGGTTTTCCCCAATACACATAATGACAGTATCCCATTGGTGGAACCCCCAGATGGATACCCACAGGGCAGAGTAGGAATTGTAGTCCTGTGGGACAGCCCTGTTGGGTTTCTTGTTTTACCACCAAGGGAAGCACAATCCCATCTTTGAAGGACTTCCACCTGACATGCACTGCTGTGGCACTGGAAGTACTTCTGGGTCTGGCATAAAAGAAGTATTTTTTCCTGACTGAGGAGGAGATTAATGAAACTGTGGGAACTGTGGAAGGAGGAAAAAGAGGTTGTGACTTTGTTATATTATCTGAAAAAGAGGAAGTTGGATACTCGTGAAGGTATTGGCTTAAATAAAGCTCCTTGTATTTGAACCCCTGACTGTGTTGTGTAGTTGTGTTTTAAGGGCATGGTGACGCCGCCCCCAGGCTACAGGTGGCAACACACCATTAACAACATAGAAATTTCTAAATTTTCTCACATACTTTTGGTATGTTAGTTATTGCAAAGTTCTATTTAGGGACTTTTCGTTATTCATTGACTGGTATGGCTCATGGATCTTGTCTACTATTTGTTTATAATGGCTGCCTTCTCCTCCTTGTTGAACTTCCCTTGCCATGCATCATTTTCCTGTTTGGCATGTGAGTTGTGAATCTAAGAACAGTGCCAATACAAGGTGAACCCAAGCAAATCATATCTGCCAGTGGTTAGTTTCAAACCTGCTCATCATGTTTCCTTCTAGATTTCTTATTGATGTCAAAAACATTTATCCTGTGAGAGGATGAATTTGTGAAACCTCTTAAAAGGTGGAGGGTTGAAGCTTTTGAAGTAGTATGAGGAGAACTATTAAACTTCTGCTGATCTTGTTTAACAAGGAAGTTTTCACTTGTAGCCATGGATTTCCACGACCCTCCTACCAACCAATCGCCCTCCCCCTTCACAGTCCTAGAAACTGAAAATGTTTTTCGGCAGCCACAACTGGCTTCAGACCAAGTTCTGCGCAAATCTAAATATTTTAATAATTGGACCTCAGACTTGAAATCCATACTTTTCTAATTAGTCACTCGGAGGCATGTGATCTGAATGCATTTTTAATTCTGAAGCACTAAAGCCCTCTGGCAGCGGAAGCAGTGCGGTGTCTGGCACCCTTGTCTATGAGAACAGGGCTATCCCATTAGGCTGAACCTTAATAGAAGTGAGCTAATGAGCGCCCCCTGGCTTAATGTGTGCAGGATGGGGAGTTATTGGACTGTCTACATTTTTATGAGGCTCTAATTTTCTTGGACTGTGGAATAATATCTAAACTGTTTTCAAGCTACATATCTGCATTTTTTTAGCAAGTTTAGGGTCGCGGTCACATTTAGTGCCGAGTCAGAGCACCGCTAGGCATCATTAAGGCTGGGCTCTGTCTACCACAGGCATCTTGCTTTATTTCTGATCTTCTAATTGAAGTTACACTTATTGATGCAGGAGCGCTATTGATGGACGCATTGAAACATCTAAAACATTATAACTTCAGTGATTTTCAGCTTCACAAAGTAGCAGAAATGATATGTCTCTTACATTTTCATTTCTTATAACTTTTCCTAAAATACAATCCTTTGTTTGGAGTTTGGAACAGTACCTCCCACTTCCTTTTTATTTTCTTAATGTGCTTTCTTCGCTTGAGTTGTAGTTGATGGAGCGATGTAAGCTTTGACTGCTGTGGTTTTGGATAACTGCTGGGCTTATATTCAATTAGATAAATATGGTGATAACCGTTGTGACCGTTTCGATCTTTACATAAAAGAGCGGATCACATTGGTTGTGGTTTAGAATGAATGAAGGACAGAACACTTTGAAAGTGCAAGGTTAAAGAACAATCAGAGTCTGGCACTGATCGTTGCCAAAATTTCTGTAATCATTCAACAAAATAAAAGGGCTAGACAGCACTCAAAGTCACGACAAAACAAAATCAAAAGTGAAAGACTTTGTCTTGCTAGAATCTTTCCTTCATTTTGAAAATTAATTGCAGGTTCTTTCTGAGCATGTGGCTTGCTGTTTTAGAGATGGTTGCTGTGATGTCACATGTGTACAGGCATATGAAGAACACAAGGATCAGGGCCACATAACCGTCATTCTCGAGTGCTTAAGGAGGATAGCGAGTCCACATATAAACCACTTTTTTGAAAGTCTCTGTGCACTATATAATAAAATAATAAATAATATCCTATTTTATATAAGAATGGTGATCAAGTAGATCCAAGTAACTATAGGCCAGTAAGCTTGACGTACCTTACAGATAAATTAATGGAAGGAATTATTAAGGAAAAGATCGAGCAGCACATTGCAAGAAGAGTGTTCTCAAATACTCAACATAGGTTCAGATGAGGGAGGCCGTGTTTTACTAACATGCTGGAATTGTATGAGTAAGTAACAAAAGCATTCGATCAGAAAGGTGCATATACTATAATTTATCTCCATTTTTCAGAAGGAATTTGATACGATGCTGCATGAGAGGTTGGGCATCAAACTTAAAGGGATTTCTGGGCACATTGTGTATGCAGGTGCAAGATGAGGACGGGAAAAGGGTGACGGTGCGAGAGACCTTATCAAAATTAAATGACATTAAGAGTGGTGTCTTTCAAGAATCACTGTTGGGCCTCTGCTCTTTTTAATATATATCAGTGATCTGGATAGGAATTGAAAGAGCAGGCTGGTTATGTTTCCAGATGATATCAAGTTAGATGGAATGCCGGATAATCTACAATTACTCGGCTGATTATAGATGGAGCTAGATATCATACAGGCTTGGGCAGATTTGTGGCAGATTCAATTTAATTTAAGTAAATGTTAGAAATTACATGCAGTAGGAATAAATATTAGATTTGAATACACAATGGGAGGTCTGAAACTAGAAATTAACCCTAATGACAAGGACCTAGCAGTCCTAGCAGTGGACTCATTTTTACGAAAAATTCACAGTGTACACTCTTAAAAATAATTATTCCTTGTAGAACCCTTGATTAACTAGTGACCATTTCATTCTTCACATTTAAAATTGTTTCTTTCGATTTTGAAAAGGTTTCTGATATGTGGATAAAACAGAAATCTTTACTATATAGTAGGCTATCTGGCAGAGTACTGAGAGATCAAGAAAATCTGAACTTAGTCTGTGTTAGTGTCCGTGTTAGTGTATGTAGCAAGAGTCCTTTTAAAATAACGAATCCTTTGACATTTAACAAATCTCTGCTTACCAATTCATGGTTATTTATGGAGCCTGTTAAAGATGTAAATAAGTAAAGGTTCTTACTGGAACCTTCATGTAGATAGTTTTAATGGGAACCATAAATGGTATCCCTATGGATCTGTTATTTTTAAGAGTGAGCAAAAGCCATTAAGAAGGTTAACAGAATGTTAGGTTATATAGCATGAAATGTAGAGTACAAGTCCAAAGAGGTTCTGCTCAAGCTTTATAATGCACTGGTGAGGCCTCATCTGGAGTACATTATGTACAGTTTTGTCTCCAGGCTACAAAAACATCATAGCAGCACTAGAAAATGTCCAGAGAAGAGCGACTGGGCTGATTCTAGAACTGCAGGGGATGAATTTTGAAGAAAAATTAAAAGAGCTGAGCCTTTTCAGTTTAGGCAAAAGAAGATTAATAGGTGACATGATTGAAGTGTTTAAAAATATGAACAGAATTAGCACAGTGGATAGAGACTGTGACTTTAAAATGAGTTCAAGAAGAACACAGGGACACAGTTGGGAACTTGTTAAGAATATTAACAAGGATCTTATTCTAGACACTGAGAACCATAGACACGCGGAATAAGTTACCAAGTAGTGTGGTTTAGTAGGACTTTAGGGACCTTCAGAACTTGACTTGATGTTATTTAGGACAAAAATTAGTTGTATAGGACTGACAAGCTTTGTTCCGCTAAATGGCCTGTTCTTGTTAAAAAATTTCTAATGTTCTAATGACTCCATCAACATGCAATGAAAAAGTGACCTATTCTAACGTGGAGGTGCATGATGACATCACAAATGACTAAAGTAACAGTAAAAGAAATGACATTTATGACATGGCCAGCCAATAAAAAGTTTGTATAACTTTGTCCATGAGGTCAATAAGTAAGGTTACTTTGGATTACATAAGTAAAAAGTGACTAACCAATTTTACAATGATTAATACTTCATTTTATACAATTAAAATAATACTTATTATAATTAGCAAATTTTATTATTAATTTTATCCTTTTTAAATTAATTATTTTAACTTCACTATATTAATTAGTGTTTTGCCTTACAGCTGCTATATACATAGGCATTGGTACTACAGTCATTTTTATTTATAAAATCTTTCCGGTCATCATTAGCCTCCTTAGGTTTCAAAGCGCCCACCTTCCTTCCTTACTTTCCTCTCCAGAGCTTTCTTCCTCTGTTGTTTGATTTCCACATTGTATTCTCAAGTTCTTAATATAATCTGTTTTCTTCACAACATTTGGTGTATGTCTTCCCACCTGCTCCACAGAATACATTTGCATTTTCTCCACTCAGCTTGGATCCAAAGGTTTCTCCAGTGTTTTTGCCATCATTGTCATTTGTTCAATCCCCTTCTATGTTTTTCTGTATCATCCTTACAGGACAATATTTTTGCCTGCTAGATGCTAAAGCTGTGTACATCCCAAAGCTAAACTGGCCCTGTACTGTATACAGTATGTCATTTATGATTCTTTATTATTTTTTATTACTTGTCTGACACCTTTCTATGAGCTGTCTTACAGCATTTTAGATACGGTGGATTACAATTCTTTTGTTTTTCCTGTTGGAGCACCAGTGGGTGAAGTGACTTGCTCATGGTCACGCAGTGTCAGTAATGGGTCTTGAACCTGCAACCTGAGGGTTTGAACTTGAAAATCCAAAGTCTTAACCCTGCAATGGATGGGTGTAGATTAGTTCTTAATTTGTGCCTAAAGCTGCCAGAATATTATTTAGTCCCCAGCAATCCTTAGCAGGATATACCAGATTCAGTAACAAAAGTATGGATGGAATTTGTTCCTGTAGGGTCCATCAGTTAATTTGCCCAAGCAGCAGATTTTGGAGCTTTTAACTGGTCATGTGCTTCTCAGTTCCAGGGTTTCCCAGCAAGCATTAGGGCTGGCAATAAGATCCCTCGTTTAGAAAGAGACTTTTAAGAGCCAGGCGGGAGGTCACTGTGGAAAAACATTTGTGGAATGAATATTTAAGTTGATACCAGTGGGAATTATAATGAACTTGGCCGCTTTTTGAACATTCCAGATGCTTTTCAGGCTTTATTTTATAGGACTTATGTTGCTCATTATGAACGATTTGGTGTCATTTAGTTCGTTTTGTGACTTACACTTTGCTTCCGGTCCCAACCACCTCCTTTAAACTTGATTACTACATTTATAGACAATGTTTATGTGTGGAATTTATTGCACACATTTTTGAGGTTTTTTTAGGGGTGGGGAGGAGGAAAAAGGGAAATCTGACTTTGTACCTCTGTGTGTAAGATAGAATTGTGAATCTGAATGGTTTGTTTAACAACTGGACCACACAAAGTTGTTGGGATGTCATAGTCAAATCAGTCAAAGACATGATTGAGGTGGGCTGACACAGAGACATATTGGAAGTCAGAGTCTTAACTGGAATTTGACAAGTTTGACTCCTGTGAATACACCATTAATTGAATTGATTGAGAGATTTGATGGGTGGCAGCAACATAGGCGAAGAGTTTGGTTTCAGAGAAAAGAAAATCTATGACTTAAGTGGTATTTGAACTGGGTGCCTTATTTCATTATTATTCTGTTCCTCTATATAAATGAATTTTGCTTAGCCCTTAGCAGTCTATTACAAAGGTTTTGTTACACTTCTCTTATTATTACTTTAACAAATGTTTTGTTACACATCTCTTATTTCTACTTTACTATTGTGTTTTGTTCAATTTTTTAGGTGCATTTGCATATAATACAAAGAGCACCTACTGCAATAGCCATGTCTCTCTGTCTGTGTGAAACATCTTGGATGCCAATAGCCTGATTTTGTTGAAATTTAGCACACTAATTCTTACAGAAAATTTGTTTGGACATTTCACTTTTGAATGAGATATCTCAAATATAGAGCGCTGTACACATTTCCAAAATTTCTGAATTTCCCATTGAAAGACATTGATAAATTTGCAAATGTATCCATCCATCTTAAAACACAGAAACATCAAGTAGTTTACTGTTACAATTTTATCTTCAGAGCGATTCCTTCAAGTTGTATATTTTGTATCTTTTTTTTCTTTTACTCATTTAACAGCCACTCTTGATGACCAAACAGTAAAACACCTGCAGTTGTGTCCACTGAAGCAAGTGCACTTCAATGTGGGACACGGGATGGGTCAGATATAGACAGGGTCAAATGTTAGTGAGGTTGGATGACTGAATATTACTGTATAAGACAAGTAAGAGTTAGATCGATGTGTATCTACAGTATTTGTTGAATACAATAATAATGATATTCTTTGTTTATTCAATAAAGTAGTAATTATATTGTTTACTTATTCACCATACAAGGTTAACTACCATCCCTTACCGAATCAGAATGCAGGGTTAGGTCTTGTTATATGCTAACAGTCTGTTTCTGCCTTCCTGCAATCCCACTGTGGATGCAGAGTGTCTTGCACAGGCCTTAGTAATGGCAGCTCACTTCTCCTTAAAATCTAAGCATGTAAGTGACATGGTATTCATGTCCATAAGATGTGTTCTCAGTATTTCTGTTACACTAAAACCAACCTCATGGCTGCATTATCTAAAGGTTATAATGATCCAATATTTCTCTGACACTGTAATTTATCATAATCATAATTTATCATAAACAATTTGCTTACAGTAGATGATGAGAACATTACCCCTAAATCCATTTCAGAGTTTCCATCTTGTACAACAGTGTCTCCTTTTGCCCTCCTCTAAAACTTTGCACTTTTCTACATCAGACTCCATTTCCCAAGTGTTTGCCCAGTTCTGAAGATTGTCCAGCTCTTTCTGAATTCTTTTTGCTGCCTCGTCAGTATCCGCATCCTTCCAATTTTAGTATTCTTTAACAGGCTATCATGAAGAGAAGTAACTGAATGATAACAGCTCATTATTTATTATTTCCCTTATAGTAATTGTTTGTGTTTTGTATGGGAAACAGTCACAGAAATAATAAATTAATTTAGCATTTGATGAAACACTTTCATATTATCACACCATATTCAAACTGATTGTATTGGGTTGCTACGTTTTCCTGTTCTTTGGAATATCACTTTGCAAGTGGTATATGTATTATCCTTTTACACATCATATATTGTGAGACATGCCCGGACACCATCAGACAGACACCGCATCTTTATAAAAAGGTCTTTTATTTTGTCCTCCATCATAAATACACAACTCAGTCCCACACGGTCCACTGGGCCTTCTTGCCCCAATCACCTTAATACTGGGCCTTTCTCACTCTATACCTTGTCACTCTGTCTCTTGGACCGCCTTTCCTCTCTCTATGGGAGCCTTGTCCTGCTCCCACTCCCGACTCTAGCTCTCAGACTGTAGGAAGGCGGGCCCTTTTATCTTCACCCAGATGTGCTCCAGGTGCTCCCTCTGACATCACTTCCTGGTGTGGCGGAAGAGCACTCGGAAGCACTTTGGGCGACCTTGGAGGGATTCTACTCCATCTTCTTGGGTGTGGCGGAAGTAAATCCATCCCGGGCCTCCTAAGACTCGGGGCGACCCCTGGCGGTGGCCACAGGTTAAAATAGGCGTAAGCCTCCTTGTTCCTCTCCTGTGGTCCTCCTCTGTTCCAGGACGATTGCCCCCTCGTGGCCCGGAGGACGTATGTGCCACCTTCCGGTCCCTCCAGGCGTCCCGGCTGGGTCGTAGCCCCAGCGACTCGCCACAACATATATTGTAAAATTTTGTGTTTTATTATGAACACTTTGAGCTGGAACTCACTATTAAATTCAATATATACTGTAAAGTGAAGTTTGGACATTTGAATAATCAGTAGGTGCGCTGGGCTACATGGCTACACTAATTAAGCCTCGATAGTCTTAAATTGAGCATAATTTACCTTTCTGAGTTTGTATGATTAGTGACCTGGTGGTCACACATGTTAAAGTGTCACCCACTTGTGTTACTACAACACTGTGACAGAAGTCAACTTACTGACATATTTTATCTGTGGATGTACTGAATTTTTATAGTGACTCTTCGGCACTGCGGTGTAAGCTTCTTGGCAGATGGCACACAATTTAAAAGCCTTCAGCCTGAGAAGACGCAATCAGGCCTCTGATCTCATCTCACCGGTGCCTAATGTACAAACAGAGCCATCACAATGTTTAGGTTACTTTTGTGAATGTATACAATGACCCAAACTCTTGTTTGAAACATTTTAGGTTGACATGAATCCCATTGTTTTATAGACTTGGGTTTTTGCCAGTTCACTTTATGCCTTCCACAAAAGAGCTTTTTTCTTTCTTTGTGTCAGAGGAGTTGCAGTCCTTAACTGGAGTGGGGGCAGGATTAACCAGTGGGCCGATGGTGGGATTTTTTGATCCAGCTGCTGGTAACTATTTATAGCAGCCCTCCGGCAGTGTTAGGAGGCTCATGGCTTGTACCTTCTATGGCATTATCCAGCCTGCATTAAAAGCTTGTGCCATTCTTTTAACTATTAATATTTGACGTGAATATTATGCTTTGTAATGACACAGCAGTTAAGAGTAACCTTATACAATCACAATCACCGCTAGCTGGAGAGCTACATATTCAGTGTTAGATATGGCTGATGAACTCTTTAAATACACTGGTATTTCAGTATGCCAAAATTGTAATAGTTAACTTATTTTAAAAACGTTGTGTGAGAGTGGGATAGTGGTGCAGAGCTGGACCCTAATCTTAATCTCAGCTGGGGTGCTCTTTGCAAGGACATTGCATGTGCTATCCATTGGTGTCCCAAACAGACTCTCCAAAGAGATTGGTAGTCTCTGAACTAACCTGAAGTTATTGCTGTGTAGGTGAGTGTGCCAGCTCAAATATGTAGATGGTCCCTGCCTTGTGCTCATCAATCCAGAATTATTTAGACACATTGGTGGTTTGGTAAATATAATTTCTACTTATCAACAACAACATTTATTCATCTAGCATGTTTTCATACAAATTATATAGCTCAAAGTGCTTTACAAGATGAAGAAAAAGAAAAGAAAAATATAAAAATCAGATTAGGCAATACTAAGTAACAAAGAATAAAGTAAAATCTGATTGCCAGTAGGACAGAAAAAACAAACAAAAAAAACTCCAGAAGGATGGAGAAAAAAAACAAAATCAAAAAAGGGTTCCAAGGTCACGAGACCGTCCAGCCTCCACCGGGCATTCTATCTAACGTAAATGATCTCAATCAGTCCTCATGGTTTTCAGGCTTCACGTGGAAGATTAAGGACTGCATGGTGCTTTGATCAGGTGGTGGTGGCACAGATCGGCACCACAGAAAAACGGAAAAAGAACAGCTGAGAAAGTAGGGGTTAGTGCGGATTGCAAAGATATGATAAAAACGATAGTTAAACGCATATACAGAATACCAGGGTTACACTAAAATGAAGCTATGAGAAAGCCATGTTAAAATAATGAGTTTTTAACAGTTGTATAAAATGCTCCACCTTATTAGTCTGGCAAATTTGTTTCGTTAAACTATTCCAGAATTTAGGTACATAACAGCAGAAGGCTGCCTCACCACTTCTTTTATGTTTATCTCTTGGAATTATAAGCAGGTACATATTTGAAGATTTAAGGCTCCGATTTGGAGTGTAAGGTGAGAGGCATTGATTATTGAAAACTTTGTAAACCATAAGCCGTATTTTAAAGTCAATTTTAAATGGTACAGGTAACCAATGTAGTGACATCAAAACTGGTGAGATGTGCTCAGATTTTCTTTTCCTAGTTAAGATTCTGGCAGCTGCATTCTGCACTTGATGTCTTTTTAGGTAGTCCTGACTGTGCCCGGTGTTTAAAATACTTCACTTTCAGGCAAGTTCTGGATTTACACTCTTCCTTCAAGTTTATAAGGGCTGCATGGAGGTGCAGTGGTAGCTCTGCTGCCTCGCAGTAAGAAGACCAGGGTTTTCATCCCATGCCCTCCTAGCATGGAGTCTGCAGGATCTCCCTGTGTCTGTGTGGGTTTCCTCTCACTGTCCAAAGACATGCAGGTTAGGTGAATTGACAATGCTACATCAGCCCTATTGGGCGTTTCTTGTGTGGGGGTATACATTAGCACTCTGTCCAGGGTTCCCACCTTGTGCCCTAAGCTATCTGGGATTGGCTTCTGCACCCCGTGACTCTGGTCTGAGTCAGGCAGACACGACATTTAGGATACCTGAATTGTATAAACAAACGTGAAAAGGAATGGAAGGCTAAATGTGCTACACATTTTCTTTGGAAAGAACTTTATGATATTGACCACTGTGAAGGACTTAATATAAAAAGGCAGATTGGTAGAAATTGTCAATTTATTTTCCTAGCCTGCATTTTTGAATATTTTTTTGCCTTGTGGAGCACTTAAAGTGCAACACATCTGTTTTCTTTTGAGCTCTTGTTTTCTGCTTTGTGCATTAATATATTTCATTATATTGGATACAATTTTCTGAACCTCAGTTATTGTTTTATGGATTAATATTACCATATTCAGTCACAAATATGATTTTTCCCCAAGTACTATATTCAATTAAATATATATTCTGTCCTATTTATGTTGTATTTTAGATCACAGAACATGTATATTATAAGTATAAAGTAGCCATAACAGCATGTCCTTCTGTTCATGGAAAAAAAAGCTTTAAAATTGAAAGGTTGCTTAGTAAGCCTAAAAGAAAGGGAAAAAAATGGATAAATAACCTGTATGCTTACATGCTTCTGTGCACACATGTAGCCTGTATGCTTAAATGCTTGTTACTGTATAACCTCCTTATTGAATTAAATATCATGTTTAATATAACAATTTCATTTGCCATTTAAAAACAATACATTTGCAAACCTTTCTGAAGCATATTTCACTTTGTCATTATGGGCTATTAAATTCAGACTGATGTGCAACAATGTCAAAAATATCCATTTAAAATGAAATCTATAACAAAATACCGGGGCTGGGCAATTGGAACACTATGCACTGTATATACTTGTGTGTACTGTATATATATATACAGTGGCACCTCGGTATACGTCCTTAATCCATTCCAGATCCTTGGACTTATACCAAACAGGACGTATACCAAACAAATTTTTCCTATAAGAAATAAAGGTAAAATGATTAATCCGTTCCCATGAAAAAAAATCCTACTGTTATTGGCATATTATACATTAATAGGGTTGTATAAAATAATTTAAACACCTCTTAATACTAAATTACATAAATACAAAAGCAATTAGATGAAATAAATGAAAATTTAACCTCACTTTACTTTTTAATACCGTCTTTGTTTTTCACAATCATAGATACCGTCATTCTCGACATACGGTATGCAGCAGCCATGTCCCGGATACGCATGCCACCTTCATACTTTTCAACAATCAATTAAAATTAACGCGAAAAAACACAAAATCACATGAAAATTCACAGAGAGTTATAGCGCGGGTTGTTCACTGAATGCTAGCAACTGGTGTATTGACGCTCATGGACAGTCGTGGCTTTGTCTCGAGAGAGGTAAACAAGGGTAGCGCGCGATGTTCTAGCACGCGAGTCGTATTCCAAACAAAGGTCGTATACCAAGTTGGACTTATTCCAAAGTGGACGTATACCAAGGTATCACTGTGTATATATATATTCTCAGTACAAGCAAGTGAAATAGTCTAAATAGTTTAAATAGTCTGGGGGAAAATCAGCTATGAATTAAAAGTAAATTGTTCAGAGGATGTTGTGTCTTTAACAAAAATGAATATGTTTGCTTTTAAAAATGTAGGAAGCAATATAATTTTACAGCAACATATTAGACACAAATGTTTTTCCTTTCTTGAAAGTTTAAATTGTAGAGAAAAATCAACAAAGCACAATAGAGAACTTTAAAGTATTGTCCTTATCTAGATTAACTATATCAAATTAAACAGATTTCTAATTGCATTTCTAATATCTCTCAAAAACATACTTAGCATATAGAGTGCCACACGGACTTTAACAATTTTTCAACCACACTGCAGCCAACATTTTGATTTTGCTTTTTGTTAAATCGACTGCAGTCTATCCCAGGAGTGCCAGGAATAAAGCAGACGCCAGCCTTGGGTGGGACATCAGTCCCTTTCGCACATCCACACTCACATGGGGTTCATTAACCTAACATGCATGTCTTTGGGATGGGCAGGAAAAATGGAGTGCCTGGAGGAAACCTAATTAAACACAGGCTGAATGCCCAGATGCCATGGAGATGGTGACCAGGAGCAGGACATGAACCTGGGACTTTGATCAGTAGGCACCAGCACATGCCACTGTGTCACTGACTTTTTCTTAGCATACAACGAATTATGAAGTGTCTGTATATATTTTGCATGTACACACATTATTATAAGTAATTAATAAAAATATTTTTGCATTTATAAAATATATTTTAAGAATATTTCTGTTACAGTAGTCTACTTGTTTTAAAATACAGAACATGAATTATGAAAATAAAGCATACTATATATCTTTGCAGTGTAGTTCACAGATTATTCTTTTCCAGGTTTTAAGGTTATAATTTTAAGGGAAGTTCTTATAGCAACCACCCTGAGACAGAATAAAGCAAAAAAGAGACGAAACAGTAGCGGCCTAAACACTTCCTTTTCCACCTTCCATATCTGTCTTTGATCCCGGACTTGTCATCTCCCCACTTTGCACTTCTTTAGAGTCTACACAAATGAGTTAGGAGAACCAGCATATGCTCCAGGAAATCTTTGAGAGCCAATCTCGATGTCTTGTTTCTATGGCCTTTGGTGGAAAACTTTGAGATGCAGTTTCCATATCTTGTTTGTCTGCCTCTAGCTCCTGTTGTTCTATTCCTGTGTTGTGTTCTCCATGCAGTACACATCTTCTTATTTGAGTCGTTAACGTTTCATCACATTAATGGAGGTAGGTCTCAGAGTCTGAAGTTCTGCTGCTGGCAAGTTGGTGCTTCACTCCTGGTGATGCTCTTCCAGTGACCTAGAAGTGATGAAGGCCTTGAATTTTGAATTTTGGTGACTCTGAAACAAGCATTGTGATGGTTCATATCTGGAACTCAGAGAGGAAACATCAGGTGGGCAGTAGATATGAGCTCATATTAAATGTTTTGACTCTTCAGCCCACAAAAAAACTTGAATTTGTGTTAAATTGAAATGAACCTTTTCCCATCGGCCACACTTATGTGCTGTAGCCCAGACTCTCACAGAATACCTGGGCCCCAAAATAAATGTAAAAGTTATGAATATATATATACTGCTCAAATAAATTAAAGGAAAATGTTTAATCAGAGTATAGCATCATGTCAGTGAAACTTCTGGGCTATTGGTCTGGTCAATTAAATAGCAGAGGGGGTTGTTAATTAGTTTCAGCAGCTTTGGTGTGCATTAGAGGTGCACTAGAGGGGCAACAATGAGATGACCCCCAAAACAGGAATGAATGGTTTAACAGGTGGAGGCCACTGACATTTTTCCCTCCTCATCTTTTCTGACTGTTATTTCACTAGTTTTGCATTTGGCTACAGTCAGTGTCACTGGTGTGAATGTCTCTGACCAAACAATCAGAAACAGACTTCATGAGGGTGGCCTGAGGGCCTGATGCCCTCTAGTGGGCCCTGTACTCTCTGCCTGGCACCGTGGTGCTTGATTGGCATTTGCCATAGAATACCAGAATTGGCAGGTCCACCACTGGTGCCCTGCGCTTTTCACAGATGAGAGCAGGTTCGCCTTGAGCACATGTGACAGACGTGAAAGGGTCTGGAGAAGCCATGGAGAATGTTATGCTGCCTGTAACATCGTTCAGCATGACCGGTTTGGTGGTGGGTTAGTGATGATCTGGGTAGGCATATCCATGGAGGGACGCACAGACCTCTACAGGTTAGACAACAGCGCCTTGACTGCCATTAAGTATTGGGATGAAATCCTTGGGCCCATTGTCAGACCCTATGCTGGTGCAGTGGGCCCTGGGTTCCTCCTGGTGCACAACAATGCCCGGCCTCATGTGGCGAGAGTATGCAGGCAGTTCCTGGAGGATGAAGGAATTGATATCATTGACTGGCACCCACAATCATCTGACCAAAATCTAATAGAACACTTCTGGCACATTATGTTTCGGCCCATTCGACGCTGCCAGGTTGCAACTCAGGCTGTCCAGGAGCTCAGTGATGCCCTGGTCGAGATCTGGGAGGAGATCCACCAGGACACCATCTGTCGTCTCATTAGGACCATGCCCCGACGTTGTCACGCATGCACACAAGCACGTGGGGGCCATACAAACTACTGAGTATGATTTTGAGTTGCTGCATTGAAATTTCGGTAAAATGGACTAGCCTGTCGCATCATTTTTTTCACTTTGATTTTGGAGTGTCTTTGAATTCAGGGCTCTGTAGGTTGATAATTTTAATTTCCATCAAACGATGTGGCATCCTTTCATTCCTAACACGTTACCAGTCCATATCAGTAGAGATAGCCAGCATGATTTTTTTCCCATTGAGATCTGATGTGTTTTCAAAGTGTTCTTTTAATTTTTTTGAGCAGTTTATATTTTCTTTTTACAATAATCCCAAAGATAATTATCATTACCATGTAGTTTATGGGCAGTTCTTCCGAAGTGGTCATTGAAAGCTTGACAGATTCTAATTCTAGTGATAGATACAAAGACGATGATTTTCCTCTAGACCATGACTCCATGAATGTGCTTGGTGTATCCAGCGTGTCTGACAAGTTTCAAATGGAAAATGCTACCTTACAGAATTTCAGTCTGCTCATAAGTGATGGCATATTAGAGTTGATTGTGAGCCCAACAGACATGTATAGCAACTGAGTAGCGCACATCAAAGTCTAATTCCCAGGTGCATATGATGTCTGATGCCCGTTATGATGAGCTGGTGGTCTCCTGTGCACATCAAGGCAAAATTAAAAAAGCCCAAAACTAAAATCTGATGGTCAATAAGATCTTTAATTGAAACACCTTATGGACAGCAGATCACAAGTGTTTACCTTAATTTGACAACAACTTACCTGCCACTTCACACAGTAGTGAGAAATCCTTTTTGAAATAAACTGTTCTTTGAAGCACTTTTAGAGAGGTTACCTAAAGTTTACACACATTAACAGAGAGCCGTATTTGACAAATCATTCATGCACTTTAGTGGACTTTTGTCAATGAAGCAATACAAATGTTGTATTTCTTCAGAACAACAGGTAATGTTTAGCAAGCTGCAGAAGGCACTAGTTTTTCACCGCAATACACCCCATTTCCCTCCAGGTCCCATTCTGCTTTCCTCCCATTATTATCACCATAACTCAGTGACAGCCCTCGAGTTCGTGCCACTCTGGGTGGTGCTTCAATTTGCCACCCTCCAACGTATCTGAATATGTTAGTCTATTTAAATAGAAAATTAAAATGACGTAAAGAGAAAGTTCAAGATACATTTTGCATAGATTTATTCATATATTGAGAAACAGCAATAATTTTTCACCTATAATTATTTATAAGCATCAACTAGATAAGAATATAGTATAGACACACATATAAGCCGTGTTCTAATTACAGTATTAGCTTAATATAATTACGCTGTGAAAACGAGAACCAGTGTAGTGTACAAGTGACAGGTGAGGATGTTATCTGCGCAGAGCAAGAATGCATTCAGATTGATAATGAAATTAAATTATGAATTAGTTGTTTATCTTCCTAGAAATTATTATCGGTATAACGTTTATGTTTATTTTTGTCATTGCCTCATAAATTTCAACTGCTGTGTCTGATGCCCTCACAAAGGGATAGACTGAAAATTATTTTTGAAGCATTTGTGGGTTAAAATCAGAGAATTTTACTTTTGTCATTCATGAGTGATATTTTTCCAAACCCTGCTGCTTACACGTTGTGAATGCTGGCCCCGGTACAGACAGACGGACGACATTTTTGCACCCAACACACTTTTATTTACACTATTTACAAGTTCCATAGTCACGTGCACTCACACAAACCCCCAGTGCCTTCAGCACCGATTCCTCCAAGTCCAGGCCACACAGTCCTGTGTCTCTTTTCTCCTGGCCGCCTCCAGTCCTTCCTCAAGCTCCGTCCTTCTGCCTCCCGACTTCCACCCCTGACTGGAGGGAGGTGGCCCCTTTTATGGGGAGCCGGATGGGCTCCAGCTGCTTCCCGGCACTTAACGGTGGCCACACCCCTGTGTGGTGGAAGTGCCGGCTGCGCACCCGGAAGCCGTCCGTGTCTCCCCGGTCGTCTTCCCCCCGGCACTTCCTGGTGTGGCGGAAGTGCTGGGCTCCCGGGACAATTAGGCACTGGGGCGCCGCCTGGCGGTGGCCACGGGTCACTACAGGGCTGGGCTTCAAAGCCCCCTACCCGAGGCCCCCTGCATAACCAGGACGGACGCCCCACTCGGTCTGGAGGAGGCACACGCCCTCCTCTGGTCCTCTAAGGCGTCCCGGCCGAGCTCCAGCCCCGGCCGAGGACCACACGGGATAAACCGGCATCGGGGCGCCGCCTGGCAGTGACCACGGGCCCCTACAGGGTAGGGCTTCCATGCCCTCGACCCGTGGCTCCCAACAGAACCAGGACGGACGCCCCCTCGCGGTCTGGAGGAGACTGTTCTGTGATGTTCAGACCTGCATCTCTAGCTCTCCATGCTACCTCATGTTTATCAGACTGCCCCCTGCAGGTACTACAAGTGCATCTCTGACCACCAAGAATGAATGTCTGGTCCTCCTTGTGGGTTTAATGCTGTACCGTAACCTGAGTGTTTCCTCCCTGAGGTTGAATTCTACAGCCTCAATGGAGGAGGAGGTTGGGCGAATGCACATGCTGAACCCACCACATGGTGAACCTCAATGACTGACCTTTTAATCCTCACATTGCATCTGATGCCCCTCCAATGGAACAATAGATCTGTAGCCCCACAGGTGGCATACTAACCCCTGAGATTAATGACACCACGTTTCTGGCTTTCTACTTTACGAGGAGGGTTCTCGACTTCTGAGATCGCTGACTTAAATTAGAGACTATACACAATGAGACAATAGCCCTTGAGGAGCTCTCCCTCACTCAAAGTGAGTTTTTTTTACTTTTGAAGGAATAACTGAAGCTCCCATTGGCCCACGAATCACAAGTTGGCTCTAAGGGGCATGTCAGAAGAAGGTCACTCTTTTTTTTTGTTACTTCCTATCAGCCACGTAGAGGCTTTGTTTTCATTAGCTGGTCTTTAAAGCTGCACTGTTTACCAAAGTTGACTTTCTTTATCTTGATAGTTTAGACTTTACATGAGGTGCAAATACACAGTGCATGAAGAAGTCTGTGGAGCATATTGTAGCCTGGTGATCTTGGGAGCTTCCTCCTGGGACTGAGCAGGATGCGAAGCTTGGAAAACACATGTGTGTTCAATCTTTGGCTATTAGGACTGTGAGAACAGAACTGAGAAAAGTGCATCCACTTGTACGTAGCACCATTGTCCAATAATACTGACGCAAAGTTGCATCTCATTGCAATGCAGCAGGGCCCCTGAATGACCTCCAGCTAACAAATACATTTCTTAATGATAACCTAAATAAACTGTGGTAAGGTCAAGAGTTAATTTTTCTTGAATATCTTTAAATTATCCCTGCAGTTCTAGTCTCCATATAATAAAAGAGTTTAGAGATTACAGTGAGCAGGTTTGGGGCCTCAGAATCCATACGTACAGCATGAAAATGCTATTGACAGGGTTAAAAATATGCTTGACTCAAAAAATGTGTCTGCGGGACAAATTTAGGAGTGAAAGGCTGGGGGGTAGAAAGTGTGAACTACAGTACATCAGGAACAGGCTGGACGCCTCAATGGCTTTTTGATTTATGATGCTAGTTTTAAAAAAGAAGTGTGAAACGCAGGAGGGGTGAAAGGTGAAAGGAGGGCTTTGTGGTCACAATCCGCCCATCAATTGACATTATAACACATGTAGAGATATACTACAGATAACAGAACAATCAGTTAGCCAGGCATCAAAAAGTACTTATTTAAATCTATACTAATAAAAGGCAAAGCCCTCACGGACTCACTCACTCATCACTAATTCTCCAACTTCCCGTGTAGGTAGAAGGCTGAAATCATCAAGCCATCAGAAAAGATGTGGTTGCTGGTGTGGCAAAGGCGCTATATAGATGTCAACCCGACACAGACTGACAGTGGAGGCATGTAAAATTAAAACAAAAAAAAATGTATTTTCTTCAGCTGTGGAGCGCGTCTTCCCTGTGTCCCACAGACCCTACACAGTCCCAAAAACACACAAAAGAAAAACACCAACACACGATCTTCTTCCTCCACTCCTCCCAGGCAGCTTTGTCCTCCTCCTCCCGACTCTGGCACCTCGAGTGGTGGCTGCTGGCTCCTCTTATAGCCTACCTGGAAGTGCTTCAGGTGGTAATTAACCTAATTCAGGCTGCACTTCCAGGTGTGGCTGCATTACAGCCCACATGGGCTCAGGAACCTGTGCAGCAACCCCTGGCAGTGGCCATGGAGCCCAACAGGGATGAGCTCCGGTGTTATAGAATTGCAGCCCTGATGCAACCCAGGGGGCTGCCACCAAATGTTCAGGAGGAAGAAATAAGCCTCCCTTGGCTGCTCCCCTGGATTCAATGCCAAAGGGGTGTCCCGGTCAGGTGTGTGTCCCATGCGTGCACCACACTGCTTAAATTGAGATGTCTGGTTAGCTGAGTGGCTGAACTGTGATGTTTCCAGTAACCCTCATTTAATTCCCTCTGCAAGCCATGCGTCAGAGAGGACGTGTAGCGATTAAGAAATTCCTCAGTGATGGCACCCTGTCCAGGGTTTGCACCCTATGTTGCTGGGATAGGTTCCAGCAGACCCCCATGACCCTGTTTAGGATAACGCAAGTTAGGAAATGACTGACTGACTCTTATCAACATGGTCTCAGTCGTCCATGTGCTCCCAGGTGCCTATCCTCACACCCAGTCTAGGACGTAAAGCCCTCTTTTGCTACAGACTTATTGCCAGGACTAGTCTTGTTCAGTGGCTTGGCACAGCAGGTATCAGTAGGAAGAAATTCTTTGTACAGGTGCTTTTAAAGGCCTTGCCATGAGCATCGTCAAACTAATTGAGACAGTGGAAATGCGCCAGGCGGAGAACGCCCGGATGTGCATTAAACTTACATTTTCTAAACAAACCCAAGACATTAAGCGCTTTAGAAAGATTCACAGTGCCAAAGAGACATCTGCTCCAGGGAGTTGGAGCGAGAGAACGGCTGCTTTGACTGATATTTCTGTCACAGAGTGATGATTTGAAACACTTTTTGCATGATGCACTGCTCCTGGAGGAGCCAGATATGTTCAAAAGTTTGGAAAGTCAGGAGACATTAAGAAAAATAAAAAAAAAACAGTAAAAAATGTAAACAGAAACCATACTTATTTTTGGTAACTTTCCACAGTTAGATTAAAGGATAAAGCCATTGGGTCAGTAATAGTGGGGACCAAGAAGCCATTGACTTTAGCTAAACTACTTGGCAGAAGGGGAGCAAATGGCCTCAAGAAAAAAAAAAATTAAAAAGTGAAATAGTAAGCAATGGAATGCAAAGGTGGGCAAAGCAGAAGAAATGTGTGGTTGTAATGCCAGACAGGACAGAGGACTGCACCTTGTGTTCTCTCCTGCAGTGAGGATAAGTGAGTCAGTCTGGGTGCCATCTGTAGAAATGTGAAAACACTTTTACTGTATCTGTAATGTGCCCTGGAAGAGTGTCCACTGTGGAAGTGCCAAGGCTTCAAGTGTAGTCCTAACTGCAGACTCATCGGTAACCCAGATATAATCCCTTAATCTGTCTGGTCACTGTCTGCAGAAACATGAAATAGTGTGAAAAAGTAAAGAACCTTGAGACTATCTAATCTATCTATCTATCTATCTATCTATCTATCTATCTATCTATCTATCTATCTATCTATCTATCTATCTATCTATCTATAAAGGATTAGGAATTAGCCAGTATCCCATTTAAAGTATATGAAAAACCAAAAATCCCAACAACAAAAAAGAATTGCCGACATTACTCATCTGATGTTTCCTCTCTTTCTAGTGCTGACTTTCTTTACTTTCTTGGAGCTCTGTGCTCTTTCAAACCCAGTTCACAAATGAACTTCAGGCACTTCTGCTCTTTAAATAGCTCAAGGGGCGGGACCTCTGGGGCAGAAGGGGCGGGACCTCTAGAGGCAAATTAGAAAAGACATCAGTGGGCTGCATTGTCCAGGAGAGAGAAGAAGCAGTTAGCAACCGCATTTTCCCAGATGCTGGCTTGTGAATCCTTATGACAGAGTTGTCACGTGGATGCTTCCAATTTGGTCTTGTGTGTCACTGTCTATCTGCGCTGAGCAACATGTCTCTGACTGACTCACTCTCTGAGTGATAAGAAGTGTTTGTCTTTTTGAAGACAACCAAAGGAAGAGTGGTTTTTGCTAATGACTCAATCACATTGGCTTTGTGGCCCAGAGAAATCCAACCTTTTGAATAGTGATGAACAAAACTGGGAAGTTTAGATTCACATACATTCTCACAAAACTGACACAAAAATTAGCTTTGCTGGCGATTTTGCAATTGTTAAACATAAAACTCACGGAAACAATTTTTTTTTTCTTTTTAAAGGGTTCTTCCAGGTAGAAAATAAGGAGTACAGTATATACTCCCTTCAAGACTCATTCACACTTATCTGTGTTTTTCTTTCCACCAGTGAGTAATGCTGGTAATTGCCTGCACACCAATTAAACCAATTCAAATTATGCATGTTGTTCACATCACATCATGGGGCAATCAAAAACGTGATATGATGCATGTTTTCCCCATAAAGACACCAAAATACACCAAGCCACACATTACTGTGTTTTCTTCATAAGAATACTCACAACACGGAAAGCTGCTTGCCCGCTGCCGACATTACCTAAAAAACGCCCTTTCCTGCTTCTTGATGCCTGCAGAGAAGGATTTGCTCACTACAAGTTTCATTTCTGCCTCTGATGCATCTTTAGGATTGCAATCAACAAGTTTGTCATCATAATCGGCAAAGTGGATATCCTTTTACCAATACTAACTACGTATGATAGTTCAATAACGATTTTTGCTTTTTCACTAGAAACCTTTATTTAGATACTAAATGGCAGGCAGATGCTTGAGGAATTAATGAATGAAAACACTTCTAGACACAAAGTTAACATCTTCTTGTGTCATTAGTGCCACATGTTTTGCTGGAAGCAAATCACCATTTATTCCACAAATTGTTTTACAAAGTGAAATGCAGAATTTCACTGCAAAGTCAATTTAACTCGTCACTAATAGTCAGCAGTTCAGAGATATCCATAATGAAATTGCATATTTAAATGTTAGGAAGGGTGACCTTAGTGTTGGTCTGTCGTTGTGGAATAACCAGATGGTAGTATGCCACTTAAACAGCGACAATCGCAACAAATGTACTAAAAACAGTTAAAATAAATCTGTATTTGTAATGTGATTATCCTCTACTTTTTGTCTCGGGCTACATCCACACTGCTATGTTTCCATTACACTTGCAGACAGTAATCTCAGTTTTTGCTTTTCATCCACCTTTACCCCAGCGCTTTTAGCCCTTAAAAATGGAGACTTCTGGAAACGCTCTCCGGTGCTGTGTAAATGCTGAGTACGTCAGCTCTGTGTTTCAGTGTGGACAGGTGAAATCATAGACATTTGAAAACACAGACTCGGATCACTCTCTGATTGGTCTGTACTTGTTACATAGCCCTTTCCTGATTGGATCCTGCCCATTACAACATCTCATATTCCAACATAGCAGATGTAAAATAGTTGCTTTCCATCACACTTGATGTGTTGCTTACCTGTGTGCATCTAATTTGTATTTTATGCAGTTTGAATGCTGCAGACATAGACAACAGTCAAATAATTTAGCTACAATTTAGCAATGAATCTGGTGGCCAGCGGCATCACTGCCCTTTCAAGGATTTTTCTGCTGATGCACATTGCCCAGTGTAAGTCAATGTCTACATCATATGTGTTTTTGGTTTATTTAGTGTGGATGGCATTGAGGACAATTTTGTAAAAGGAGTCAAAAGTGACAAGTGTGGATGTAAATGAACTTTTTTTAAAAACACCATTTTTAAAAGAAAACAGTGGTATGGAGAAATAATGCTAGGTAGAATATCTGACCTACAATCATGCAATTTTAATGCTTGCTCCCCCCAAGACGTCATTTCAGGTGAATTGGTAAATTAGTTAACACTCAGTCACTAAGTCATAGAACTAAGAGAGAGGTCAGGATCACACGCTGATACAGCACATTGCTGCACCCACCATATGACAAGCCAACTCAGCATCCCAGATTAGGACCCAAGTGCAGCCATGCAACGGGTGACACCTCAGCACCACACTAGTTCAGGTGGAATGGCACATTATGAGGTTTTTTATGGTGGCTGGAGTGCCACCAACCCCCAGGTTTTTCCCTGCAGGGCTGCATGCAGATTAACCTCATACCCAAAATGGAGCAATTGCAGGTTAAGAGCCTTGCTCAAGGGCCCAATGAAGTAGAGTCAATTTGGCCATTTACGGGATTTGAACCAGCAACCTTCCGATTACCAGTGCAGGGGCCTCATGTATAACGCCGTGCGTAGAACTCGCACTATAACATGGTGTAAGCACAAAAGCCGAAATGTGTTTACGCACAGAAAAATCCAGATGCAGGAATCTGTGCGTACTCCAACTTCCACGTTCTTCCGTTACATAAATCCCGATCAGCATGAAAACTAACGCTCGTGCACGCGCATTATGTAACGCCCCAAATCCTCCCAGAATTACGCCTCTTTGAATATGCAAATCAATATAAATCGCCCTTAAGCGCAGCCTTCTGTGAAAAGACAATGGGAAAAGCACGGGGAAAATATAAGAATTTCAGGTAATACCAAGTGGAGGCAAAGGAAAAACATACTATTTGTTCAAATAAACCGTGGTATAATCAACAAAATGAAGTTGATCGAGTGACATAGTGTGTTGGAGAAACTTGAAAGCTCACATTCACAAAATCGCACAGTGCCAGAAATAAAAAAGAAGTCACATATCAAAGTTGCAGTGAAAAACCGAGTTGTGAGCCCACTGTCTGAGTGTCATATGAAAGTTTATTAGGGTACAGAGAAAAAAGGCACACAGTGGGGAAAAAGCACGAAATGTCAACTTCAATCTCGACATTTCCACTTTAATCACGTAGTTTATTTTGTCATTTAGTAGAACATCATAAACTTCATCTTAAAATCATTTAATTAACCAGTTTCTCAAATCACATCGTAATTAAAGTAGCACGTTAAATGCTTTGTTTTGTATTTGATCTTCTATGTGCTCTGTGCGTGTGAATCACTACTTGCTTCTTAAACCGGCTCTCTTCCTCCAACTGGACACAGAATCCATTACATTCGTGATATTACAGCTCTCTGAATAACTAAAATACTGAGATGTATACGTGATGTCATTTTCATGATGATAGGAGTTAAAGCACGTTATTAAACATGAGTTTCACTTGATGAAATAATTTATTGCAGCAGTACTCAGGGCGGCTCTAGGCTTGTGGTGGCACTGGGCAGAGGAAGAATCGGTGGCTCCTTCGTCCGTCAGTGTCAGTAAAGTAGCTTATGCACGGTGGATGGCCACATCCGTTGTAGACACTGCACAGCCACCTCGTGCTCATGATACAAGCATTTAACTTTTGCCGAAATTTGTCGCTGCGTTTTTAGCTGTGTTGTTATTTTCTCTTTCTGTTTTATATTTAATATATATTGGTGTAGCCATCACTGCAGTCAGTGCTTTTCTTTCCCCAAGTAACCGATCGCCACACAATCAGCTCTGTAATAGACGTTAAGCCATCTGTAAGCTTAGCGCCGATTCTTCAAAACGTTTAAAGAACATTGAAATATCTTCGTAGTACATGTTTAATTATTCTATCCTTCACGACACTCCCAGTGAAGAATATAGATTATTTAAATGAAGTTAAAGTTTTATCTGTATAATTTAACAAACATATTTTGCTGCATTTCACCTTAAAAATGATATTGTCATCATATGTAAATACGCGCTTTATAAAGTGGCTCAGGTTGTACGATATTATACAGTGGGGTGATTGTACTTATAAGTACAAACAGTTCTACAAGGAGCAATTGATTGAGTGCATTTAAAGTTCTTGGGATGAAACTGTTTTGAACCGCGAGGTCTGTACAGGAAAGGCTTTAAAACGTTTTGCAGTGGCTGAGACAGCGTGTCCTTAAAGCTGTATACCGATAATTCTCTTTCCGATCAGCTGCTGCTGTGATTCACACTCAGATACAGTGATATAAATACTCCGCGTGGTGCAGTGAGAGAAATATGGAAAAAGATGATCCGCTGTGGCAACTCCTAACGGGAGGAGCTGAAAGAAGAAGAAGAAAAATAAGAAGAAGAGGAAGGTGCAGTGAGAGTAACAACGCTAAAGCAGTTATGGTATTTGGAATACTATGGCTGTTCCCTGGACCATTATATTGTTACGAGTTAATTACAATCAGATGCATTACACTAATAAACAATATGCGGTTAGTTTCTGTGTATTTATAAAGCCGCGTCATGAAAATAAAGAGTAACCACACAGGAACAGTAGCATTGCTTTGACGCTGGGTACCGCCAGTCTGCAAAACCGAGCGGAGAACTTGCTTATGACAAGGCATGAGGTACCGTGGAAAAGTGCGTGGCTTTACGCCAAGTGTAGGTTTTATACATCGCGATTTGAACGTGGAAAAGTTCTTATGCAACATTTCTGTGCGTACGCACCGTTTATACATGAGGCCCCAGATCCCTACCTCAGAGCCACTACTCCACCCATAGAATTAAGGGCTCACTTATTTTTATACATGAATAATTTCTGCATACTGTGTGTTTTATTTTGCTGCATGGACATCTTTTAAACATTCAAATTGGTGAATAAGTATAATTTATTTCAATTTGGAAAGTTCTCTTTAAATGTGCATTTTGTGGTTTAAAAACAAAAACAATCTAAAATTATTCAATGGGATCACAAACTTTCAAGCATGACTGTACTTCTGGTTCTTCACAATGCCAGTTCATTAAGTTGAATCAGAAAAAGAGATGGAGCTCCACATTGTGTGTCTGTTTTATAAGCTTGTTAAAATAGCACGCTCTTGTAATTCATCATAAAAGGCACTATATAAAATTTTCCCCCCTCCAATGCATCATTCAAAGCCCGGCAGATGTACTGTGTTTGTTTTCACCTCACTCAACTCATGCACACATGTAGGAACGACGCCACGCACAACGTGAAATAAGAGCCTTCAAGCAGAATCAAGGTGAACCTCGATGGCTGTTTCATTTGGCTTGTCATTTCTGGAAGCGGAAACTTGCTCTGATATAATTGTTGCTCCCCCTCAAGGCAGTTGGGAGGTGATTGGTGAGGGGGTTGGGGGGGTCACCCCCAGAGACCACCTGGGCAGAACACCAAGAGGAAATCCGTTAATTAAAAGGAAGTTATAAAAATCATTTTACACAAAAAGATATGCAGTTAACACAAAGGGCCCTGTTTAAAAGAGAAAGAGGGAGAGAGAAAGTCATAGGGGGTCAAAATGCAGTCAGAGTGAACCTAACTCTACAGATGTGTACCCTACTGGCATTCGGTAAGCGACGAGGTGCACACACACAGTTAAGTATTTGATTTAGCTTAGTTGCTTAACCGTTGCACAAATAGAATTCAGAGCTTCAACTCTCAAGGGTCGTATCGCTCTCTTTCATCTTCATCAGGTTGTGTGCCGTTATGTCACATGTGTAATCTGACCTTTGAGACCACTTGCCTTCCAGTTATTAAAGATGTCTGCACAGTGTGTGTACAGACAGTGATGTTGGGTACAGGCGTTGATGTGTACATCCTGCTGTTGCTCTTGTAAAATGTCTGTGTGGCGTCTGAAAGTTCATGTTGACAGCCTGTGACACATACTGTAAATCCATCCTCTGCTTTATAACAAATGGGCTGCATATCTGCAGATACTGTCGTCCCAGATGAACACCTTGTATAAAAGACTTACAGATCGTAAAATGGTTTAGATTCTTTTCTTTATAGGAATACACATTATTGCCTGTGTTAAAGTAATATGTGCTGATTACTTAAACTAAGCCTTTTCTACAAAAATACTTTGCGGCCCCATGTAAAACTATCTCTGCTGCATCTGCCTAGATGGTAATGCTCCTTAGGCAGTTTACTTTATGGGAATTCATTTCATGTTTCATGCTGTGTCTGCATGGATCTTAATGTCACAAGTTAAGCCTTCTCCACCAGAATGGCCAGCTGCTCTGTGTAAAAGCTGCCTGCACTACATCTGCATAGACAGCAATTTCCACTCAGCTGTTCTTTATAGCAATACAGTACACCTTATGTTCACCATTAAAGTTATATGTGGAGCATCTGAACAGATGCTGATGTCACAAGTGAACACTTCTCTACAAGAATACCCCTCCGCGCCCTGCAACAGACGTCTACGCTGTGTCTGCATGGGCAGTGATGGTCTCTAGATGATTTTATTTATAGGAACACACCTTATGGTCTGTTTTAAAGTTGAATGTAGTATGGCTATGGGGATGCTGATGCCTCACATGAATTATTTACCACAACAGCACCGTGTTCATCTGTGTATAGTTGTCTGTGTTCCTTCTATGTGGACTGTGGTGCCTTACATTGATTGAGCGTGCACATAAACTGCTGTTATACGCGTTCTGTACTACGAGAACCATCCACTGCTGGGTAAAGCTCATCTGTGCAGATGTTCATCACTCATGCGCATTGTTTATACTCCAAAATGATAATATCCCATTCCCCTATTTTAACTTACTCTGTGTTCATGTAGGCAACAAGCTCTTTTGCACCTCACACTTTGTTATGTGCAGTGCTAATAAAAAGTACTCACCCCCTTGGAAACGTTCACATTTTATTGTTATAGAACACTAGCCACGCTACCTGACAAAGACAGGTAATAGAATAATTTAAAAAAATATTTGCAATTTCTTGCCTAAAGTGTACCTTCAGCGCCTTCTCGGTATGTGGGTGTGTTTGAACCTCTCTTCACCGATGCTCCCTTTCTCGAGCGCGTTCCTGCGCGGCATGTTTCTCAGACTCTCTCCTTATTTTTAAGACACCTTTCTTACATCCTGTCCACTTTTATACTTGTAACCTTTGAAGGTGACATTCCTTGTGCCTTCCATGCTGTTTCTGCTCCTCGTGTGTCTCACACTTGCACTTCTGCTCTCGCTGCGTTACCAAAGCCAAACTGACCAATCACACCAAAGCCAAACTAACCAATCAGATTACTCAGACAGACTAGACACACAGACTTTAGTGTTCTATTATATAGTGGATAGAATGAATCGCAGTGGATTTAATTGGGCTTTTTTGACACAGAAAAGAATCTTTAATGTCAAAGTGAAAAGAGATCTCTGTGAAGTGGGCTCAGTTACTTACAAATATAAAACCAATTGCATAAGTATTGACACACCTAAATCATCACTGGTGCAGGCAAATTGCTTCAAAAGTCACAGAATTAGTTCAATGAATGCCACCCGCCTGTAGTCAATGGGTTTATGCCCCTGTACCTGGAAGGTCCATCTTGTGGTAAGTCAGTAGGGTGGACTAACCTACCAAAAACACTCTAAGGAACTTTGTGTAAAGATAATTGAAAAGTACACGTCAGGGAATTGAGACAAGTAAATATCCAAGTCACTGAATATTCCTTGGAGTCCAGTTAAACCATTAACAAATTTAAAGAGTAAGGCACAATTGTAAATCTGCTTAAAAAGTGAGGGATGGTGAAAGAAGACAAGCAAAGGGAGGCAACCAAGAGATCTATGATAACTCAGAAGGGGTTACAAGCTACAGAGGTTGAAGAGAAATTCACGTATGTTCCTCAGGTGCGTCACGAGATGGGAGAGTGGCAATGCCACTGTTAAAGAATGCACATGACATCTTGGCTAGAGTTTCTCAGAAGTTTTGTGGGAGACTCAGCTGGAAGAAGGTTCTATGGTCTGATTGTTGCGGCTGTCAGACTAAACATCATGTTTTTTATAAGCTGAGCACTGCCTATTATTGAAAACACTCCCTCCCCAACATGAAGCATGGCGGTGGCAGCATCATGCTGTGGGAATGTTTGTCTGAAGCAGGCTCTGGAAGACTTGTGAGGGTAAAATGGATGTAGTAAGGTACAGGGAGATCCTGCAGGGAAACCTGATTCAGTCTGTAGGAAACCTACAACGCTGGAGAAGATTTGTTTTTCAGCAAGACAATCACCTAAACATAAAGCCAAACCTACACAGGAATGGCTTGAAAACAACAATGTCAATGACCTGGAGTGGCTAAGTCAATTTGTGGCTCAGCTGTTTACTCACGATCCCCCAATATGACCTGACAGAGCTGGAGCAGTTTTGCAAAGAACAATGGGGAGGCATGGCAGTGTCCAGATGTGCAAAGCTGATAGAGAGAAACCTGTCCACACAGTCTCAAAGCGGGAATGGCTCTCAAAGACTCACCTACTAAATACTGACTTGAATTGTGAATATGTTTGCAATCAATTACTTTGTGTCGTATATTTGTAATTAATTAATTTAGACCACTTTGCAGAGATCTGTATTCACTTTGGAATCAAGTCTTTTTCAGTTGATCAATGTCAAAAAAAACATTAAATCCACTATGATTTAATGTTGAATGACAATAAAAATGTGAAAACTTTCAAGAGAGAGGAATCTATTATATTACCCACCTCTTAATGTGTCGTACAAAATCTGTCTTCACTTTAGCTTTAGGCACATTCACCCATGGTGAATTATCGTGCAGTGCTGTGACTTGTTGGCTTGAGCTCATACATAACAAGCCAACATAGTCTACATCTTACTTTCTCAACGCAACAGGATCTTCCAAGGACACCTACTTCTTTGTTAAATGCACCTTAATGTGACTGAAGCCCACTCATTATATGTCATCATATGGATCCTCAGAGGGGTGAGTGGCATGAATGCCCACTGGTAGTCTCGGGATGTTCCATCTGTTAGCATTTCTTCACTCTCACTTAGCTAATGCTAGAAATTGTAGATTTTGATCTTCCCTAAAATTCTTGGTGCCCAAGGGTGGCTTCCTTCCCCTTCTGCCTGTTTCGGTTTATCTCAGTTCACATTCTATCAAATGATAAGCTGAATCCACACACACTTACGTAAATAGTGTGAATATGAAAGGCTAGCCACAATGTAGCCCTAAGTCAGCTGCTTAGTTTGTGTGGGATCTTTCCAGGCGTTTCCAGTATACATACAATATCCACTGTCACAAGAATGATGAAAAGACATTATAAAGGTTTGGGGCAGCCACTCGTATAATATATCCTGGCTACAAAATGGTATTTTCCAAGAGATATTTACAAGACAGAATTAATTATATGAAGTCAAGATGGCAGCTTTAAAGGCCAGGGTATGAAATGACGTAATTGGGGCCGGAAGGGGAAGTGACATTGTGAAAGAAAAATGAACTGCTTGCAAGCTACTTAGAGTTAATAACAGACAAAGTCGTTTTGCTATAATGGCAGATTATTCATACAGGCGTCTGTCATAAGACAGGGTGCAGTAGGCTGACCAAGGAAAATTTCCAGTTTCTAAGAAACGTGTCTATTTGACACAAGATAGGTGACCTTTCCTTCTTTAGGGTCTATCAGATCAATGAAAAAAAATAAGAACAGATGGCCCATTAGCGTACTAAAATAAAAGGCTTAATTAAACAATATTAAAAATATTTTTGAATAATAAGGGGAAGGGGGAGAAAGAAGAAATTATAAAAAACCAATAGAAAAAAATGGTACTTTGCTCTTCTGCTTGCAACGTAGATTCCATGTACTCATCTGTGACTGAATAAAAATCTAATTAATTGAACTTGTCCTGTCTTCCTCGGGTTTTTTTCTTCCACAACGTCATCAGAGGTAGGACCGGAAGTGACGTTGCCAGAGAAGGGGCAGGAAATTCCATTGTCTGAGATGCCAGAACAGGAAGTGATGTCATCGGAGGCGCCAAAACAGGAATTGACATCATCAGAGGTGTCCGAACCCTGTGGGATTGCCTGAGAATGGTCTGCAAGGGATTGAGAGGGACAGTTAGTGCACCCTGCCGCCCCCTGGTCGGACGTGGAATTGCCATTTTTCAGGCCCTTTAGTTGACTCCTACTCGCACATGTGTGACACCACCTAGGTGTAGTTCTGTGGTAGGACTGGGATGGTTTGCAGGTAGTTGGAGGACAGTAATCAGGCATCTTTATTATTCTACAGTCTATTCTACAATGCTTTCAGCCTGCTTTTGACCTGCTTGAAAGAGGAGTAGCAAGCTTTCTAACCAATGAGGTCATATAACATGTCCATCCATCCATTATCCAACCCGCTATATCCTAACTACAGGGTCACGGGGTCTGCTGGAGCCAATCCCAGCCAACACAGGGTGCAAGGCAGGAAACAAACCCCAGGCAGGGCTCAAGCCCACCGCAGCATATAACTTATGTCCAAACTCGAACCCCTGGTCAATCAAATGAGAATTTTAGTGCATTACTAAATACATTTGTGGGTTTTTGTGAGTCTCTCTTCACACTTGCTTCCTGGAATGAAGAAACTCAGACTGAAAAAGGACAAAAGAAAACCTTCCTAAACTGTTCAAATCCACAGCTGCTGAACCTAAGTGTGATGGAAAGCTCCTGTCAGCCATGCATCTTCAACATGAGGGTTTTGTTAAAAGCTAAAAAAAAAAAAAAATACACTTAAATAAATTGCAACTTTCCTCTGAGTAATAAGATGATGCCAGAGATGCCTTTGTGAAATGTGTTATACGTGTTTGTTTCCTTCCTGTTCTGTGTTGATTAGCTCCATATGTCCTCACGTGTGGTGAAGCAGTGGGAGATCTGTACAGCGTCCCCTGCAGAAGCTTCGAAATGCTGCCAGGACATCGGTTGCAATTTAACGGGTGTCATTTTGAGTTAAAAATCCTAGAATACAAAAAAACACAGTAGGGCAAAGCACCCTGTTATTTTACCCCCTCCTGGGGTATTGGACATGGACTGCTTGACTTATTCCTACTTTTCCTCTGCTGTACTAACAGAAACCTACATTATCTACCTGT
Source organism: Polypterus senegalus (assembly GCF_016835505.1). Taxonomy (NCBI): domain Eukaryota; kingdom Metazoa; phylum Chordata; class Cladistia; order Polypteriformes; family Polypteridae; genus Polypterus; species Polypterus senegalus. Next base: position 107,029,344 of record NC_053168.1, read on the forward strand.
GTGTATCTGCGCCAGCCCCCCAGCTTATCAGATCACCTGGTGGGTACAGCTTACTAGCTGCTCATGCCTTGCCTTGGGGGCTTAACTTTAAGATGATACATTCTCTACCTGGGTCTATATTGGGTAAAACTTATCAGATCACCCGGTGGGTACAGCTTACTAGCTGTTCTTGCCTTGGGGGCTTAACTTTGAAATGATACCTGGTGCCCTTGTATCTTGTTAGTCTGTTTGGGAACACAAAACCTTTTTTTCGTTTGACTTATCTCAGATGGAAGCAGTAGGATTATTACAGAAAGAAGAACAGTAGGTCTTTTTGCTACCTATGTTAGCCACATGCACTCTCTGGTTGCCCACTGACAGAGGTTTCCTCAGGGGTCTTCAGCTACATATACAGGATTAGGTGAAGTGTGCAGCAATAAAATGGTATTTCTAGACGCAGAATGGTTACAATTGCTTTGAGGTGGTTCATCAAACTTTAGGAAAGGCAAAAGGGTAAAGATGGTGTTGTAGAAGAAAATCTGGTTGTTTATAAAAACACAAGGGCTGACTCAGTAGTCAAGAAGAAAATCCATATTAAATAGTAAGTGTTTCAAAATTCCACAATTTGTTTAGTCTTAAATTGTTAAGTACCAAAATCTTATTAAATGCAAACAACTTAAGGTCATTTTCCTCAATCTCCCAAGCTTAATATTGACAATAGTGGTGAGCAAAGCCAAGCATGGAGACATGGGTTCATCTGCTGTGTTTATTTGAAGAGCCACTTTATCCCAGTGTCCCCCATCACAGCTCACCTGAAAGCTGCTCACGTATCGCACAGGTTGTGAACCCGTAACTCTAGTCAATAACTACTTGACATAGCGCTACTTTAAACAACAATTGAAGAACAAGTTAAGTTACACTTACTTAAAAACTATGTGAGATAATTTAAAGACAATCTCTACAGACCCTCAAACATGGTGTGACAGCCCCCTAAGGGGTTGTGGATGCTAGTTTGAAAACCCCTGCGGTTTTCAAGGAATCAGGCCTTAGAATTGCCTGCCTTATAATGTAGCATGTGGGCCACTTTTGGACCTGTTTTTCTGTCTGCCTCCACGCTGCATCTGTGGGCACAAATGTCTTCTCAATTTCTAGCTGGCATTTGGTGTCAGAGCCATTGCTTAACATGAAGGCAAAACTAGCATCTTGCCTGCATGTCTGTGTTCTAAAACTTATTCATGTAAGCATTTGTCACTGGTGCCAACTCATCATATTTAGCCCCTCGTTAACGATGAGAGATTAATGGGAAAATGCAGAAGCTCTCCTGCATGATTGGTTTTTTAATATATTTTTTTCCAATGTTCAGTTAAGCCCGAAGTCAATCAAAACTTTGCAGCAGACTTGGGGCCAAGATGCAGTCATCAGACTCCAAGGCTCGAGTCCATCCTGGAGTGTTGCTCTGAATGAACACAGGCAGTGAGATTTATTAGGTGGGCTGGCCACATTAATATCAAGCATTTGTGTTCACTGCACAGTTCCCCAAAGATTTTTCCTTAAAAGGAAATCCCAGACAACAGGAGATTGTGCTTCCAGTCTCTCTGCCTCCACATCCAAAAGCTTTCCCTGGCTGTGATGAAGATTCACTGGTAAGCTTCAAAGTGCCTACTTAACCGACAAGGTCACCATCTCCAATGCAGAGAGTTCTCACTTTAGACCCTCTCTTCTTATGCGTTCAGAAGTCAGGTCACTTTACACATTTAGTGACCACAGAAGGAGAGCACAGTGTCTGTTTCAAAACAGAAGAGGTTAAAAATTGAGAATGCTGTTAGTTTAAATCTGAGTTCAGTCTTATATTTATTGGCCTTTCTAGGCCTACTTAGCACCAGCTTCTTACTGGGGGCTCAAGCTGGTTTAGGGAGTAAGTCAGAACTGCCGCTACAGGCGTTCCTGAGCCAAGTCAGCTTATTTCTATTCATCCAGCTTCCAAGCTCACTTACAGTATGAACATGAGGTGCCAGAGCGTATGAGCACAGCATTAGACACACTGCAGGAAAAAACTCTTAATTATGATGTCCCTCTCTTGTAGCGAACATATAGAGACAATTTAAAGTCAGTAATTAACCTGCATATATGTGAGATGTTAGGGGAAACCTAAGTATTTCTAAAAAAAAAAATACCTACACAGATCTGTAGAGAATATGCAAACTTCACATAGACAATTAACAGGCCAGGATCTGAACCCAGGACAATAGAACTGTGACATAGAGCAGCACTAGCAACTGTGCTGCCATGCTGGTGTTCCCTTGGTGGTTTCATTTTGGCCCAGAGGATGTCAGGCAGGGAATCCAGGAGAATCCTTCTCAAAAATTCAGCATTTCTGCTGTTCAACCCCTGATTTATTGGCATTTCCTCTTTTCAAATAAAGGTTTTGTCCTTTTTATCCATAATAAGCTAATAAATGTTTTCTTGCTCCAGATCATTGGGTGGCATCTATCTATCTATCTATCTATCTATCTATCTATCTATCTATCTATCTATCTATCTATCTATCTATCTATCTATCTATCTATCTATCTATCTATCTATCTATCTATCTATCTATCTATCTATCTATGTGTAGAGCAGTTTCATCCTTTAAAAATTATGCTGGTAAGTTCTCATCTTCTTCAGAAGTGTAATCAGAAGTGTAGGTTTAGTACTCAAATTAATCCTTAAAATAAACTGTAATCTTATAATCTTCATTTTCTTCAACTGAAAACAGTTTTTGAGCTTATTTTTATGTAACCTCCTTGGCAATTTAGCTTAACTGTCTCAGGTTTAAATCTATCTAATATATATTTTATCTCTCTATCATAAAAAAAAAATATCTTGCGACGAGATCTTTGGCAGAGAATTCTTTTGAACAGAGATCTTTTGAAGAGAGACAGAGAGACATTTTCACGTCCTGCGAGATGGACAAGTCACGTCATACTTACAGCCTTTGGAAGCAAGTCCCATGATGCACATGCAGAGCAGGTTAGAGATGATGGAAGTAGGAAAATTCAAAAGTTTAAAAAAAATGATAGTAAAGATCGCATTAGCACAAACAAACAGAAAATATTACTCGGTGAAATAACGGAACAACAAAAAGAGATTGAATAGTGTTTGAGAATGACAAGAAGGTGCTGTACAGGCTTTTACACGATTGCAATGCCACACGAAATGCAGATCAAGCAAAGAGGAGGTAAAAAAAACAAATGTTATTTGTTTCCCATTGTATCTCCATTTAAGAGGGGTTTCAGTGGAGCGACCTCGTCTCCTTGGAGTGCGTTTAGCCCCCCTCTTCACAATGGTGGGTCATGCTTGTGTGTTATTGAAGGGGTAGGTGAGCGAAGTGCAGATCACGCAGCATGGCAGAAGCAGCAAGCCAGCAGCTGATCGAGCAAAGAGGGGATTAAAAAAACGCTGTATTTGTTTCCCATTGTATCGCCATTTAAGCGTGGTTTCAGAGGGGCGGCCGCGTCTCCTTGGGGGTGCGTTCAGCCCCCCTCTTCACAACGGTGTGTAGCGCTGGCTTGGGCAGGAAGGGGCTGGTGAGCGAAGTGAGCAGGGGGCAAAGCCCCCTTGTCTTATATATAAATGTCTACATGTGGATGTGTGTGTGTCTGTCTGTCCGACCCAGAAGTGCAAGGCTACGGCTTAAAGCTAAAAGAGCTGGCAAGGCAGCTCCAAGTTAACGAGTCAGAAAATGAAAGACGTACAAGGCCATAGCATGAGGCTGAAAGAGAAAGTGACTCCGTCACCAAAAAATGAATTCAAAAGAAGTTAATTAGCAGCAAAAACAGGTCACTAATTAAGAAAAGGGTTAGAATGAGTACCTGCAGCCTTCCAGGACTGGAGTTTGAGATCCCTGGTTTAGTGCAATGGGTGTCATATTAAACAAATATTGACTTATGGCAGGACAATCTAGATTTTGAAACTTGCTTCTTGACCACTATGCTCATAAAGAAGTGACTTTGTGCAAATTTCAAGCTCAAACACATTTACTGTGAAATATTTAAAAAGTTGGGACTGAAACATTAAGGTAATCCTCCCACTGTCCTGCCGGGTTACTGGTATACATGACTTTAGCACCCAGAAGGGCTCCTTACTGAATAATGAGTACATCTCCTAATGATTGACTTGACTCTTCTGTTTGTGTCTGCAGAAGGAAGTCAAGGACGTTTTCTCTCCCGTTGTGTTTGAAGTGGCCTATAGTCTGGGGGAACATGTGATTGAGAGCAATGGGAGCGAGCAGTTGCCTGCACTCACCCCCATCCTACGATGGAAAAAAGGAGGCAAGATTGCCCAAAGAAACCAGGTAAGCCTTTGACTTGCTGGCACGCCTGCCTGTAATGATCTGTTTTTCTGTCTCCCTTCCTTTCAATGTGCTTCCTTTTTTTCTGTTTACCTTGGTCTATGTTCTGATATGTCTGGCTCTTCTGTGCTTTTTCCTAGGCCTGTCTACCTTTCTGCCAATCCCTTTTTGCATGCCTCCCTATACTCAATTCTAGATATTATTTTCTGCCTGCCCCTTCATTTCTTATTTATTTTTTTCTTTCTGCTTTTTTTGATCAATGGATAGCATGTGCCTCTGCCTCTCAGTTTGTCCAGATGTATTGTTGTCCAGCTTGTCATTAAAGAGATCAGTGTCATGCCTGCCCACCTTGATACAGATATGCTAAGGTGTGTCTCTAGACCATCCAGACCATCAATAATGTTTTTATATTTTCTGTACATTTAAGCAATTCTGTCTTGTATTTCTGAAGATTAGATTAGATTAGCTATAATTTATTAAACCCTTGGTGGAAATTCAAATGCATACCACAGCAAAAACAAAAACATAAATTGCACAGATATCAACTCAAAGTAATAGAATAAGAACATACAATAAATATTATACTAAAGTTTGTAATAGTTTCCTGTGACTTCTGACTGGAGTGACGATAGGAACGTTGAGAGAAAGCATTGAACTTCCTAATGGCTACAGGCATAAAAGATCCCCATTACAACATGGAGTTATGAGCCTGTGGCTAAAAGTACTCCGTGGAGGAACTGGGCAGAATTACCATATATACTTGCGGATAAGTTGTTCCGCGCAAAAGTCAGGGCTTGGTTATACCATATAATTTCTGGTATTTATAATGTTGGTCATATAAGTCAAATGCGGAAAACTTGCGCTACTGGTCCAAGACATTATGATATGCTAATGCCCACCTGAGAGAGTAACCATGGAGCACACGGCCTTTATTTCTATGTATTGTGCCTACGTGACCACACGGTAATACCCAAACAGTTTGCACTGTTTTGTGTTTTTAGTATCTCACCCCCTCATACACCTTTATCATAAAAGCATCCCTTATCTACGATGGAGCATTCGATCAGAAGAAAATACGAAGTTGGTTTTAAATTAAAAGTCATTGAAGTGGCGAAAGAAATTGGTAACTGCAATGTTGTAACAAAATTTGATGCGTCTGAGAAACTGATGTGAAATTGGAGAAAACAAGAAGATGTAAAAAAATAAAAAATGTAAGTGTCGAATTTTTGAACAGGCGTATTAGTCTGGGTCTGATTTTATGATCGATTTTTTGGGTTTCAAGTCCTGACTTACACGCGAGTATATACTGTATTCATAATGGCATCCAATTTTGCCACCATTCTCTTTTTCTCAATAGCCTTCATAGTGTCCGGAGTCAGTCCCGTGATGGAGCTGGCTTTACTGATAAATTTGTTGAGGCATTTTGCATCATCTGAACTCAAGTTGCTTCCTCAGGAGAGCATCACATAGAACAACAAACTGGCTACAACGGACTGGTAAAACAGTTCCAGCAACCTGTGGCGCACATCAAAAGACCTGAGTCTCCTCAGGAAGTTGAGTCTGCTCTGGCCCTTCTTATACAGCACCATTGGGTTGTCAGACCAGTTCAGTTTGCAGTTCATATAGACCTCCAAATACTCTCTGCAGCACCTCAACTTCCCTTTCCTGTAAAGTGACTGGTCACAGGGGCTCCATAACACCACCAATTGTATTGTCTTGTTCATGTTGATCTGCAGGCGTTTTTACCTGCACCACAAGTCCAAGTGCTCTGTAGCCCTTCTGTTCCAAATCATCTCCATTATCAATACAGCTATGATGCAGGAGTTGTCTGAGAATTTCTATACATGGCAAGAGTTAGTACTACATTTACTTACTGTATCTGGCGACTTACAACATTTATGACATTTATTACATTTCTTTTGGTTTTCCAATTGGAGCACAGGCAGGTCAAGTGCCTTGCTCATGGTTAAACAGAGTTAGTAGCAGGATTTGAACATTTTGAAGTCCAAAGCCTTAACCATTACACCACACTGCCTGCCCACTGCCTGTAATGTACTGGAAATCTGTTGTGTATAGGGTAAACTGGAATGGAGACAGGACAGTTACCTGAAGAGCCCCAGTGTTACACACCGCCGTCTCTGACACACAGCCCTTAAGCATCACAAACTGTCCGTCTGTTAAGCAGGTAGTCCATGACCCAGGAGCCTGTGGGGCCTTTAGGATTCATAGTCCTTATCTTTTTCTGTGAGGCTGGATGGTGTTAAAGGTGCTGGAGAAATTAAAGAACATGATCTTCACTACGGTCACTGGATTGCAGGGTAACGCCAACTGAAAGCCCAGAAGACACACATTTACTTGACTTGTGACCTCACCCGGAGCCTCCCAGCATCACACATACAAAAAAAAAGAAACAAATTCCAACAGCACCCCCTGCAGTGCCCCCCTGCATAGCTCTTACGCCATCTTTGACAGAGGTGTTCTCCACAAAGGGGTCATTGTGCTGTAGAGAAGGATGTTTGCTGACACAGCTGGGCATGATGCTATCCAGGAGCCCAGTGGTGACCTGGGGCTTTTCTGGCTTATGGAGGCATTAAAGTGCTGTAAACGAATCCCACATAAGTGGACATGCCATGGCTCACCATACAAGGAGAGAAAGCGGGCGAAAACGTTTAGGCTGCCAGTCGCTTTCTTAATGAGTATTTATTCCAATTCTGACAAGACCGCTTATGTTACCATTTTAAGCATTGGTAATAATAATATACAGACAGGATTAGCTCTCAGACAAAGCAATGTAGAACAGTGTCAATGTAAACGCAGGCTTGGTGACCCCACAGTTCTTGAGGACAGAGTGGGTAGAACACCTCCTTGTGCTATTTTGGCTGCCATGTGGAGTGCAGTGTGTTTCACTTTTAGATTTAATGTTCTTTATAGCTTTAGACGACATAGTTTAGATTAGATTAGATAAAGTTTATTGATCCCATGGGGAAATTCAAATGCATACAGCAGCAGAAACACTAAAAACAAGAATACAGTCTCCCAGGGCAGATAATACATCTGATCAGTGAATTGATAAATAAATGCTTAAATAAGATACATCAGGTGGAAGCATTGAATTGTCTAAAAGCACTGGGCAGAAAAGACCCCCAGAGCCACTTCTTACTGTACTGCCTGGATTTTAGCACATGTCCACAGAAATAAATGAAAGGCTCTGTGTGCAGTAAACTAAGTATTTCTGAATGATTACCCACAAATCTAATGTGCCCATGACTTAAAGTGAAAGCAGGACAGTATAGAGAGAGAAGGGTGCTGCAGCGGAGAGCAATGGGGCAGTACTTGGGAGCACATATTTTCTTTTATTTATGAATATTATAAAAATTTGTTACCAGAAAGTTGCATTTCTGCATGCTTTTAGCCATATGTGTTCCACGTGCCTTTGAGCAGGCTGCCGAGTCTCAGGACACAGAAAATTTCTGCCTTCTCTTGGCTGATACGCCATTGCCATAAATTCCCTGTTCCAAGTCAAGTGGTGCGGTGCACTGTACTGTGCTTAACTGGGAAAGATTTTAAAATCTGTCCGTCAAAGCACTCGTTTCAGTTTAAATCTCCATTTGCTGGAACGTGCTCAAGTCACAGCATTCTTCTTCAGAATAAACTAAAAATAAAGACTTGGAAAAGAAAATATTGGCATGACACTTCAGTAATAATAAATAGCTGCACTATTGCTGCTAACAACCGGGGTCATATAATTACAACACATAACAACACTTAACAAGAATAGGCGGCCATTGTGGTCTTTTGGCTAAGGCAGTGGACTTTACATGACAAGACTGTCCATTCAGATTATGCCACTGACTCCCTGTGTAACCCAGGACAAGTCACCTAAGCTGGTGGGACGTTACATGACTTCCATCTGAAGGGGATATCAAACTTGACAACTGCCACTGCTGATCTCATAGTCTGAGTATGTCAGATGATGTGACCAGAAATCACAATGCAGAACTAATTACGTGACTCCATGATGACTTTCCATAACAGTTTCAAAATTCCAAAGTATTACAAGACCACCTCTTTTTCTTACGACCAATAATGTGCTGACTGACAGCCAGTCCCTTGTGAAGGCTTTATAGGTACAGCCAATTCAGACACAGCCTTAGTCTTTTTGTTCATTCTGCTGTGGCATGTAAAATAAAAGACATCAGACAGACACACACGCCTTTTCTTCTATTTGTAAGGTCCAAAGCACTCATGTTCCTTAAGGCCATGTCACATTACATGACTTTTCCAACAACACCGAGGCGCAGACTTCATTTACATAATCTTAGAGTGATGAAGGCAGTCGCAGTGCACTCCAGAGTGTTTCCTGGTTTGTCATGCCTTCTCCCTAATTTAGAAGGATTGATTCCTGTTCCACATTCAATTTTCACTCAGCAGTAAAAAGAGCCCTCCCAGTGAGACGCTGAGTGAGCCATTCTGTTGCCCAGAGAGCATTTGCCGCTCAGCTCATACCTTTACCTAGTATGCTACTGGGCAGTTCCAGACAGAAGCTTTTTCATTGTACTTTTTTATATTTATGGGGCCACAGCTTTACTCACCTGGCACAACCTTTTCTGGCATTTTTTATAAAAACAACATTTCAGCAACCATCACACCAGCTGTTTCCTTTTGCTTTAATATACTGACGTTTGCAGAGCACAAACTTCCCACTGGTTCGCTCAGACTATTTTTAAACTAAGTTAATGATTCTTTTGGCCGGGTTGTGCATATTCCAGGCTTTTGTGTTGTATGTGTCCCATGCTTTTCCAATAAAATTTTAATCACATTTCACAGGGCTGTTCGCATAATAAGCAGTTTGACCTTATTTTGCAGGAAAACTCTTTATTTTAGGATGAGCTCACACTGATCCTCTGCAGTGTTGAATTTTATTTGTAGTGGATGTATTATGTCAATCTTGTATGTCCTTCACATCTATCTATCTATCTATTATCTTTATATAGTGCCTCTGACATCTATCTATCTATCTATCTATCTATCTATCTATCTATCTATCTATCTATCTATCTATCTATCTATCTATCTATCTATCAATCTATCGTGCCTCTGATATCTATCTATCTATCTATCTATCTATCTATCTATCTATCTATCTATCTATCTATCTATCTATCTATCTATCTATCTATCGTGCCTCTGATATCTATCTATCTATCGTGCCTCTGATATCTATCTATCTATCTATCTATCTATCTATCTATCTATCTATCTATCTATCTATCTATCTATCTATCTATCTATCTATCGTGCCTCTGACATCTATCTATCTATCTATCTATCTATCTATCTATCTAGTCCATTATCCAGGACACCATAGGCTCATCCACCTGGGTATCCCTAAGCTTCCATCTTAACAGGGATGGCTGGATAGTATTGAAGGCATGGGAGAAATTAAAAAACATAATCCTCACAATGCTGCCAGCTTTGTCCAGGTGAGAATAAGTCTTGTAGCATCTTTCAAAAAAGGTACCATAGAGTTGTTATGACATGTGGGCTAAAGGATGGACCAGGAAAGAAAAGAGAAACAAGAAAACAAGACAAGACAAACCAAGAGATTAAAGCGACACAACCTGAAACATAGTCTATAGTCCCTTAGTCCCTGAGCCACATATTTAAAAAACTTAACGGAAAAGAGAACAGAGAACTATAAAGACTCAAACAAATTTAGATTTTAGTTTGTTTTTGTGAGATATCCACAAACGTGGACACTTAGGTGACCTCAGGAAATTAACTTTATACCCTGTAATGCCTGACATAATTTCATTTCTGATGTGAGCAAACAGTAAACAAAATGATGCAAAGCAGCGACTCCCAAACAGAACAATATGGCATCATGGGAGAACACCATTAAATATATAAACATACTAAAACAACCCCAGATTAAAAAAAACTAAAGTCAGTAATGGCTACAGCAACCTCAAAAACATATACAGATAAATAATTCCTGTAAAAAATAATAGAATATCAATGAAAAATAACTAATTATGAGAGGAGTGCACCATACTATTCCACATCCAAAATACATGTATGACCCCTCAAATTTCTGTAAAGGAACAAATAGTTTGGCCACTCTTACACAGCTAATTGTTCCTAATAAATTAAAGATGTGAGTGAGGTTACATCAACACTGCAATGTTTTCATTTAAAAATAGCATCTCCATCCACACTAAGATGACCAAAAACACATAGGATGTGGATGTTCACCTACTCTTAGTGTGTGCACATTGGCAACAAAAAATCCTGGATGGGATGGTAGTGCTGCAAATCACAGGATTTATCACAAAACTGTCGTGCCCGTTAAATTATTTTGCTTTTGAACATATATGCAGCATTCAAACTGTACAAAACAAAATTTAGTTGGACACAGGTAAGCAACACATCAAACACCATGGAAAGCAACTCTTCTATGTCCGCCATGTTGGAATATATTTTTTCTTCCATTAAAGAGTGACCAATCAGGTAATTTGTGAATTTCCCCTTGGGATTAATAAAGTATCTATCTATCTATCTATCTATGAGAAATTGTAATGAGCAGCATCCAATCAGGATTGGGCCACATAATAAACATGAGCCAATCAGAGAGCAATTAGAGTCTCTGTTTTCACCCATCCAGACTACAACACTGAGGCTGTGTTTTCAGAATTACACAGCTCTGGAGAGTATTTTCAAAAATATTTGATTTTAGGTGTTGAAAATGCAATAGTAGTGTGGACAAATAGGGACTAATGTCTGTGTTTTTAAAAGAAAATGTCGCAGTGTGGACAGGGCCTAAGTTGCTATGCTAATACCTAAGATTAGGTTTAGGTTGAGTTGTAATGTCATACAGCTGCTGTCTTTATACTGTATATTAGTGACACTAAAGCCTTCTGGGCCAGTTTAAAGATGGCAGTTAATCTTACAAGGTGAGACATAAAAAACCCCATGGGCTTGGGACTTTCCTGGAAAACCAACTGAAGGTTGGCTGGACGTGAATCATAGGACTATATCCCCTCCTACATGCCCTCTCAAACCGCTAGGTGTATCCTGTGAATAGCCCAGTCAGTATTTGCAGAACAATCGCTACACGAGTTGCCGCAACAATGTCATTTGAGAAAGGCAAACAGCGAGACAAGACAAGACAATGCTCCCGCGCCCAATACTTTTAAAGCAGATTTTGTCTGACAAAAATATTCCTGTCCACGGTCATCCTACATATTTGTCCGATTCAGCTCCCTGTTATTTTCACTTGTTCCTGAAAATCAAAAGTGACCTGAAGAGAACACGTTTTTCTTCAATGGATGAAGTGAAGACAGAAATGGCAAGCCTGTTGAAGAGCCTCAAGCAAGAAGATTATCAATCAATAGATACGTTTGGAGCGGTGTAGAGATTGAGAGGGGGAATATATAGAAGGTGACAATGTTTAGAATGCTGTAATTAATCAAAAATATATATTTTTTTACCAATCCGGTTATTTTTGTGTCTCACCTCGTATACTTTACATGTCTTTTGGGCCTAGGAAATAACTGCAGTACACAGAATAAACCCTTACGGAAAATGTGTAAATTCTATACAAACATTGACTAAGCCAGGCGTAGAACCTGGAACCCTACATCTGTAAGAGAGTGATGCCAATTTTGTACTACTAATTCATAAATATGCAGGATATAATATATTACTGTACAAGATTACAGTCTGGCCTTCCCGGCATATCAGTGCAGGGAATCCATTCATTGAATGCGTGCATTGACACAGGATTCTTTCTTAATAGACCATTTCAAAAGTACTTGTACTATCTAAAATCTGTTCAGATGAATGGATAGCTAATTAGAGGAATAGAGATCATGGGGAGCCTTTGGTGGAACGTGACCCCAAGTCAATACTCACATTAAAAACACAATGGCCCCTCAGGGAGGTGAAAAACAGATGCCTCGGGGGAGAAGGACTTTGGCTAATAGGATTGTTGTCTGTGCGCTGAATTCACATATCGTAAAACCCCAGGAGGCCAGTGCAGATATTTGTGCCCTGGGACTTGGAGCTAATTAAATGACCTTTTCCTGTCATTTTCCCGTTCTCTCCAGCAGCCTGAAAGAGCAGATCACTCATTTGCAGTTGAAATGGCCCGCCTGCTTACTCGTTTCCTGCCAGGCTTTTCTTTTGTTAGGCTAGTGTTTTAAAAGTTAAATGATTTCCATCCTTCAAATGTGCTATAATAACAGGAAAAAAATAAACAGTGAGATGAAGTGAACAGACTTTGCAATGGGAGAGGGTGTAAGTGTGACTGTTTACCTCAGATGCCGCAGGAGCCTTTGAACATTATCTTAGGTGCTTGACCTCCTTTCTATGTTACATCATCACTCTTCGTAATCAGAGGAGTCATGGAGTAACACATGATGAAAAACGGCATATCTTTTTATTTGGATCACTTCTGGTTTCTGTTCCTCCATATCACCAGGACTCACTTTCACGGTGGTTTGCTTTCATCACATCTGATGATCCAGCATGATTTAAAAATGCCATTTCTTAAGCACCCTTCACATAAGCCAGTCATGTGTCTTAGTGGATATGATATTGGACTATAAAACACAAAACGCAAATTCAATTACGGTCAGCACTGCCTCGCTCTGTGACACTGACTGAGCCACTGTAAATGCCAGTGCTGCCATTGTGAGAATACAGAGAACACTTATGGGTGGTGAGCTCTGTGAAAAGGTGCTTTATATAGTCCCGAATGTCCTCCATGATACTTCCACTATTCATTTTACTTAAAGGGCGAATGGATGATCACAGGGAGAGTCGGCTGAACCAGTCCCCAGCACCACTTATGGAATGGCATGAATTACAGCAAAAGAAGATTACCAGGTGTTAGCAATCACCACAAGCATTTTGTGGTTTGTGAGCGCAACCCCTATGGTCGCCTCATTATGGGATGTGAAAGCCAAACTCAGTGTTGCTGTAATTTGTGAATGGGTGTGTTAGTGTGTGTATATCAGGGTAGCGACATATGGGTATATGTGTGTATACAGTGCTTATAAATAAGTATTTAGCCCCTAGGCCTAACCTCATGTTAACTGTATTATTTTGCATTGTAATGTTAGTCTCTGTGACCCTGAATTTAATTGTGTTTAGGAAATAGATGAATAGACGTAACATAAATGTTTATTACCCCTTGCTGTGACTTGACACACTATATGACATAATAACAGTTTATTCAGTTACACTGTATATACTCCATACTGTTTCTAGCTTTTCTGAGTCCTTAAGCAGTATTCTTATTTCGAGGCTGAAGTGCTGAAACACAATTCTTTTTGTGTTGCTTCCCCACTGCAAGGCCGACAAATGGTCTCTTAACTTCCCTACTCCCAGGAATTGACTCTGTATATACAGTGCCTATAAAAGACCTTCACCCCCTTAAAAATGTTCACATTTTATTGTAATACGACATTCAATTCCAGTGTGTTTGATTTGTCTTTTCTGACACCAGTGAACAGAAAAAGATTCTTTAATGTCAAAGTGAAAACAGATCACTGCAAAGTGGTCTAAATTAATTACAAATATAAACACAGAATGTCTGATCATATATCACCCTTTGTAATATGAAACCCGTAAATCATCACTGGTGCAGCCAATTGGTCTTAGAAGTCACCAGATTAGTTTAATGGATATTGATTATAGTAGAAATCTTCTTAATCTGGAAGGTCCACCCTGTGGTGAATCAGTAATGTGGCCTACAACCGGTGTCACATTAGGCTTTTTCTAGTCACAGTTGCTGATCTTGTTGCCAGGCCATATCAGTTTAAATTACTTAAAATTACTGCTCATGTCTACTTTACCGACTGAGTGCCAGCACAGTCTTGCCCACCCCTTTTTGTGACAGCCAATAATGTGCTGCCTCATGGAGCTGGCACTATACGAAGGGTTAACAGGTTCAGTCTTAGCCTTTTTTGTTCTTTTTTCCATTCTGATTTAATACATAAACCATGAGACATCAGGGAGATGAGCTTCTCTTCAGTTTGCAAGGTTTAAAACGTGTGTGTTCTTTGTCATTACAATCTATGCATTGTACTTCCAGATTGGCATTCATTCGTTGTCATCTTTAATGCACATACTGTTCGCTCTTACGACTAAAGATGAATTAAACCTTTTTGATTTTGTCACAGTGAGTCAGAGACTAGTTCATCTTGAATGTTGCATTAAGTATTTGGCTTCATGGGAGCACGGCACCAACTGCTTCCAACTCACTAAGATTATATAAATGAAGACTACAACTGAAAACAGATGGAAAAGTCACCTACTGTGGCATAGTCTTAGATAACACAATGAAGACTAAAAACCTCCCCAAGCAATTCTGTGAAAAGATGACTGAAAAAACGCAAGTTAGAGGTTAGGATACAAGGAAAATGCCCAAATTGCTGAATATCCCTTAAAGTTTAACTAAATCATTTATTATGAAAAAGAAAGTGTATGACAGAGCTGTAAATCTGCATAGAACCAGGCCCGACACACACAAAAAAGTCTGGGCAGCCACCCGTATTTTATCCCAGGCTGCAATAGGGTTTTGAAAATTGTACTGATGTGCATAGATTGGAGTCCAAGAGTGAACTGAGGATGATAGAAGTTGACTGGTCTTTTAAGGCAGGGAACCGGAAGTGACATCATCGAGGTCCGGAACCAGAAGTGACATTATCCTTGGGCCAGGAGCCAGAAGTGCCATTGTCCTTTGGGTGGAACCGGAAGTGCTGCTCTTAGGACCAAAAATGGAAGTGGTGTCATTAGTGTTGAATCAGGCAGAATTTCCCATATTTGGTCTGCAGAAACAACAGAGGAAGGCTTAGTGCACCCTGCCACCCCCTGGCCTGGCATGGAATTACCTTCATTTGTTCCATTCTGCTTCCTCCCGTGCGCATGTGTGTGACAGAGGCTGTCGTAAAACACTGAGTAATTGTGCAAGTAGAAGACTGGAGAGTGAGAACTCTAAAGGTGTTGCATGCTACAGTAACTGAGACTGGAGAGACTGTACAGACAATGACTGTTGACTGGGTGGCCCAGCAGGCCCGCCACCAGGGGGGGGACAAATGGGACTCTGGTCCGGGGCCCTAACAGAAGGGGGCCCCTTCACGCTTGATTTTTTTTATGCTGATGTTGTGCGCGTAGACATATATTCGGACAATTATTCAAGTTACATGTAATAGAAAAGTTAAATCATTTAGCTTACAACAATACAAGTGAGTGTTTTAATAGCTGCACGCTCCATGCAAGTAGATATTGTGCTCGTGTCGTGTGAAGCACGCTTGTCAAAGGGGGCCGGCAGCGGCACGCTTCTCAAAGACAAAGGAGAGCCGACGCCGACGTCCTTGAACTTGACGTTGAGTAGTATGTTTGTTGTACAGGGTACATGGATAATGGTTTGACTTCGCCGCTGTAATTGAATACTTCCGTTTCACACACACAGGCGCTGTTCTGTCTCAGACAGCAGCGATATTGTTGTGCACTATTGTGGATGTTGACATGTATGGTGTAGCAGAAGTGGTAGTCTGATAATTCATTCGCTTGGATCATCCGGATTTTTTGAAAACTTTGAAGTTTACCATACTGATTGTACACCATGTAGATAACCCTAACTGTTAGTATATATCAAAGTGTTCAGATGTTACTCCTATTCATTACATCAGTATAATTGTACCGTTACACGTTAGATAATACATAGGCCTGTCTCATTAATGTATTGTTTCAATTCGGCTATGAGCTTCCATTAGCACTGGCTTTCCTTCTCGCAGTCAAACTTTGATGTGCAAGAAGGCTTAACTCATCAAGTATGGTATTCATAAATGCAGCATTGTCCCCGTCAGATAAACTACATTTTGATCATTTTGTATACGTATTTGAAGGTTTTGGCATGTGGGGACCCAGGGGAAGGCACATATACCCAGTTGTCTGGGGCCCAAATATTTCTGGCGGCGGGCCTGGGCCCAGTATTGCCAGGAGGCACAAGGAAGATTCTGAAGTCAGCTAGAATACATTTCTATGGTCCAATAAGACAAAAATTGAACTTTTTGGCCATCAGAGTAAATGCTATGTTTGGTATAAGCACATGATCAAAACCACCCCATCTCCACCATGAAGTATCATGCTTTGGAGAGGCTTCTTAGTAGCAGGCTTTGAAAGGCTTGTGAGGGTAGAAAGTAAAATGATTGCAACAAAATAAAAGGAAATCCAAGAGGAAAACCCGAATCAATATGCAAGAAACCTACATTTTGGGAGAGGATTTGTTCTCCAGCAAGACAACAACCCCAAACATAAAGAGAAATCTAAACAGGAATGACTTAACAACAAGGTTAAGTCATTGAGTGGCAGAGTCAAAGTCCACTTCCCAATGTAACTGAGAATTTGTGCCTGGACGTGAAAATGCCTTTTAATCCCCATGCAACCTGACTGAACTTGGGCAGTTTTGGAAAGAAGAATGGGGAGAAATTAACTTATCTGTTATCCAGCGAAGGCTATTTGAGTTTGGGACAATCACTGCTAAAATTGCCCTTTCCTCTCGCTGGAAATCTATTTCCTTTTCTGTTTCTGTCTGCATGTCTTCCTTTTTTAGCTTTTCCTTTTGGAGTTGTCAGCAGCGAAGATCAATTGAGCATTTGGCTCTTATGTTGGTAAATGGACGAATACTATACAGGATGCCCCTCGGTCCTGGCCCTAACCCTAATCCTTACCTCTTCTGCTTTCTAATGGGGTCAGTGCTGTGATGTTCCCTCACTTGCTGGTCCTTATGGGCTCCTTTATTGTTTTGCTGTTGCTCTCAATTTTAACGGTTAACGGTTGGGTTGTATTACTGGTTGGATGTCCAAGACATTTCCACTTTGCTGCTTTGTCTGTCTCCCTGTCAGCTCTCCTACTGAGTAGATTCTTGTCATGCAGTAGTTCTGTTGTACATTAATTTGACATCTTTACAATTCTTATAGACGGTGTTTGAAAGGAACTGCCTCTCCGATGACTGTGCAGCTGATCTGAGGCTACGTGGACAACTGCTGCTGTCTGGGTAAGTGCTGGCATTTCAGATCTGCCAGGGAGTGAGACGGGGCACAGAGGAGAGTTATGGTGAGGAAGTGGTGCACAGTGAGCAGGAGATGTTTAAAATGGCCTCTGACCTCAGTGAGCTTCACTTTTCTTTTAATTATAAGCACAAAGGCACATACATATTGGGAAACTGCAACATATGTCGAAATACTGAAGTTATTGCTATTTTTCTGAAGTAGTGGCTCTGATTTGTGAATAGCACTAGATAAATAAAACTTGTTATTAAATAAATAATTTTGCAATAAACATTATAAAAATGTTGTGAAAGACCCCATAAATATTGATGAAATCATGCCAAAACCTCTATTGGAGAAGTCTAGGCAGAAAAGATAGCAACCCCATATAAAAATGAGAAAATCTACGAAAGAAGAAGAAGGAGAAGGAGAAGCAGAAGAAGCTATACAAACAACTTTCAATAATTCTGCAACACCTGTGAAGGGCAATCATTAAATCCTTAAATAGTTGATTGTGAGAAATTAATATTTCACGGATCTAGCATTGTGAGTTCAATTTCCATGCCATCATTATATGTTTGGAGTTTGTATATTCTCCCTGTGTCTCTGTGGATTTTCCTGTAGATATTCTAGTTTTCCTCCCATGTTTCCAGAGATGTTCAGGTTAGTTTAATTGGCCTCAATGTGGGTGTGAGTGTGATCGAACCCAGTGATGGACTGGTGCCTCGTGCCATTTGGTACCAGGAAAGTCTTCAGTCCACACCGACCTGAATTAGATTAACCATTTTTGAGAATGTTATGTTGGTTGATTGTTGCAATGCTGGCACATTCATGCAGAAATTTGCTTTGCAGCCTCATAGTATCAAGTCCTTGGTTTGAATCTTGGCCTAGTCACTTTGTGTATAGGGCTTTCATGCATGTGGGGTTGATGAAAAAAAAAATGACCAGGTTTGAGTAAGAGTTGGTTTTTGAGTGTGGTCTGAAGTAGACTGGTACCCTAACCCAGACTGTTTTGTGCTTTATGAAGCCAGGATAGGTTCCACTGTCACATGCATACATACCCTCAAACATTTCTTTAGGTCAAGTTGTTTCAGAAACTAGATCTATTGATGACTGCTGTGGTAAACCCCTTAGAGCACTATAAGGCCATACTGCACAACTAGATAAAGTACCTGATGTTAGCCGTTTATATTTGAATAATGACTTAAGGTAAGAAAGCTGATATTTATGTGTTTTTCAAATATAGACCTTTTTGTCAATGTTGTCTGAAATGTAATTGTCCCATTTGTTATCTGCACCAGTAGTCCTCCTCAACATTCAGCCATGTGAGCCCCATGAGGGCCCCATTTCTTCTATTCATTGGACTCCTACCTTAATTAGGCAAGCTGTTATTTTAAAGTTTTTATGTTTTTTACAACCATCTGGAAATTACAAATTGGTTATGGTATATTTTTTACGTAGTGAAGAAGAAATTTGAAGGATGGATAAGAATTCATTTTTTCTTTTGAAATAAAAAAAATATATATATACAGTGTACTAGGGGGATCCCCCCTTCTCGCTTTTCTCGCCAGCCACTTTGCATCTTTGCCGCTTGCGTTGTGAAGAGGGGGGCTGAACGCACCACAAGAAGATGCGGTCGCTTCTCCAAAACCCACTCTTAAATGGTGATATGATGGGAAACAGTTTTTTTTAAACTCCTCTTTGCTCGATCAGCTGCTGGATTGCTGCTGCTGCTGTGCTGCATTATCTGCATCTTCTACGGCACTTTGGACATTTAAAAGCCTGTACAGCAGCTGTCCTACTGCTTGTGTTTTATTTCTGGCCCTGGGCGTGGTAAAATCTTTTGGCACAAAGTCCTATCTCGCGAGACGTGATTTCTTGATATTTTTTAGTTTATAATTTAAAAATGGAGTAAGAATCTGAAAATCTAACAACATCACATTAAAGTCTGATAAATTCTGAAAAGAATGATAACAGACATATATACATTATGTAGGTTTTAAAATAAGCCTGATTTAAAGCATGACAGAAACGTGACATTAAAAACATCACTTTTAGGTTTAGGATTATATATAGAGCGAGTAGATATATATAGTAATGAAAACAAACACAAAGAGAAAAGGTTTAGGGATCCACCCCATATATTGTAAGGATTTGGTAAGGTAAAGAGCTGTATGATACTCTGCCAAGTTTTCTATCGAGACTGAGTCACCAAAGGGGACTGACTGCAGAGTAAAGGTGGTATGCTTTTATAGCTGAGGGAAAGGAAGTGGCTGATCATCTGATAGAAAAGCAGAAATGAAGTCATTAAAGGGTGTGGTCTGAAGCCATAAGAGGAAAATGAGTAGACCTCAGTGCTCCCGTAAGTATGAGAGAAAAGGCAGTAGTTCACCTGATTAACCCCTATACCTGTATTTCAGCATTAGCTAGACCCCCCTGCTGCCTCCATTTTGCATGTGTGTAGTATATATATATATATATATATATATATATGTAGTATATATATATATATATATATATATATATATATATATATATATAGCAGTTGGAGATCCACAAAGGGAGAAAATGAATCACATATCATAAAGTAGTTTTTATTCCTGAGCTTTCAACCCCTACCAGGGGTCTTCATCAGAGGATAATGCTTAGACATACAAGAATCAAAGGCAATATATAGCAATACCTTACTGGGGGGTGGCTAGGTCCGTTTAAGAAAGCAGACACCAAAGAAAAAGTGAATGAAAAAAGTAAGCATTTAAAGATACCTAAAAAGAAATGGTCCTGTATGTACAATGCCTTTAAAACATATTTACTCCTTTGGAAGTTTTCACATTTTTTGTTATATAATATTTAATCACAATGGATTTAATTTATCTTTTTGACAATAATTAACAGAGAATGACTCTTGAATGTCTAAGTAAAAAGCGATCTCCACAAAGTGAGCTAAATTAATTACAAATGTAATGCACAACTAAGTATTCACATCCATTAATCTGATGCTCCTAAATCATCACTGGTCCCACCAATTGGTTTTAGAAGCCACATTATTAGCTCAGTAGAGGTCAACTGTCTGGAGTTTCAGCTGATTGTAGTTTAAATACATCCTCCAACTTGTGGTGAGTCAGTGTGGTGGTCTAACCTACACAATGACGTCCAGTTAAAATAATCAATAGATTATTAGAAAATTATTAGAAAAGTCTTATTTTAACACTGCAAAGATAATTACAAAGTTTATAACTGACCACAACTTATCAGACCCCTGGAGGTCTACTCACCAGTACATCATTGCTAATCAAGAATTGATTATTTCTTTATATATAATAATTTCTTGTCTACGATTAAATCCTGCAAGTACGATGCTATTGTTATTTCCGACCATGCACCTCTGATCTTGAAGCTAAAGTCACTATGCCCCACACACTCACCTCGCAGATGGCATCTCAACCCGATTCTATTAGCAGACGAGAATTGTACAGAATTTATATCCAAACAAATCAGTTTCTTCCTAGAGACAAATACATCCTCAGAGATTTCTGCAGGAATACTCTGGGAAACTCTTAAGGCCTTCTTAAGAGGACAGATTATTTCAGATCTTTCCCACAGAAATAAATTAGAAACCAAGAAAGTATCAGAGCTAAAAAGCAAAATTACTAGAATAGATGGAGAACATGCCAGGCTTCCAAGTGAGGCTCTACATAGGAAAAGGCAGGCTCTGAATTCAGAACTCAACCTCTTGACAACTAAAGAAACTGAACAACTAATTTATAAATCAAGACATCATTACAATGAACACGGAGAGAAAGCTAATAAGCTTTTAGCTCAACAAATCCACAAGCAAGAAGTTTGCAACACAATCCTAGTAATCACCAACACAAATGGAGACAAAATCATTGACCATAAAAATATAATGCACACATTTAGAGACTACTATAAATCCTTATATTCTACTGAGTTTAAAGAAGACAGCACATAATCTAATACATTTCTGGATACATTACAGATACCACAAATAGATACTCTTAGTGCGGAGGAACTGGATAAACCTCTGGCGCTATCAGAATTACTAGATGCTATAAAGTCACTTCAATGCGGGAAAGCAGCAGGCCCTGATGGCTACCCTGCAGAATTTTATAAGAAATTCTCCGCTCAGCTAGCTCCCCTCCTATTAGCAACATTTACAGAAGCTAGAGACAATCAAGCATTAATCACCATCTTTCCTAAACAAAATAAGGACTTATTACAATGTGCATCATACAGACCAATTTCACTTCTGAATAATGACGTTAAGAAACTCTAAAAATCATAGCTAGAAGGATGGAGAAAGTGCTCCCTTCGGTAATTTCACAAGATCAAACTGGATTTATAAAGGGTCAACACTTATCTTCCAATCTTCGACGCCTGTTTAATGTAATATACTCACCAACAAAGTCAAACACCCCAGAAATATTATTATCATTGGATACAGAAAAGCATTTGACATGATGGAATGGAAATACCTTTTCACTACATTAGAGAAATTTAGGTTTGGCCCAAACATTTGTGCATGGATCAAACTACTGTATAACAATCCAGAAGCTTCAGTTTGTATCAACAATATTTGTTCAGACTACTTTAAACTAGAACATGGTGCCAGACAAGGATGCTCCTTGTCACCACTGCTATTTGTAATCGCCATTGAACCACTGGCGGTTCACTGTCGAAATGTTGGTCAGTTAAAGGGGATTATCAGAAAAGGACTGGAACAGAAAATTTCTCTATATGCAAATGATATGGTACTGTATATATCAGACCCTGAAAATTCTGTGTCTGCAGTCTTAACAGCACTCACAGAATTTCAAAAGATCTCTGGTCTCAGAATTAATCTGAATAAAAGTGTACTCTTTCCAGTGAATTCTCAAGCATATAATATTAGATTAGACACACTACCTTTTATCATTACAGAACAGTTTAAATACCTAGGGGTAAGCATCACAAGTAAACATAAAGCTCTTTATCAACAAAATTTTGCCGTCTGCATGGAAAAAAATTAAGCAAGACTTGCATAGATGGTCAACCCTTCATCTCACTCTAGCTGGAAGAATTAATGCTGTTAAGATGAATATTCTTCCTAAGCTTCTTTTTTATTTCAAAACATTCCAATATACATCAATAAATCATTTTTTAAGCAATTAGATTCAACAATAACCTTATTTATTTGGAACTCAAAACATCCACGTATCCAAAGAGTGACCCTACAAAGACCAAAGGCAGAAGGTGGCATGGCTGTACCCAACTTTAAGTTTTATTACTGGGCAGCAAACATACAAGCTATAAAAACCTGAACACAAATAGATGAACATACACAGACCTGGGGCCTCATGCATAACACCGTGTGTAGAATTCGCACTATAACATGACGTAAGCACAAAAGCCGAAATGTGCTTATGCACAGAAAAATCCAGATGCAGGAATCTGTGCGTTCGCCAACTTCCACGTTCTTCCTCTACATAAATCCCGGCCAGCGTGAAAAGAAACGCTCGTGCACGCGCCTGCTTTCCTGCCCCAACTCCTCCCAGAATTACGCCTCTTTGAATATGCAAATCAATATAAATAGCCCTTAAGTTCAACGTTGTGTGAAAAGACAATGGGAAAAGCACAGGGAAAATATAAGAATTTCAGCAAATACCAAGTGGAGGCAAAGGAAAAACATACTATTTGTTGATTTAAACAGTAGTATAATCAACAAAAGGAAGTTGATCGAGTGACATAGCATGTCGGAGAAACTCGAAAGCTCAAGTTCACAAAGTCGCACAGTGCCAAAATAAAAAAGAAGTCACATATCAAAGTCGCCGTGAAAAGGCGAGTTGTAGCCCACCGTCTGAGTGTCATATGAAAGCTTATTAGGCACACAGTGGGAAAAGAGCACGAAATGTCAACTTTAACCTCGAAATTTCCACTTTAATCATATAGTTTATTTTTTCACTAAAGTAGAACATCATAAACTTTTTCTTAAAATCATTTAATTTACTAGTTTCTCAAATCCCATTGTAACTAAAGTAGCATGTTAAATGGTTTGTTTTGTATTTGATCTTCTATGTGCTCTATTTGTGTGAATCACTACGTGCTTCCGTTCTTTCTCTTTCTCCGACAGGACACAGAATCCATTACATTAGTGATATTACAGCCCTCTTAATAATTAAAATACTGAGATGTATATGTGATATCATTTTCATGATGATTGGAATGAAAGCATGTTATTAAACATAGGAACACAATGGCGCAGTGATTGTTCATGTCTCACGCAAAATGCTGCTGCGCCATGCACGACCTTCAATGAAATAATTTATTGTAGCAGTACTGTCTCTTCCAAATGTACTACCCCAATTCCTGTCCTTACTTTTCTTTCTCCAAATACCCAATTGCCACACAATCAGCTCTGTAATTGACGTTAAGCCATCTGTAAGCTTACAACGACAATTCTTCAAAACTTTTAAGGAACATTGAAATATGTTCATAGTACGTGTTTAATTATTCTATCCATCTATCCTTCCAGTGTCGCGCCAGCCTCAGTAAATATACAGCGCAAGGCAGGAGCAATACATGAACTTGCTAGCGCTGCGGCACCGTGACCTCACATGTTTAATTATTAACAATACAGATTATTTAAATGAAGTTAAAGTTTTATCTATATAATATAATCAACATATTTTGCTGCATTTCATCTTAAAAATTATATCGTCATCATATGTAAATGCGCGCTTTATAAAGTGGCGCAGGTTGTGCAATATTATAACTATAGTGCAAGTTTACAGTGGGGTAATTGTACTTATAAGTACAAACAGTTCTACAAGGAGCACTTGATGGACTGATTGACTGTTTAAAGTTTTTTTTCGTCTCCTGGGATGAAACTGTTTCTGAACCGCGAGGTCCGTACAGGAAAGGCTTTGAAATGTTTTGCTGTGGCTTTGGCAGCGTGGGCTTGATGCTGTATACCGATAATTCTCTTTCCGATCAGCTGCTGCTGTGATTCCCCATTCAGATACAGTGATAAAAATACTCCAAGTGTTGCAGTTATAGTAACAATGCTAATGGTATTTGGAATACTATGGCTATTCCCTGGACCATTATATTGTTACAGGTTATTTACAATCAGATGCATTACACTAATAAACAATATGCGGTTAATTTCAGTGTATTTATAAAGCTGCGTCAGGAAAAGAAAGAATAACCACACAAGAACAGTAGCACTGCTTTGATGCTGGGTGCCGCCAGTCTGCAAAACCGAGCGGAGAACTTGCGTATGACAGGGTATGAGGTACCATGGAAATGTGCGTGGCTTTACGCCAAGTTTAGGTTTTATGCATCACGATTTGAACGTGGAAACATTCTTAC
The DNA here is from genome assembly GCF_016835505.1 of Polypterus senegalus. Taxonomy (NCBI): domain Eukaryota; kingdom Metazoa; phylum Chordata; class Cladistia; order Polypteriformes; family Polypteridae; genus Polypterus; species Polypterus senegalus. The sequence continues at coordinate 107,054,085 of NC_053168.1, forward strand.
ACAACATTTCTGTGCATACGCACAGATTATACATGAGGCCCCTGGTCCGCAATAGAAGTAAAATCCTGAAGTACTTCTTTATATTCCCTGCTCTGTGCCCCAATAAATGCAAGTTATCTGCAATATACTGATAACCCAATTGTGCTTCACTCACTCAGACTATGGAACCAATGTAGAAAGCATTTTAAGATGGAGAAGCTTTTATCTGTGGCACCTCTGCAAGAGAACCACCTCTTCAACCTTCGCAAACATATGCAGTTTTTAATATCTGGAAAAAAATTGGGATTAACTTGCTTAGAGATCTTAATATAGACAACGTCTTTGCATCCTATGAACAATTACATTCCAAATTTAAAATTCTAGCTACACATTTCTTTCACTATCTTCAAATTAGGAACTTTGTTAAACAGAACCTGCCCAATTTTCTTCATCTTGCACCCTCGCCCATGCTGGAAAAAATATTGCTCAATTTCAAGGACTCAGACACCATCTCTGCAATATATAAAATTATTTTACAGTCCCTCCCTTTCAAAGATCCAAGAGAACAATGGAAAAAAGATCTCTCACTTAATATATCAGAAAAGGAGTGGAAAGTAGCAATGAAGAGAATTCACTCGAGCTCCATATGCACAAAGCATACAATTATTCAAGTCAAAATTATATATCGAGCAAATCTGTCACGTCTAAAACTCTCCAAAATGTTTCCAGGGCAAGATCCAACCTGCGAACGCTACAATCAAGTCCCAGCCTCACTGGGTCACATGTTTTGGGCCTGCACCAAATTAACATCATTCTGGACCAAACTTTTTAATTACCTTTCAGACAGCCTTGGTGTCACAATCCCTGCTAACCCATTAACAGCCGTGTTAGGTGTTCTTCCAGATGGGTTTAAAGTGGATAAGGACAAACAAACTGTGATTGCATTCACTACACTTTTGGAACGCAGACTGATTTTACTAAACTGGAAGAATCCTAACTCTCCTCTTTTAAGTCAGTGAGAATCTGATGTTTTATACTATTTGAAATTGGAAACAATCAGATACTCAGTTAGAGGATCTGTACAGATTTTTTTCAAAACATGGCAGGATCTAATCAATAATATTTTAGAATAAGCTCTTAAAGCACCAAGGAAGCAATTTTTTCCGCATTTCTTTTTCTTCCTTATTCATCTCTATTGGCCTATTAAACTCATCAAATTAGGTATGTTTACAAGCCTTACGTTTTACCCAATTGGCCATGTTCTCTCTCTCAGGGGTGGGGTCGACTTGTTCTCAATCCTACTTTTTGTAAAAAGTGATTGATTTGTTTGGAATGATTACAATAAAATTAATAAAAAAAAAGAAAGGAATAAAAAAAGAAAAGAAAGAAAACGCCTGGTACAGCTATACATCTGCCTAGAGCAGGCCGTCCACCAAAGGTGAGTGACTGTGCAAGAAGGCGACTAGTGAGGGAGGCCACAAAGAGAGACCTGTGATAACGCTGAGTTACAAGCTACAGCTGGTCACATTGGAGACACTGTGTAGACAACAATTCTTGCTTCACCAGTCACAGCTTTATGTGAGAGTAGTAAAGGGAAATCCACTGTTAAAAAATGCACATGACTTTTTGTCTAAAGTTTACCAGAAGGCACATGAGAAACTGTAGTCAGCCAAAAGAAGGTTCTATGGTCTGCTTTTTGACCTTCAGACTAAACACCATATTTGAACATTTCATAGTACCAGAAACACATCATCTCCACCATGAAGCTTGGTGGTGTCAGCATCAGGCTGTGGGGATGTCTCTCTGCAGCAGGCCCTGGAAGACTTGAGAGGGTAAAATGAATGCAGCAAAATAGAGAAGGAGGTAAACCTCATTAACTCTGCCAGGAACCTGCAACTTGAGAGAAGATTTGTTTTCCAGAAAGACAACAATCTCAAACATAAAACCAATGCTACACAAGAATAGCTTCAAAACGTCAATGTTAATGTCCGGGGGTGACCGAGTCAGAGTCCAGATTTCAAATTAAGAATTTGTGGCCGGATTGGAAAAACGCTGTTCGCTCTTAATCTCCATTCATCCTGACAGATCTTGTGCAGTTTTGCAAAGACGAATGGGGGAAAAATGGAATCGGCAAGATGTTCAAAGATGTGCACACAGTCCAAATTACTGACTTGAAGGGGAGGAAATACTTGCGTGATCAATTATTTTTGTGTTTTACATTTGCAGTTAATTTAGATCACTTTGCAAGGATCTCTAAGGTCTTTTTCTGTTGATCAATGTCAAAATATCAAATTAAATCCACTGTGATTTAACATTTTATAACAATAGGAGTGAATACTTTTACAAGCACTTGTGTCCTAAAGCATTGCGTCTTTTATCTAGTAGGTAAAACATCAGACTTGCATATTGCATCCTACACAACTCTTAAAGACAGTACAAATGGAGAGTTGTGCTGATTCTATGCATTTAAACGTGCCGCTTTGCTCTTCTGCTTTTTTCTTTTTTTCATGAGCTTGCTTTTCCTAGAGGACTTGTAAGACATGCTGTACTTTGCTGCCTGCGCTCCACATGACGCAAGTAGCAGCCTTCTGCAAAACATTGCGGCTTTAAAAAAAGCTTATTTTCTTTAATGGGTGTGGGCATCTCTTTTTTTTTTTTCTTGACATGTCTGATTTCCATTTTCTCATCTTGTCCCAGAAAGCGGAAGCCCAGAATTTCTTTTTCCTTTTTTTTTTGTGAGCAGGCCGCCTTTAATGATCATTAATGAGCAGAAAAGGCAAGAAAATGGAATGCTGACCGTGCTGCTAAAATTTCCAGGAGTGGTAGCATATTCTCAGGTTTAGCTTTGCCAGTTTATTGTCACGTAACTGCTGGAATGTTCATTTTGAAGGGAACATTTTCAACCTGGATTTAGGTGTGAGATAATTAGAGGTCAGATATCTGTGGCGTAGTGTAACGGACACTGACCCTCAGTGAAGAGAAAGGGAGAATATTTATAGGAGGAATGCTGGGAAACTTCCTTTCAATTTGCCAGTAAAAGACTAACGTGCACAGTAGTATTTGATGAAAGTTTAATATAATGCCTGCGGTGGACTGGAGCCCTGCCCAGGATTTGTTCCTGCCTTAACGCCCTATGTGTGGGCTGGGATTGGCTCCAGCAGACCCCCGTGACCCTGTGTTAGGATATAGCGGGTTGGATAATGGATGGATGGATGGATTAATATAATGCCTTTGATGACAACCACATCCCCACACAGGGACCAATTTGAATGGCCAGTTAACTTAACCAGAATATTTTTGGGTAATGTTTCTGAACCTTTATGGTGCTACAACCCAGTTTTTCCTCTTTATGTATATTCACGGCCCACAAGCGGGGCCTTGGTGAATCAAGCATGTCTGTAAAACTGGGGAGAGTGGAACAATCTTTAAGGAATACGGGGATAAATATTGCCCTGTGATGTTGATCACTTAGGCTACCCACTACAATTCACTCGCAACCAAATGCCATACCCAACAACTGCAACTCACGACCCACCAGCAGCAGTGGTTGAGAATCAATGTCTTTGGGGAAAGTGGGAAAACACAGGAAGAACATTTGTACTCCACATGGCCAATTGTCAAACCCATGACACGGGATCTGTGAGGAGGCAATACTACCCACTGCACCATCATGCCAACCTTTCAAATCGTTCCTTAGGTATTTATTGTTATACTTCTGGCTACTTAATTGGCTCACACAGGGGCGCAGTTTTTTTTTTAATTTGATATAGCTTGTTAATCCCTAAGGGGAAACTGTATTTTTGAATGTCCTTTGGAAGTCAGAACATGGGATCAGCCATTGTATGGCACCCCTGGAGTGATTTTCAGGTTAGGGGGCCTTGTTCAAGGGCGGCATGGTGGTGCAGTGGTAGCGCTGCTGCCTCGCAGTAAGGAGACCTGGGTTCTCGGGTCCTCCCTGTGGGGAGTTTACATGTTCTCCACGTGCCCGCGTGGGTTTCCTCCTGGTGCTCTGGTTTCCTCCCGCAGTCCAAAAACATGCAGGTTAGGTTCATTGGCCGATCCTAAATTGTCCCTAGTGTGTGCTTAGTGTGTGGGTGTGTGTGTGCCCTGCGGTGGGCTGGCACCCTGCCCAGGGTTGGTTCCTGCCTTGTGTTGGCTGGGATTGGCTCCAGCAGCACCCCATGACCCTGTGTTAGGATATAGCAGGTTGGACGATGGATGATGGATGGATGATGGGCCTTGTTCAAGGGCCCAATGAAGTTGGTTTCCTTCTGGCAGTAACTGGATTTGTTCCTTCCAGATATCAGTGCAGATCCTTAGCCGCAGAGCCACCACACTGCACCAAACAAAAAATTTGTAAAAAAAAAAAAGAATAATTTGAACCCACACTTTTGTTGTCTGGCACTATGACCTCTAAAGGGTAACATCTAACTCACTAGAAAATGTATTGTTCAGTAGTAACTCACAAGACAATGACTAGGGATTTACTTCGTATTAACAACATGCTAAAGGCAGCTGATTTACTGTGCCGCAGTAACTTGTTGGACTGTAAGGATTACTACGGACTAGGACTAAGGATTTACTACGGAGTAATAACTCAACTGGCAGACCGCTGATTTACTGGGCAGTAAGAGCTTATTGAGTAGAACCTAATGATTAAAGGGAAGCGGGGAATTTACTGTGCAGTAGTAATTTGCTGGATAAACAATGAAGATTAACTAAGCAGTAGGAACTCCGAGACTCAGAATTTACAGGTTGTACTATCCCAGTGATTTGTTAGGTGGTAGTAACTCTTTGGACCGAGACCAAGAATTAACAAATGACTTGCAGGATATTTGTAAATCATTAAATGTACTAGTTAACTAGTTGATAGTAGCTCAATGGAGAAAAAGTACTAATTTCCTGAGAATTAATAACTCATTGGACTGAGACAGAATCCCAATTAGTGTACAATAGCAATGTTTTTAAGCAAATATTTGAAATAATCTATTTTATGTGTATGTGTGTGAGAGAGAGAAATTGTTCTTTACAGCTTCTCACTGTTAGGAATGGGCACTTGGAAACGGGGCTGGGATTAGGTTTGGTTTAGACAAGCTCTTTTAATGTGAGTATGCAAGATTTGTTTTTTGACCCCGTAGAGTTGTACATATCGAGTCCGTTATGATCTCATCTGCTTGTATAAGTGTGTGGTTTGGGGCTGCCTCTGTTCAGGCTAAGGCCAATCTGCAATGCACCATCAGAACCTGTGAAAAGATCATAAGCCGTGACTTACCTCACATTCAAGTCCTATGTGAGTCCAGGGTAAGGAAGCAGGCCTCAAAGATCATTGCTGATCTGACTCATCCAGGGCATCACCTGTTCCAAAGACTTCCCTCCGTCAAACGTGTTTCTGTAGTGAAAGCTAAAACAACACGTCACCTGAATTGTTTCTTTCCACAGGCAGTTATTCTCAATAATCAGGTCTGAGCTTCTATTCAGCATTTACTGTATGTATACATGCACTTTAGACTACCTGGACATTTTAAATTCTAACTTATCTCCAATAATTTTTGTTTTTCTTTTTGATGGTCCTTCATTATTTATCTTTTTACATTTATCTTTTGTATTCTGTGCTGTCCTTGTACAGTATGTTGCACCAATACTATCAAGACTAATTCCCAGTACACATTAGTGGCCAAGGAAGTGAATTCTGATTCTAACTTCAGTCAAAGGTGTACTTGTGGCCATACAGCAATGTATTTGAGCCCACCATGACCAATGCCCCTTGAAGACAGAGTGATGATGTCCTTTAGTCTGCCATGAGTGGCAGGTTAGAGGTTGCCCCTTGAAGACAGAGGAGTATATTTTAGTCCACCGTGACTGGGGGTCAGCTATAGTCAACAAATAATGAGTAAAACTCTTTATGGGTCCCCACTGCTGTATGTCCCCAAGCGACACATTCTTTGTAGCCCCCTTTGTTAACCCCTAGGTTTGGGGATGGAACTGATGCATGTCAGGAAAGTTTTGTTGATTCCTTTTTTATTTTTGTCTGTGCGTGTGTTTTATTTTTTATTCCAATTTGTTATTGACTTTCATCATTATTTCCGTGACATTATGGTCAGAGACACTTCAGTATTTCATTGCTGATGTTTTTTCAGATGCAGTACAGTCGACCCTCAAAATTTCAGGGGAATTACATTCCTAGAACACCCGCGAATTGTGAAAAACTACAAATTTTGGATGTGGTCAAAAAATGCCTATTTTTATAGTTTAAACCCTACATATGCCCCCAAAACACTTTAATTCCATTTCAAACTCAGCTTAATACATTACCTATAAAAAAGAATGTAAAGGTAAACCCGCGTACTGTACAGTACTGTACTGCTATGTCTCCCGCAGTGCTAGAATGTAAAATACCGATGTTACTCCTATATGTACTGTAATTCATGCAAGTGAATTTCTTTGGCACGTGCTGTTGTTTTCTTTGGTATATGTAGGGTAAATACAGTAATAATTTAACTTAATAAAAATATAGTAAAATGTATGGGTACTACCCAATAATGAATGATACTGATTAAAGATGATGATGATGATGATCAATTAGCTGTGCACTACGATGAAGGTATGCCATGAAGATAATGACTGCACAGCAAAGCAGAGGATTTACAGCTCCTTGGGTGGTGCCTCTTCTTCAGGTGCTTGGGCAGCATCTTAGGGCTTTAAGAAGAGCAAAATGAAAAATACAAGAACACTCAGAGAAACATTCGAGATAGCTCCACGCGGTAAACTGTTATGATGTGGGAATGCTAGGCTGCATCTGCTAGAGATGTGTCACATGGCAGCAGCCAATCAGCAGCAAGGAGAAATGAATAACGCTCTCGGATTGGGTACTTTCAAACCTCCCGCCTCTGAGTACAGGGGTATTTCACCATCTCAAGCCACGTTTTCCTGTATGGTTACTTTGTGTTCTCTCTACAGTACAGGATGGCCACGAAAAAAGCCATTAAAAATTTGCGGAGGATATTTGTGGTTTCCGTGAACAATTAGGTTAGGTTCTAAGGTTCTAATTAGTTAGGTTCTAAGGACAAATCTGCAAACGACTGAGGCCATGAACTCTGAACAGCGACTTTACGGGGGTCGACTGTATTCACTTTTCTTGAGTTGTTTTTTTTGTTTTTTTTTATTGTTCTTATGTTTTTCAATGGGTTCTGGAATTTTGTGACTGGGGAAGCAGTACGCTGCTGTGTCATGTGCTATGCAACTGTGCTGACCCGCAGGCACTATGAAAGAAGTCAGCGTCCCCAGCAAAGTGTCCAGAATTTGACTCATCAAAAGTGAGACTTGCACTTACACAGCAGGCAAAAGAAAATCACATTAGGGAAAGAAAGTCTGGTTTTGTTTTGTGATTTCAGTTTTGGTTCAGTCGTAATATCATGAAGAAAGATTTATAATGAATTCCGTGTACTGACTCTGCCAATGTCATCGACTCTTCTCCTGCCAACTCTTAAACGAAAGAACTTTACAGTCTTCTTCTGCTCGCATAAATACTTTTGTTCTGTGAGACTTCCAGTCCGTTCCACCAAACACATTACACACCACGTGTACACCAGTGTGGGACCATGGTGAAATTCTTCCGATACTAAACATCAATTTGTCATGAAACATATTGGAGATAATTTATATTAGCGTAATAATCAGCTTATGCACACTTTATAACTAAATTTGTGCCGTCTGTACTCATTTGACACAGGAGCTCCCGGCAGGATTAGCTCAGTCCACCATGAATGGTGGATTACTAAATGGGAATAATTTAGTGGATAGAAGGTGGGATATTTTCGATTAGGTTAACTCACTGCCGACCTTTGGCTGAGTATTTACTATATACTAGGTGAGATGGACAACGAGAAGATTACTTTATTGGCATGAGACTGTCTTCTTCTAGGTGGGATTAACTCTCTAGAAAGAGACGGAGACACCCTGAATAATCTGAAGCTGCTGGCAGAGATTGATGAGTCTGTGGGTTTATTTACATTTTGGTCAGCTGAGGGGTGGCATGGTTCATTTTCACCTCTGCTTTCAATTATATATCTGTTGTTGTGCTGGCATTGTAGTTATCTGTCTAAGCAGTTCCGAAATTCCTGCTATCTTTTGGCTGCCTTGATGAGGTTTCCAGAGTTCAAAAGCCACTGACGGTTCAGTTGTTGTCAGCTGTTTTCACTTTGGGAATGAAAGCAAGTTTATTAAACTGAAACCGGAGAGTCGCACTGCCAGTGCCATATTTACTGATGAAGTCGTGTACTGTGGGATAAATAACCATGAGAAAGGAAAGCCAGCAAAAAAATAATCTTTTTTCACAAAATGTAGTCAAATTGTCAAGGAAAACTCTCGACAGAAAGAGTAGCCTCATGTTCCAAATGTGTGGGGTAAAGAGCCACTGGGATACAAAAGCAAATATAAGCAACACAAGTTAGCTGAGCTGTGTGTCCATTGCCCGGTGTCACAGTTCAAGTTTACTTTAATGAAACATTCGAGATAAACAGTTAACTGTGGTAAAAGTGAACCCAAATGGCAGGCACAAATTAAATGTATGCCAATGTTTGCTCGTTCCTTTGATTCTTCTTTTATGTGTCATGCCTAGCATGGCATGGAAGCACAGTGGATCCAGGAGATTAGGAATCTTTACCAACAGCACTGGTTGTAAAGCAGGCACCATCTCTGAAAGGGGTGTCAATTCGTTGGAAGACATTTGCACAGTCATCCACACTCACTAACTCGCTCACACAATTTAAAGTCATGGATCAACAAAACACGCATATCCATAGGATGTCAGTGGAAAACCGGACTCTCCAGAGAAAAACATATGCAGACATGAGGGAGTTAGCACTAATCACTGCACCGTACCAATCCACTGTCAATAACCCCACTCCTTCTGCCCTTTGTGACCTGCTTCAGCAGAGTAGGAGAGGCACCAACCTGGAGACCCCATTTACAATACAATGCAATACATTTTATTTTTTGTATTGCCCAAAATCACACAAGAAGTGCCGCAATGGGCTTTAACAAGCCCTGCCTCTTGACAGCCCCCCAACCTTGACTCTCTAAGAAGACAAGAAAAAACTTCTAAAAAAACCCTGTAGGGAAAAAATGGAAGAAACCTTGGGAAAGGCAATTCAAAGAGAGACCCCTTTCCAGGTAGGTTGGGCGTGCAGTGGGTGTCAAAAAGAAGGGGATCAATACAATACAATAAACTGAACAATGACCCGACATTTGCGAGATAGACATATGAGCGCCAACAAAATAGCACCGACTAAAACGCAGCGCCAAAATCGCGCCGACAAAATCGAGAATTACTAGTTTAAAGCATATATAATAATGTTTATTTTAGAAGTCAATATTATGAGACACGCCACGCAGATAGTCCTTAAGATCACACCCTGCATATGTAGGAAGAATTGCAGCAAGACTTCTTGATATTTGAGCGTATTTAGACTTGCTGGCTGCCTGACTGCTGGTAATTCCGCTTTGTATACGACACGTTATGCCAACCCTCGACTGAGTTATTTGTTCACGGCATGCCATTAGCAGTTATAACAGTTATAACCTAGCACATAATGTGTACATAATGCGCACGTACGCATCCCACTCTCTTTGCCCCTCTCACGATTTTGTCGTGGCGATTTTGACGCGCGCATTTGTCGAAAACCAGTTAGCAAGTTTGTCGGCACTCATTTGTCCATTGTGGTTTTGTAGACGCTCATATGTCAATGGCGCTTTTGTCAGTGAACCAAACTGAACAGAACAAATCCTCAATACAGTATGAAAATAAAAATTTTAGAAGTACAGAGTAGAATTTAACAGTAGATGATATCACATAATATGAGTTGGATTTGTTTAGAGTCCTGAAGACCTCATCCATCAAGCACCGGCATTTGGCCATTCCACAGCTGAAACAGCACTAATTCGATGAAAGGACCCTTCTTTCTCATGATTCCTGCGATCCTCTACCCGGGATGACTACCTTATGCAGGCAAATCAACTTGGCAGGTAGGCTGTGGCACCAAGTGCCACATTTGAGTACCGAGAAGAGAAACAGAATAGGTGAGGGTTAGTATCCAATTATAACTATCATGTTACTCATGTTTTAGTGCTAATGACTAACAATAGAGATGCAGTCTGTACAGTTAATCAGCAGCTCTAGTCAAGATATGCTAAACTGAAATAGTGAATCTTCAGCCGGGATTTAAAAGCTGAGACAGAACGGGCATCTCTTATAGTAGCTGGCAGACCATTCCACAGTTTACGGGCCCTGTAACTAAAAGCTTGACCTCCCACTGTTATTTTATTAATCCTTGGAATCATAAGCAGACCGGCATCTTGAGATCTTAATGTACACTCTGGTTTATAAGTCATGATAAGTTCAGACAAGTAAGCCAGACCTTGGCCATTTAATGCTTTATATGTTAAAAGTAAGATTTTAAAATCTGCCCTAAACTTAACCGGGAGCCAGTGTAAGGATTTAAGAACTGGAGTTATGTGTTCATATTTTCTTGTTCTTGTAATAATTCTTTGGATTAACTGGAGGCTGTATAAAGAATAGATTGAACATCCAGTTAACACTGCCTTGCAGTAGCCAAATCCTACTAGAAATAAATGCATGAATTAATTTCTCAGAATCCTGTTTATTTAGAAAGCGCCTTCATTTCCCAACATTTTTAAGATGGAAGAAACATGATTTGGACAGCTTTGTAATATACGCTTTAAATGACATGCTAGTGTCAAAGATAACTCCTAGATTGCAGGCTGATTCAGTAAAATTAATGGGGATTCCAACTGAGTTAAACGATGACAGAATATTTTTGTGATCAGCGTCATTCCCTCCAACAATTAACATCTCTGTTTTATCTGTGTTTAAAGACAAGTAGTTCTCTCATCCATCCACTCCTTTAATTCACTAACACAACTAATTAAAGAGAACATCGGAGAAACTTAATAAGTAAATACCATCAAAAATAATACACAATGGCACAACTAAAGTGACGGCTGCAGTTACCCACAAATCAACCTTTTCACAGGAAGAAGGAACACTCAGCACAACATGAGAATTCTGTCTAGGTCGGGTTTCCGTTCCACATTATGGGAAGCACCAGTTTTTAAGGCATTTGAGGGTAAGGGGCGGGACCTGCTCCGGGACCTGGGGTGTGGCCTTGCTACGGGAGCGGAACTTCAAGTGAAAAAGATGAAACACTTAGGGACAGTGCCCCCTTTCATCCTGGAGTGGAATCACTAACCTCAGCAGACCTGGGAAGGTGTGTGCCCCCCTAAAGAATACTAGAAATATCTGGTTGATATTTCACTGAAGGAGCGTACAGTTTAACATGCTGCGATGGTAAACAAGACATAACTTTTTTACAGAAATATTATGTGTTGTACATGCCCATAGATAAATCATTTAAAAAAATAGAATTACTGTATATACTCATGTATAAGTCGGGTCTTGAAACCTGAAAAATCGATCATAAAGTCAGACAAAAATGCGACATTTCATTTTTTTTTTAACGTCTTCTTGCCTCCTTCAATCTCGCATCAGTTTCTCAGACGCATCGAGTTTTGTTGCAGCAGTGCAGTTACCAATTTCTTTCGCTACTTCAACAACGTTTAATTTCAAACCAGCTTCGTATTTTCTTCTGATCAAATGCTCCATCGTAGATAAGGGATGCTCTTACGATCAAAGTGTATGAGGGAGTGAAATACAAAAAACACAAATCAGTGCAAATGTTGCTTCGGAATAGTTTGGGTATCACCATGTGGTCACGTAGGCACAATAGAGAGAGAGAGAGAGAGAGGTTAGGAGCACACGCTGATACAGCACATTCCCACACCCACATAGAAATAAAGGCTGTGTGCTCTGAGATCACTCTCTCAGGTGGGCGTTAGCATATCATAATCTCTTGTACTAATAGCGTGAGTTTTCTGCATTCAACATTCAACAAGCGACATTATAAAATACCAGAAGTTATACAATAAAATCAAGTCGCCACTTATCCGCGAGTATATACGGTATATGTTTTGGTGTATGCACCCATTCTCTAACCTGTGTATTCAGTCATTGTTGTAAGTATCTAAAAGTACTATTTGTTTTGGAAATAATTTCAACGTCATTTTGTTTTCGTTGAGAGTGCTACCTTTTTGTGGTGCCGTTTCCATGTCACATTGTGTAGTTTCCGGTGGTGTGGTCACGGAGGTCTTCTCTAGTCACATCATTGATGCAAGGATATATAAGCTGGCAGTAGACAACAATCACTGTTCAAACATTTGATTCTAACATTTTTTTAAGTGTTTCATTTAAGGCAGACCATCTTGTGACTGTGTTTTTCTGGCTTGGATTTTTGATTAACGTGTGGTTTGGTTTTGATAGATTGACTCGCTTGACCCTTGCACATGTAAATTCCTGTTCCATCTTCAGACATGGCTTTTTGTCCCCTTGTGACTTACCATTTTACCATTTTTTGTCAGTACAGTTATGAGGAACCCTGGTCTATCCTAGCAGCATTGAGCATAAGGCAGGAACCAACCCAAGGAACGATGGCAGTCTATCGTGTGGCACAATTATGCACCAGCACACAGGGGGCCGATTTAGAAGTGATAATTAACCCAATAACGCATGTCTTTAAATTGGGGACGAGAATCAGATAACCCAGGAGTCTAACCTGAGATTTGATCCCAGGAGCTGTGTGGGGGCAGCACTAACCAAAATTCCCCATCTCATAAAACGTACTTCACTGTATTCTTGGTCACCTGGCGATAAACCAATTTTTGTAATTTTTAAAACAGCTTTATTCTTTGCTGTCGGTCCTCCACTGTAGGAATGCTAAAATGAAAGGAGCCAGGAGCTGGCAGAGAGTCAGCTAAGGAATGGCAGAGTGACTGAAATGAAACACAAGTTCTGTGGGACACGGAGCTGGGAGTCTTTCACTAATGTTACTGTGCTGCTGTTGTGCAACTAACTCTACTTCATCTACCAAGTATGTGTGTGAAAGAGAAAGGGAGAAAAAAGTTTTGTTTTTTTTATATAGATTTGGTATTTCTGCAACATGTAACAAAAGAAGACCAGTGTTTAGTTTTAAATTTCACATTATGGGCAGTATGGAGTCCAAGAGGACACTGATAGGAGCCTCTATATGTCCTCAGATGAATTTTCCAACATTGTTATTCTTACTTGGAAAAAATGACTGTTTTGTAATAAGGGCAGCAATTCTGTGTTCACGGGCACCTTTATGTGTACTTCAAATGGAGCAGACCTTGTGATTGCTAGAACAGAGGTTAAGCCCCACCACTACCACCACCACCACCTCCACGAGAAGTTCATGAGGGACACCATTCCAAAACTTCCTGGCTGGATACCTTATTTCATAGAAGGGTACAGAGAGAGCAAATAGTAAAATAATGGAGGGCACTGGTTCTCTAATAATAGTTCTGCGAACCATGGCAGAAATTAGCAATGGCAGCTGTGAAAGACAGTGCCCCCTGTTAGTAATCACTTTCTGTAATGGTGTAAAGCCATGGAGATCTGAGAATTGTCCTCCTGAACTGAATGCACACATCACCTGTTCTTTGGCTGCAAGTGTCGTAAACATCTCTGGTGTGTCTAAGTAAAATAATACTTCTGTCATTCTTGTTCTAATGCTGTATACTTTCTGGTAGGGTGGTAGCTTCAGCATCATTTTGTTTTCATTGAGAGTGCTACCTTTTTGTGGTCCTGTTTCCATGTCACATTGCGTAGTTTCTGGTGGTGTGGTCACGGAGGTCTTCTCTGGTTACGTCATTGATGTGAGGATATACTGTATAAGCTGGCAGTAGACAACCATCACTGTTCAAACTTTTGATTCTAACATTTTTTTAAGTGTTTCGTTTAAGGCAGACCATCTCGTGACTGTGTTTTTCTGGCTAGGAGTTTTGATTAACGTGTGGTTTGGTTTTGATGGATTGACTTGTTTGACCCTTGCACATGTAAATTCCTATTCCATCTTCTGACATGACCTTTTCTACCCTTGTGACCTACCATTTTACCATTTCTTGTCAGTACAGTCAAGAGGAGCCCTGGTCTATCCGAGCAGCATTGAGCATAAGGCAGGAACCAACCCAAAGAAAGATGGCAGTCTACTGTGGGGCACAATTATGGGCCAATTTAGAAGCAATAATTAACCCAATAACGCATGTCTTTAAGATGGGGATGATAATTGGATTACCCAGGAGTCTAACCTGGGATTGCTAGTGTTTGTTGGTAGTTGTCACAGGGGCACACAAGATTTCGAGCATTCCTTTTCTTGCAGTTCAAACATCTTGCAGGATCTCTGAGTAAGGGACCGTGTTTCACCTTCCCACTTCAGCGCGTTCACTTGGGTTTCCGGTCAGACTACTCGGAGAAACCCAAGGTCACTGTTGATTTGTTAGTTGGTCTGGCTACTAAAATATAGAGAAAAATAAATATTTAAATGTGTTGCACCAAAAAATGTCATTTTGGCCTTATCAGGTTATATGTTTTATCGTTGTGTCACAACTTGGACAATTAGGATAGCCTTATTTTCTTTGAATTGTCTGACTTGTACTTCTGAGTTGGTAGTGCGTTCACATAGAATTTTCAGCTCAACAACTCGGATTTACCATTTGTCTGAAAACACATGAATGTGGCAATTGTCTTTCTTGGGTAAAGCTGGGTGAGACAGTTAATTTAATTATAAAATGAAGAGGCTGAACGTTATCTGCGTCATCCTGATGGGACTGTGTCCCCTCTAGTGGCCAAGAGATACTGCTGCTGCTAGTGCCAGTGCTAGGTTATTTTGCATCCCATAGGCCAAGCTTATTAGTGCGCCAACCGACTGCTGGGTAGCTAACCAGTGTGGCTAACCCCCCCCCTTATGATCTGTGCCCTTGATGATTGCATCATTCACCTTAACGGTGGCACTGGCCCTAAAGCTACCACACTCTCCTGAAAGTGTTCTGCCTTCTGCTTGCCAGGGTCACCTAGCACAGTTAGTGGGCTTGCTGGTGCCTTTCTGTTGCCCTGTATTTTAAGCACCTCTGCTTTGTAACAAACTTTTATGCCAGAAGCATTTCTGATCTCTTGCACATGCATGCCAATAGTTTATATAATTCATAACAAACAACCATACTATGTTCAGAAATTAAAGCTAAAGCAGGATCAGTGTTACTAACTTCTGTTCCAGTTGATCAAATTTTCTTTACTTAGCTTTATCCAACTTCATGGGTGTCCCTTGAAACATAACCTGATGTGCCAGAAAGCGTGCCTCAACTTGGCCAGAGTCCAGAAAAAAAGAAAAAAGAAAAAAAGAAAGCCCTAAGTTGTCCATCTTCTGCTTTTATTCCATTTTTATACTTGGCTCGACACGGAGGGGCTGTAGTATACAGTGTTATGTCTTGTACCTTTGTTAACAAGTCCCTGTGCTTTGGGCCCACCTTGAACTTCACAAGCTTTGCTCCACCGCCTAACCCCCCAACTCAGCTCCCTTCCCCCAACTCGACCACACCACTTCGGCTGCTGGAAAAGGCTCAAAAGTTCACAGTGTATACATGACAAGGGCCAAAACCCAAACATTTTCTCACCCAGATGGAGCAGGCAGATGTTTTCTTTCTTTCACTCCTCAACAGGCATCAGAGCTCTCTACAGTTATTTATAACTAATGGTGATATATTATATAAATTTAATTGATTATATGACTTTCCTGACCAATGTTTTAGTGATGCTGAATTTGGAAATTTAGTGATGCAGATTTTTAGTCCACTGGAGCACTAAGATTTATGATTAGCTCAGGTCGCTTTACTGCATGCATATAATACACACACAGACAATTTACTGTACAATACATTATGTATATGAAACAAAGTGTGAGACCATGCTGGCATTTTGGCAGAGTGGTTAATGCTACTGTCTCACATCTCCAGGGACTCAGATTACAGTCCCCATCTAGTCACTGTCTGTGTATGATCCTGCCATATCCACGTGAAACTCTCCCATTTCATTCCACCTTGCAAAGGCATGCATGTCAATTTAACTGGTGGCTCTAAATTGGGCATTGTGACAGTGAGCGCTCCTTGAAATATATGCCGGTCTATGCCAGGGCTTGATCCTGCATTATCTAAACCTGGGCCATCCCAGACATGAGAATCAGGATCTCCTAATAAAGATCTGTGGTAACCGGCTAATAGCACCCTCTAGTGGCAGCTGCAGTCTTCACACTACTGGGTCTTAGATAAATAAAAGGCCCATGTCTACCCATTCAATACAGATGTTTACTGTGAGTATGGGTACCGTATGTTGTGTGCATATGAATGTTTGTGTGTATATATATATATATATATATATTAGTATATGTGTATGTGCATGTGTGAATACATATTTAAAGAAACCTATACAGAGTGTGTGAGTGAGTAAGTTTTTATATTGTAAAGTGTGAATGTGTTTGGGCTTGTAAATCTAAATATATATGCTGTGTGTGTTAGTGTTTTTATATACATATATGGGTGTATATACTGTATATATATATATATATATATATATATATATATATATATATATATATATATACACAGTATATATTTACATACATAGTATTCATGTAAGGCCTTTTGAAGATGACCTGATCAAGTTTTGTTTGACCTGGACCTTAAAATGTTCCAAAGGAGCTTTAGTGTACAGTCATGCGCTGATTTATGGCCAATTGAGTTGGAGGCCATTCGTACTTATGGCCAAAGTTCCCTTTAATTTTTGTTTTATTGATGAATGGGTGTGAATAATAGATGAGCTGGTACTTTCCTTTTACAACCCACTACACTACACCAGCTTTCTCCTGTCAAGTATCAGTCGATCTCTGTGAAGTACCAACAAATGAACAATGAGTTTTCCCTGTGATGTAACAAACATCACAAAGCACCAACATGTAAAAGACGAGTGGTTTACCCCAGGAAGTACTGAGTGATCGCTGTGAAGCAATGACATTTGAATTCAGTTGGGGGGAAGTGAGTGGCACTATAACAAATCAGCGGCAGTTCAAAAGTCGAGACTTGATTATCTACAGGTATTTGTGCTACTCTCTACCAACAGTTAAAGGAAGTGTAGTGGTCACCCACACCTGAGCCACAGAGCTTCAATTGCAATGACCTTCACACTTTGTGACTAACATGTGGCCAATAGGCTAGTCCCAAATTTAATGCTCCCCTGACATACTAGGTGGCATCACCTGCAAAGCATGTTGGGAACTGTATTCCCATGGGGCAGCCTTATTGTGTTCCATGGGCTCCACCAGGAAACACTGCAGGAGATATATAATTCCTGGTTTTTCAGACTTCCATCTCACTCGGAAGTGCTTCCTATGGGTAATGCAATTGTTCTGGAAATACTTCCGGGTTCCACATGAAAGAAGCCATCCTGCCTCACCCAGGTGAGTTGGAGTCAGGGGGAAGATGGACAAAGCTTACCGGGTGGAGTGAAAGGAGAAGGATAAGAGAGAAGAAGAGAGTTGTGCTTGTGTTTATTGTTATAAAGAAGCCAGTTGTTGAGGTCCTTTATTGTTATAAACCTTTTATTTGAATTCGGGACTTGTGTCATTGTGGTTGTGTCTAGGGTTTGGGATTATTGGTCATAATACATGAGTACACTAGTGTATGGACACTCTTTATTGAGTGTATACATATCCCATGAGTCTGTATGCTTGTATTTATGCACTGTGTTGCCTATTTTTGCTTACATTGTAGCTCAATTAGAATCTGAAGTGTTTTGCTCAGCTTGATCTTTGCCTTTCTTTTGAAAACAGCAAAAACTTGAGAAAAACTGTTTGTTGTGAAGATTCATTCATGTTTTGCTATTCATTGTATTTACACTCTTCGCTTCATTTGGATATTTTTAATTTTCAATGTGTTTTGGTGTGAAAATATGAGTTGGTGCCACATATCTTTTGATTAATAGTACAGGGGGCACACAGGGGCCAGCTAATAATATCCAAATATCCCTTTGATCATGCGGTTCTTCCTTGACGGTGCTTGGAACTCTTTACTGTCGAAATGAATGGGGGCCGGGGGTGCAGCTTGTGGTTGCTTTCTTTAGTTAGAATCAGATTTTGACTTGGTGCCCAGAAACAAGGAATGGAACATAATTCTTAAATAAATAACATCTCTGCATGGAGAAAAACTCTTTGCCTGCCATACTTCATCCATCCAGCATGACTCGGGATGACCTCCACGTGCCTCCTTTTTCAATCTCTTGTCCCACAAGGTTGCTATTTGCCCTCTTGCCTAGCAGGTGACTTTTAGAGATGCTTGATATCTTTCATTCAGATTTTTTTTTGGATAGCTCTCAACTCCTGAAAAACAGCATAATCCCCCCCCACCGTGCCCCTGGTTATTACAAGAGGTGGTTGGCTATTACTTTGTCATAATGCTCATGTCAGCTTTAGTGCTTCTCTCTGATTTTAACTCCTTATAGTGTCGATTTAATGTGACATTCAGCTGTAGGTTCTTAGCTTTACATAGAAATCTACTGGCTAGAACAGTAAATAATGAAGATATTATGTATTCATTGTGGACTTGAACCCGGACACACACAGGCGGACATCGTTGCCTCCACCACACAATGTTTATTTACAATTATATATACAAATCACGTGCACCATAAGCCCCAGTGCCTCCAGCACCGTTTCCCCAATGTCCAGGCCTCACAGTCTCAATGCCTCTCTCCTGGCCGCCTCCAGTCCTCTCTCCAGCTCCGTCTCTCTTCCACCCGACTTCCGCTATCGACTGAAGGGAGGCTGCCCCTTAAATAGGAACCCGGATGGGCTCCAGCTGCTTCCCGGCACTCCTCCGTAGCCACGCACCAGTGTGGTGGAAGAGCCGGCTGCGCACCCGGAAGCCGTCCGGTGTCCCCTGTCGTCTTCCCCCCAGCACTTCCTGGTGTGGCGGAAGTGCTGGGCTCCAGGGATATTCAGGCACCGGGGCGCCGCCTGGCGGTGGCCACGAGTCCCTACAGGGCTTGGCTTCTAAGCCCTTTACCTGTGGTCCCCAACATAACCAGGGTGGACGCCCCCTCGCAGTCTGGAGGAGGTACAAGCCCTCCTCCGGTCCTCCTGGGCGTCCCGGCTGGGCTCCAGCCCCGGCCGGATGGCACAGTGCCCCACCGCTAGCGAAGACATATGGGTCAAAGCGGCACTTCCCGAAAGGGCAGCACGTCCCCGGAGTGGGTCCTACTACGCACCCAGGGTCCATCACGGCACCCTGGGACACCCTACTTCGGCACCCCCTCCGACACCATCGCGCCCCTCTGGTCTGCGCCGCTCTCGCCTCCACCGTCCCCACCAGCTGGGGCACCATCAGCCTTCCAGCAGGGAGTCCTCCCGCTGTGCGGCCCGTTCCAGGAGGGCAGGTTCCTAGCGACATCGGCTCCAGTGCTCGTCGGGGCTTCGGTCCTGTAAAAAGAGAAAAGGGAGGGCCATAAGCACTGCCTGGACACTCACCCCGAGCGTTCCGTCGGTCTCCGTACCGGCAGTGCTCTCCCCCCCTACCGACAGCCCACGACTTGCCTGTCTGCCACCTCCGCCGCAGGTTCCATGCCCGTCCGTCCGTCTTAGGTGGGACCGCTTTCGCAGGCGGTTCCTCCACCCGCCCAGGGTTTTCCCTCTGCCTCCGCAGAGGACGGCCCTTCACTGGACGTGCGCACCCAGCGACACGTTCCATCCTATTGGAGGAACCGGCATTCACCCCTCGGTTCCTCCTTCTCCTCTTGGACGCCCTGACGGTCTGGGTCTGAGCATGGTGAAAGCTCAAAGCCAGCCCCGTCTGCGTCCCTGCAGAGCGACAGGAGACTGCTGCAGGCTTGGAGCGCAGGGCGCTAGGACTCAGGGCACTCATTAGCCCCTGTCCTGCCAGCCCGTGCGGACTCGCTCTCCTTACTCCGCTGGCAGTCTGCACCGCCGCGTCTGCTGTTGGGGAATTGCCTACTTGTTGCCGGTCCTCCTTATTAAAGTCACGGCTGTTTTCGGCGAATCCCCCCTCATGCTTTACAGGGACGGCAAAACCTACCTTCCCCGCAGTACTCTGTCGGTCAGCCTGGTGAATTTCTATTGGTAAAATATTCCAGATTCTAGGTGCATAACAGCAGAAGGCCGCCTCGCCTCTTCTTTTAAGTTTAGCTCTTGGAATTCTAAGCAGACACTCTTTGAGGATCTAAGGTTACAATTTGAAGTGTAAGGTGAAAGACATTCTGAAATATAATATGAAACGAGATTATTTAAGGCTTTGTGAACCATAAGCAGTATTTTAAAGTCAATTCTGAATGACACGGGTAACCAATGTAGTGATATCAGAACTGGAGAAATGTGCTCAGATTTTCTTTTCTTTGTTAAGATTCTAGCAGCTGCATTCTACACGAGTTGCAATAGATTGATGTCTTTTTTTGGGTAATCCTAAGTGGAGTGCATTACAGTAATCTAGCCGACTGAAAACAAAAGCGTGAATTCATTTCTCAGCATCTTGCAATGTTATAAGAGGTCTAACTTTTGCTATATTTCTTAAGTGAAAAAATGCTGTCCTAGTAATATGATTAATATGTGATTTAAAATTCCGGTCAGGTTCAGTAATTACCACTAAATTCTTTACCTCCGTCTTGACTTTTAATCCTAATGGATCAAGTGACTAAAGTGCTATACAGTAACATATACATTAAGAAAACAATAAAATAAAATAATACAAACGTGCATAAAAGAACACATTAACAAATCATTTATAAACCAAAGAAAACAAACAAGTTTAGATTAGATTTGAAAAGCATAATTGATGAATCTGATCTGATGACAAGTGGTAATTTGCTCCATAACATGGGCGCTATGGAATAAAAGTCTTGAGCACTCTTTGTTTTAGACGAGACTGTGGAACCAACAACAGGTGCTGATCAGAAGATCACAGTGATCTGTGTCGACAATAAGGGTATAGTTTATTCAGCAATTTATGAAGGGGCCAGTCCATGTAGTGCATTAAAAACAAACAATTAAATCTTAAAATAAATACACTAAGCAACAGGAAGCCAGCAAAAAGACACTAGAACTGGTGAAATAAGCTTTCTTGTCTTTGTGCCAGTGAGTAGTCTAAGGCTGACTCAAACCCAAATATAACAAATTATAGTAATCTAATTGAAGAGAGGCAAAGGCGTGGGCAACCATTTCTAGTAAGGGAAACATGAGAAAGGGCTTAACTTTAGAAATAATCCTAAATTGGAAAAAAAACAGCCTTTACAATGGAACTAATTTATTTGTCGAAACTAAGATCACAATCAAAAAAGAACGCCATCTTCAGCTCAATGTGGCAAAGAGGGACATTATTATTATCTGAATTCATCCATCTATTTAGTACTCCATCTCTGTTCAGCTCACATCATTATTGCTAGCACCTACTAAGTCTGTACTAAACCTTGGTGTGGTGATCAATGACCAGCTGTCATTCACTGACCATGTCATTGAGACCATATCATTGACTGTACTCAGCCTTGGGTGGAGAATGATAACCAGCTGTCCTTCACCGACCATGTCATTGAGACCATGTCATTGAGTCTATACTCAGCCTTGGGGTGGTGATTGAAAACCAGCTGTCCTTTACTGACCATGTCAGTGAGACCATATCATTGAGTCTATATTCAACCTTGGGGTGGTGATTGGTGACCAGCTGTCCTTCACCGACCTTGTCATTGAGTCTGTACTCAACCTTGGAATGGTGATCGATGGCCAGCTGTCCTTTACTGATCATGTTGCAATTGTCTCTCAGTCTTTCAGATTCACTCTATACAACATCTGCAAAATCAGACCGTATCTGGCAGAGTATGCAGCACAGCCCCATGGGCATTCTTTGGTCCTGTCATGTCTGGACTACAGCAACACTCTGCTGTCGGGAGTACCTGCTTGTGTCACCAAGCTGCTGCAGATGATTCCAAAAGCAGCAGCACATCTGGTGTTCTGCCTGCTATGGTGGGCACATGTCATTCTACTTTTCAGATCACTATGTTGGCTCCTTGTAGCATCCTGTATTAAGTTCACATCCTTGATGTTTGCCTTCAGAGTAATGAACAAGTCAGCAGCTACATATATGGAGACACTTGTGAATTCTTGTAAGTCCTTCTTTCCTACTCAGTTCTGCTGATGAGCTCAGGTCACCTCTATGGGGCACCAAATCTCAGTCTGGACTCTTTTCAAGTGGAGTTCCTAGCTGGTGGAATAAACTACTGAACTCCATTCAAAATTCTGATTCCCTCATTGTACTTAAAAAGTGTTTGAAGACTCTCTTGAATTTCTGTCTAGCTGTTGGGTTTTTGTAACCTAGGACTTGTAACTAGCCATATTTTGTTCTGAGCTCTTCACTTGTGGTAGTCTTGCTGAAGCCAACAACCATGAGTCAATTGTGCTTAGAATTACAGGGGTTCACTTTGATGGCTCACTGAGTATTACATTTCTTAACCAGTCCAATGGCTCATGAAGGCGGTGCTCAGAGTAGCAGTGATGATTTTGAAATGCAAAGATCAGATTTGCTCTCATTAACCTGGTCTGACAGACAGCAAGCTTCTGTCTATAATGAAGGAAAATGCTAATTCAAGGGATGATGCAAGGGAAAAACCCCTCTGTACCATCAGATTGTACATTGGGATTCAACAACATCAGTGCACAAATGATAAACATGAATGATATGTTGTCGCAGGTGCTGCGTGGCCTCTCTGATGTTCAGCGTTAACTCCAGCACAGTGTCAATGTAAGCTTGAAACAATTGGCAGCTATATTCGATAAAATATGAACTGCAAAATATGTATTTGAAGTAAACAGTGTGTCACACTTCATCAAAAGCACTGCCACTTAGAGACTAACTGATAATAAAGAGCCACAGGATTTGCAGATTTCAATACTTTAAACCCACAAATCAACAAATCTGCCTAACACCACCAGTAGATACACAGATGAGGCTGCACAACATCCACCTTCTGACCACACGTCTAAACAAATACCTAAAGAAATCTGACATTACTGTCTAATTGGAAACATGCCGTGACAAAATAGCTGCAGCATTTTAATAGTTGTGTATCCATTGACCATAATGCTTATCTAAACTTTATTTCTGTTATGTCATAAAGTGATGCAATAGTTAAAATGACAGACAGATATTGTTGCAGACAAAGGCACTTCTCAAACATGTAGAGCCCAGTAGCAGCGGCGGTCTGCGTGTATGCATCTGTGTGTCAGTCTCCACTGTCGCAGCAGTCATTGCAATGTGCAGATTAATTATTAAGCTTCAGTTTCCTTGTTTTATCAAACTTCTGAATGGATAACAACAATTTGAACTTTTTATTTTCTCTCAGCGTCAAGACTTTTGTTCAGTATATTTTGCTCTCTATTGAACCCCAGTGATAGTTTTAAACACACGGACTGGAGGAATTTGGAGCAGATGTTTTAGGAAGATGCCCTGTAGATATAGCCCTTGCAGCTTCGGATTTCGCTGCTGTTCACTACACACTTTTTAACGGGTTGTAGAGCAGCCTGGCCCTGTGAGGCTACCCTTGTGGTGATCAATTTTGTAACTCTGTCATGTAACATTTGTTCCCAGACATTGCCCCAGACTGATGTTTTCTCAGTTATGTTGACCTCATTGATAAGTCAGTTTGAGTAAAAGAAAATGATAAGGAAATGAATGTAAATGTAATGTGGCACAAAACTCAAGAGTTGTCTTTGTATTGCCATTTTATCAAGATGGCGATGGGAAAGGTAGAGGGCTGATGGTCCAAATCCTGCCTCCAATTGCAGCATTCACATGTTTAGCATTTAGCTTTTTTCTGACAGATACATACCCTTTGATTTTGCAGGTTGATTTTAATTTCATTTTACTCTTTCAGACAAAGGTGTACATGTAGGATAAAGAGAGCTGCAAGAAGTGAGCATGTGTGCCAGTAATACTGTAAAAGCATTGCATTTGGCGACCACTCAAGATTCCCAGATCTCATTACAAAAGAAAATATGAAAAAAGCACAAGGAGATCTGAAATGTTCCACAGAACTATGAGAAGTGCTTACTCATTCGTGTTTGTCAGGAAAGGACAGAAAAGCTCAAAGAGCCGCATACTGCACGTTGCACAGCGACTCATTGGAAAAGCATGCATTTCGTACTTTACAAGTCGTTCATGAACTTATTGTTATGGGCAAACAAAATATGTCTTTTGGAACACACCGCCTTTCATTGGGAGCATTTTGGACAAAGCCTTCTAAAGGAGCATGTGGGCACAGCTTTTCAGAAATAAAGCATGTTGAGTGCTGTAGCGTCTTTCAGAGTTTTATTCAAAGTTTTTGTTTTACAATATCCAAAAGTCTGTTAGTAATTATCTTCACTAAATTGTGAGTGGTGAGTGGTGCTGAACAAAATTATGGATTTCAGATTTTCAAGAAGCTATCAAAATCTGTTTTACATGACTTATTTCAAACGTGTTCCCTCTCATAATAGCGTTTAATGTAATTATTAAATAACATAATCCAGAAGGCTCTCAATATTATTATAATGGTGCTTTTTGAAGTGGATGACTTTACAGTGGCATCACCCAGAAGCAACCGGTTTCAAGTTTCCAGAATTTTATATAGCTCCTTTCAAAGTGAAACATCAAGTGCAGTACCTTCCAGAGATGGTTTCTGCCTTGAACCCAGTGTTGTAAGGGTAGACCTCAGCTCCTCACAACAGGTAGGAAGATGGATAGTTGGAGGAGGGCTAAATGAATATTCCTGACATCTGATGTCATTCATGTAATATCATTAAGGTGGCAACCAATGGAAAAGTGATTTACTAAACTATCAAGTGCAATGTTCCCAGTTTATTTGATATATAATCCCTACACCTCACTGACAAAGCAGTGTGTAACAGAATTGATGTCCTCACCAGTATTCATTTTATGAAGCACCTTTCTAAGCTAATACTCTCATGACAGTGTGCAGAAAAATTCATTGTTTCACAAATGTGTTTTATTTTGTTTATTTTATATGGCACCTCTACATACAATGGGGATTAACTGAAATGTCAAGTGCGATATTCTAAAAATGTAAAACATGTGTCTACAGCAGCTTTTAAAAAGCATTTACAGATATAGCAAGAGCAAGATATCTCTGTCCACATTTATTTTAAAAAAACACTTCTCAAAGTGAACATTCTCATGATAAAGTTAAAAATGTGCTAATTTGTCAGCCATCATTTACAGTAAATTGTGGTTTTCAAAGCAAATGTATTAACAATAGCAGCTAAATGCAATGATCCAGAAACACAGAATGCGTTGGTTTAAAGTGTAGAATTGAAATCAGTCTGATAATTGGGTTTTAATAAAAAATTCATATCACTTAAATCTATTACTTTATTTTTAACAGTAGAATTCCTGAAGCCTACAAAAAAACTTCTAATCAAGGCCCACCTTAAATCCCTTCACACCTCTACCGTCAGCGTCTTTTGTTTTGTAAACGTGTCGATCAGCACAAGCAGCAAGCAGCCTGCTGTCCCATCCCCTGCCTTGAAGTTCTGCCAGCTCAAGCCAAGGCTCCGTATCTCCAGGAACCTCACCTCACACGCAGATAAGGACCCTCGGCTTGAGCTGGAAGAACGTTTTGCCCGAGTTGAGCTCCTTCAAGGCAGGGGATGGGAATATCTGATTATCATTTACTACATTGCATCAAAGTCAATGTGCCTCCACGTGTTTGTATCATGTCTGAAGAGCAATTGCATTTAGAGATCACGCCACCTGCACACATCACTGTTGTGGTGTATTACTAGGGGTTTTGATTGCTGGGCACACAGGGCACCGCTTTAAGTTTATTGCCACCTTTGTATATGGCTCAAATGACCTGATCACAAGTGAATTTACAACTTTTTTTTGAGGTGGTCAACTGCTATCCCGTCCCAAGAGATAGACTGGCTACGAGCCTGAATCAGGTGCTAGGCTTGCTCTGATCGACTGTGCAAGCTCTTCTGTGTGAACTGGGATATATTTGTATGGATGTGTGTATTTATGTTAATAATGCAATTGCCTAATTACCTGCAGCATTTTTGTAGCATGACTACCACAGCATGCACAGATATTACCCATAATGCACAATATTGCCTGCATTTAGCTCAGTCTTATGTCAGATAACAAACAGGTACATTTATCTCCAGGGTTTGCGTGATGCCGCACTGAGACCACAATTTCTAAAGGGTCCTGGTCTGCAACACAGAGTGGTTGACTTCATTCAAATCTAAACGAACCAGACTCTGGTGGAAATCAATTTTGAAAAAACTGTTCCAAATAAACTAGATGTGAAAACACCTTTAAGAAAATGATAATTTGATGTAATCATAAAGCATTTTTTGTAATACGAATTACTACACAGATGTTTAAGGTAAAACAGAGGAGTGTGTTACGTTTGCCTCATGATAACAGTATGATACAATATAACTTATTTTTTGTATAACTCTCTTCACTGAGTGTAGGCACAGAGTGTTGTGAACAATTCTCAGTTAAAATACAAGTACCGTACAGATTATAATAGTTAATAAATGCAGAATTGGTACACATATAAATGCAGATTTGTTAAAACACACTAAGAACAAGACAGAGCTGATTAAATAAATGGGTTTCAACAATACTGCGTTGGGTTGGCACCCTGCCCAGGATTGGTTCCTGCCTTGTGCCCTGTGTTGGCTGGGATTGGCTCCAGCAGACCCCCGTGACCCTATTCGGATTCAGCGGGTTACAAAATGGATGGATGGATGGATGGTATCAACAATATCTGTCCATTAATTACCTGATGAACAAGCAAAGTTTGTCCTGTTGACAAAAGAGAAGATTAATTGTAAAAGCGAAAGTTAAAAACAAAGTTACAGTCCTGGAGACCATGTTGGGTTTTCTATAGTGAAGTCCAAAGATCCAAAGATTCAAAGCTCCTTTATCTGAGATGATCTATCTAGGAGAGCAGCCTGGCAGTAGAGCAGTAGCACCAAATGCCACATCCAGATACCGAGAAGAAAAACAGAATAGAGTAGGGTTACTTATATCACTGTACAAATGACTAATTATCAAGAAATACAGTATGCACAGCTAATCAGCAGCTCTAGTCAGGGTACACTATACTAACCAGTATGTCCTGCAATTGGTTATCAATATTTCAAGTGCCTTGTTAAAATATGTGTTTAGTCTTTCATAATGTGTATTATTTTGTGTAAATTGTGGTAATTGGGCTGCATAGCATTTATCAATAAACTAATGTGATGTTTTTGATTCCTTTTTGCTCTCATGACAGGATGGAAAGCAAACAGTACTTGGCCCTAGGGGCTGTGAAGAACATATCTCTAAATGTAACCATTTCCAATGCTGGAGATGATGCCTATGACACCAATGTCTTCTTCAATTTCTCCAGAGAGCTGTACTTCATCAAAGTGTGGCAGAAGGTAAGAACTGAATGGCCTTATAGTCACATATCATTCTTTGAAAGTCCAATTGACCTATTGCTTGATATAGCGTACTGTTTTCATATTTTTGATATGCTGCTTTTGTGCTGTGAAGTGAACAGGCTGTCTTCAGACAATGAGGCAGACTCTACCTATTTCTGTATTCATCAAATATCCAGAACCTCCTATATCCCCACCCATGCCAACCACAGAATACACAGTGGAATGAACAAATGAGATATTACTGATTAAAGTTCCAAAGTTTAGCTACCAACAATATGTTCAACTGATTGATTAATTGATTGACAGCTTTATTTATTAATTGAGAAAGAGCATGGATGGGGTGAATTCCTAACTGATAGGTTAATTGGCTGACTGAAAAATGTACAAGTGGTTTGAAATACAAATTACCATATTAGTACTCTGAGTGAAGGTTGGTGTACCATTTAAAATAAGATTTATTTAACTGATTTTCTGAAGGAATATCCTAAACATAATTGTCCTAAGGTCAATCAGCAAGCATAAACTATCTCAGAGTGAGTGTGGATGCATGTGTAAGCATGATAATGTGGACTTGCACAGGGTTATCTATCCGTCATACCAAGTTTCACTGAACACAGATGCCCTCAGTAAGGGCATATGTCACATAAAGTCCTAAAAGGCAGCTTATTTTGTGTTCTTTCTTCTCTTCTCTTGTTTTTTAATGTTGCATAATTTTCCTGGCTCTCTGTCTTGATGTCCATAAACATCATTAACTCACAACATTTGTAAAGAGTATTACACACTGATCAGCTACAGCAATAAAACCTCTGACTGATAAAGTGAATGACGTTGATTATCTTATTATAGTGGCACCTGTCAATTGTTGGGATAGATTAGGCAGCAAATGAACAGTCAACTGTTCATGAAGGTGTCGTGTTGGAACCAAGAAAAATGAGCAAGTGTAAGGATCTGAGTGACTCTGAAAAGGGCCAACTTGTCATGGCTAGATGACTAGGTCAGAGAATCTTCAAAATGGCAGGTGCTTCACAGTATGTAGTGGTTAGTACCTACCAAAAGTGGTCCAAGGGAGGACAACTGGTGAACCTGCAAAAAGGTCATGGGCATCCAAGGCTCTTTGATGCATGTGAGAAGTAAAGACTAGCCAGTCTGGTAGAACCCACAGAAGAGCTATTGCAGCCCAAATTGTGGAAAACTTAATGTTCTCAGTGTGCTGTGCATGGGGCTGGGTAGTACCTGATGGGTCAGAATGAGTGTCTTTACTGAACCATGGAGCAATAGAAAAGGTCTGATGAATCATGTTTTCTTTTAGATCATGTGGTTGGCCAAGCATGCATGTATTGTTTACTTGAGCATATGATGGCAGCAGGATGCACTATGGGAAAAAGTGAAGTTGGCAGAGGCAGTGTGATGCTTTGGGCAAAGTTCTGCTGGGAAACCTTGTGTCATGTAGATTATATTTTGACATATACCACCTAACTAAAGATTGTTGCAGACCGCGTACACACCTTCATGGCAACGGCATTCCCTGAAAGCAATTTCTTCTTTGAGCAGGATAATACACCCTTCCACAGTGGAAAACTTGTCCAGGAATAGTTTGAACAACATGACAAGGAGTTCAAGAAGCTGTCTTGGTTTCCATATTCAAAAGATCTCAATCCGATCGAGTGTTTGTGTGATGAGCTAGAAAAATAAGTTCATTCCATGGAGGCCTCACCTTGCAAATTACAGGACTTAAAGGATATGCTGCTAAAGTCCTTATGCCGCATACCAGAGAACATCTTCAGAGGTCTTGTGTGTCCATCTTTTGATGGGTCAGAGCTGTTTTGGAGGACCTACTCAATATTAGGCATATGGTTTTAATGTTGTGGCTTTTCATTGTACAGTATAAAGTAAAGATTGATTGCTACATCATCACAGTCACCTTCTAATGGTCATTGGTAAAATACTACCATTACCACTGGATTATTTTCTACCACATAATCAATTATTTATTTTATATGTCTGATATCTAATCATTGTCTGGCTAGCTTATGAATGAACCTTTAAGTACATTTTTTAGGGAGTAACTGTGGCGAGTGCTGATCTGTTGATCCAGGTTGCAAACAAATAAAATGGTTAAATTGCAGCATGAGGTAAGGTGCCAAGATGAGATGTCTTGTGGCTCCTACTGATCGTCATTCTAATGTACTGCAGATGAAGTCCTGCTTTATGTACCTTTACCTTCTGAAGATTCCCAATGCAGACAAAAACATGATTGATTCGGAGTACAGTAAATTAAAGCTCAGTCCATGTATTTGTGTAGCAGTCCAAGTTTTGTTGTTCTCACCTCCACAGCCACCACACAGTTCTTGCAAGTACCATACTGTATGTACAGTCCCAGTATGATGATGTTTAAAGGTGTGCCTTATGAATATTGAAATAGTGTGTTGTGGAAGCACAACAGGAAAACAAAAGCATTATATATTGTAAAATATAAATCAGGCACATTTCGGAGCTTACTTGTCACAAGGGAAGTCTCTGCTGCTGTCTCTACTTATTTCTCCACTGCAGCCCCAATCTGGACTCACTTTTCTTTTATAGACTACCATTATGTTAACAAATGGTTTGGATTTAAAGCGTTCAATGGCGTTTAATAAAAAAATGGAAATAATAAAAAAGAACCTTAAAAAAGTTCAGAAATTCGAATGGATTTCAGATGGCCTGCAGTTTATCATCCTGTTTTTGAGCAAAGTTGGCAGCATATCATGTCTTTACGTTTCCTGTCTACTCTTCTTTAATTAAGCCGTATTTTTCCTGGATGAAGTTCTGATATCTGACTCTTTTTTTTATTAACAGCCCAAATGCAACAGCAATTAGTACTGCTTACTATTTTCCGCTAGATTATTTTTGACAGCTTTATATTTTCCGTACTCTTACTGGGAGCTTTAAGGGGTGACCAGAGGTGTTCAAGGGTCATCACCAAATTGAAAGCTTAGAGCCTCACTGGAGTCGATTGGACCTTTCTGGCTTTCACTTCAGTAGCAGCTAAATCTGGCTAAAGCAGCAGGGAGCAGAGCAGGGCTGGCGTCTACTTGGACTATAATCCTAATTAGTCAATAAAGCGATTTTCAGGTGAAACTGAGTTTGACAGATACGGAATGAGATAAAGATCCACCAAAAAAAGAACTGTATTTATGTCATCACCAATGACAGACACACGACCGAGCCTTTGACCGATTCTGCCAAAATCATCTGTTTATCTGTTCCCTGGTGTTTATGGAGTGCTCTGAGAGCTAGCCAAGGAGACATGAGATCTGTGGATAGTACAATCTGTTTTTTTCTTTTTTTCCATTGCAATCTGGTATCAGCATAATATAGTGTACTATTTTGATTTATTTAATAATATGGTGCAGTTTATGAAAGTATTTTTACAGTAAAAAGATCTGTAGAAATGGGATGTGATCAGAATTTTCCCTCAGGAGTGTGTCCTGGGACCATTACATTTTCTGATTAATATTAATGACTAGCCAAGGTACCGATCAAAGGCAGGTAATTTAATAATTCAAAAATTGCTGCTATCTCTTGTCCTACATGTACCTTCAGCACCTTTCCGCTGTATTTGCGTGTATGTGAACGTCTCTTCACCGTGTTCCTGTAAAGCCAGCTTCTCAGACTCTGTCATTATTTTCGAGGTGCCTCCTCTCCAGTTTTATACTTTCCATCTTTGAAGGCCACTCTCTCAGCGTGAACCTTTACTCCTCCTCGTGTGTCTCACACATGCACTTCCTCTTTCGTCGTATCGCCAAAGCCAAACTGGCCAATCAGATTGCTCTGAGGTACTGGACTCACAGACCTTAGTGTTTTAGGTTGATTTAGATTTCGGTTTTGTTAGTAAACTTGTGAAATTTGTAGATGATGCTAAAATTGGAGCAATGGCAGACATAGAGGAGGCAGCAAAAACAATTCAGTGGGCCTCAGATAAACTTCAGTACTGGAGGAACACCTGGAAAGTGCGGTTTAATGTGGAAAAGCACAAAAATTGCTACACGTGAAAAAAAGAAACATCAATTATAAATGCATGATGGGAGACAATCCATTAAAGGAAGCAACCTTGGGAAAAGGATTTAGGGGATTTTGTTGACACATTTTCATTGTGCTGTCACGATTAAAAAGGCAGATAAAATATTACATTATGTTTTAAAAACTGTTCAATATAAATCTTCCAACACCCTGATGAACTTAAACAATCGGTAACTGCAGACAAGACACCAGGACAAAGGGTATGTGGGACCGAGGAGTCAGTTGGGCAAAGAGGGAGATGTACAAAGGTGTACTTGTGCAAAAAAAATGATTTTGTTGTTGCTAAAATCCATTAAATATAAACAATCAGAACATACAAGTGCATTTTAAAAGTGATACAGAACTTAATCCGAAACAAAATAAATTAATAACACTTTGCTGAGAAAACAACGTAATTCACAAAAATGCACAATAAATATACAGGTTCCTAAAAAAAGGATATGCAGTATATAAATATTACTTTAAAACATGTGTTCTTCTCTTGACTCCCACCTTTCCTAATTTCCTTATAATTCTCCCTAAAAAACAACCAAAACAGTCTGTCCATACTAGGGCTACTAAAAAAAATGCTCAGCCATATACTCAAAAGGAAGTGTAGGCTCTTCTTCAAACAGGTAACTCACAGCTTTTCCTCGGCTACCAGAGAGGATCGCGGAGTTGCTCTCGAAACATAAATCCAACCACCCCAATTTGATTTATATTTTCTCCAGCCTGTCAGTTGACACTGGCAAGAAGCATACCTGTGCCATCCTCACGTGCACGCGCGGGTTCTAAGTAGCAGCGCATACGTGGGCGCGCGTGCATACTTAACAGTGACTGTCTCCAGCACGCGCAGATACACGCTTCAGCTACGCGCTCCCCTGGAGAAATTAACAGCTTGCAAATGCATACGCGTGGCTAGCGGCATCGGAAATGATTGACACTATACAAATGGCCAGTAAACCTCCGAAGCCACATGCCTGTTCGATTGCCGATCAAGCTCACAAGTGGCACTCACCGCATTACCAGGGGACAGACAGCGCCATCGGCGACTGCAATCACAGACCAGCTCGTCCCGACTTCTTCCTTAAGCTCACTTGTTGCAATACGCGCTCCATCACAAAATCAAATGGCGTCATGCTTAGAATATAACACAGCATCTGGAGTATTGTGTGCAGCGGTCACTAGGCTACATACAAAGACATACCAGCAAGGAGAACAACCAGGTGCATCCCAGGATTTAAGGATATGACAGACTCAGCTAATTAAACCTGCTTAATCTCTGGCAGAAGAGACTTCAAGGGGAACTAATCCAGGTCTCCAGAATTCACAAAGGCGTTTATAAAGTAAATCCAGTCAATTCTTTCAAGTTAAAGGTGAATCACATGCTCCAGGACACCAGTGGAAATTAAGCGGAAGTGCATTTAGGAGTGAAGCTTGGAAACACATCTTTGCAACAAGAGTTTTGGGGATCTGGAACAAACTACAGAGTCTTGTAGTTTAAGCAGAAACCTTCACAACCATTGAAAAGTACCTGGATGACATATTGGGACAGCTTAGCTATTAGCTAAACGAATGAGCTTGATTAACTGAATGGTCCCCTCTTTGTCAAATTTCTTATGTTCTTCTGTGTGTGCCAGTTTTATGTATTGCAGTGGTCAAGCCAACTGCGGATTGTCTGGCCCTTTTAACAATGGTTGGGGTTTGGAAGTGCAGGAGCACCTAGAACTACGAGGGGAGATCTAGGCATATGCCAGCAGGGCTTCTACATGAAATCTTTGATCCAAGTTCATGGCTCGGGCTTAAAAGCCCCCTTTAACCATAGAACTGTTGACTTTTGAGTTGGGAAGTGAGTTAGAAAGTTTGCAATAGGTTGGAGAAATAACAACTTGGGATTTCAGGATAAGGCACACAAGATAATCGCAAGGAGTACTTTGATGTTATTTCTGGGTGGAAAAATATATATATGACCCTCCACCACACAAAGAGAAGTGTATGTCATGTGTAGTTAGATCCGGCGGGGCAGCTAGGGTATTTGTTTCTGTAAAAGTATTTGATACTTTGTTACTTCTCATCTTATCCTTTCCTTGTGCTCATTTTTTATTTAATAACACACTCTTTTCCAAAAACTTTGGCACCCTTGGCACTTACTCTAGGTTCGTGCCACTCTTAGTGAATGCTGCATCCTTTCTGTATCTGAGTTACTCATAACTTCTAAACTGTGCTGGAAGCCTTGCCCTGTTTCTTATTAGCACAGTGCATAGATTTTATGGAGACTCTTTTTCTTCCTTCTGCACTTATCTGGATTCTGCAGATGTCAATGAAATGGGCATTTTTCTTATTTGATTGCAGGTACAGTTGCTCTATTCTTAACATTTTTATTTTGTACACACACCTTTGGTACTCTCGAGATCAAAATTCCAGCCTCAGTAGTTGACAAATACCAGCAGGTTGCATGCATGGATGCTGGGGCAGTCATTCTTCTTCTTTCTATCATGTAATCAGCTTCAGTGGTTTGCTTCACACCCAGCAGATGTCACTGGTCTTCTTTTTCACTCTGCCATGTCACCTTTTTGATAAGTTTGCCTATACTGTTTGCCATAATAAAGACACAAATCCTGATAACTTTGTGGGAGTTTGCTGCCGGCCACATCTTATGAGTACCAGTAGGTTGCGTACAGACGATGCAGAGGCTGTCATTCTTCTTCTCCCTATCACATAATCAGCTTCTGAAATTTGCCTCACACTCAGCAGATGTTGCTGCTCTTCTGTTTCTCCCTGCTATGTGACCTTCTCAGTCAGTTTGCCTATGTAGTTTGCTGTAAGAAAGATGCAAACCCCAATAACTTTGTGGGGGTTGCTACAAGTGGTTCATGAGTAATCATGTGACAATCGCATGACAAAAAGAACCAGTTGTTAACATTTTATATATATAAATATGTCCTGTATATAGGTACCTTTTATGTTATTATCTTATGGTGCTTTGTACAGAATTCTTGTTCATACTTTAAAACATCTTGTGATGGTGCACTCTTCATTATATGACACATATATTAATTGACTGACAATTCCTTCCAGCTCGTTATTTTTTATCCATCATAAATATATTCTATATGACTTTGACTTGTTTAATATGTTGCCAGGCTGAGAGATTCCTTATGTATAGAACAGAAGGAAGAAAATACACAGTGGTGGAAAATAACTTCACATACCAGTGCAAGAAGATGACCACCACTGGCACGAAAGGCAGTTCTGTGTATGAGAGATAGAGAAGTGTGACCTTTGAGGAACCAATTTATGTCCCTACTGGCCGCTGAAGTGCCATCATTCCAACAGGTGACAAGGATGCCTGATTGTAGAGATGCAGAACAAGGTCACAGAATGCTAGCAGGAGGTTGGCACACTGGATGGCTAGCAAAAAGCAGAAAATGGTGCCAACCTGGAAGTGAGACTATGCTTCATTTTTAAAGGGAAGGCCCAGTAGAAATGGCAGAAAGTTGATGTATACACTTGAGCACATTTAGAGACCGTACACAATCTATAGG
Source organism: Polypterus senegalus (assembly GCF_016835505.1). NCBI lineage: Eukaryota > Metazoa > Chordata > Cladistia > Polypteriformes > Polypteridae > Polypterus > Polypterus senegalus. The sequence continues at coordinate 107,089,114 of NC_053168.1, forward strand.
TAGTAGAGTCAAATGTGTTGCACTTTTAACAGAGACAGAAGATGGCTAAAAGGTCTGATCCTTTATTGGGTCAGGAAGCCTCACAGTGGAGAGGCCTCACAACCAACCAACCAAAAGACACAGTGACTTGGGTGGCCCCTGAGACTTTATAGGCCCACATTTGGCCTTCAAGGCAATTTCAGGGTTAGGTTTGAGTAAACCCAGGTAGGGATTTAAAGCCATCTTACCACAGAGGGCCAATTTAATTTGTAGTCAGGATGCAAAGACTTATTGCAAGAAGGAAGAGCAGCCAAGATTGTAGGAGAGACAGACAGCAGTTGAAGAAGGGAGGACATTACACTTGTTCAGGATGGGAAAGTTGTTGTGTCAAGACTCATATAGGAAGGCCCGGAGTTACAAAAGGGCCTGATTTTCCTTTAAGTTACTTAGTACTTCTGTGTTCTTCATTTGTTTATCCCTAACTACTCCATTTATATACAGTATGGTAAAAACACTGGTTATATATACAGTACTTTGACCTCTTTAGCATTTATTCTGAATGATGTGAATTGCCATAAGGAATCCCTCCAGTCACAAGAGGAAATGCTGGCTCTGATTGCTACAGTTTGAATGAGTTGGATGGCCTGTTTGGAACTTTTCGGTGCACAATTAAAGACCTGGGCAGTTTGCTTGTTGCTTAATGAAGGCTCTGCAGTGTCTTAGGCTACATCTACATTACTGTGTTTTCATTTGAAAAGGCAGACATTACATTGCACCTTTCATCCACGCCTCCCTGGGGTTTTTAACCCTCAAAACTTTTGAAAACCCTCTCCAGAATTGTACATTTCTGAGAACGGCAATGCTGCAGTGTGGATAGATGAAAGCAGAGACTTTTGAAAGCACAGACTCCCATTAGTTTGTGAGTATTACGTGGCCCTTCTCTGACTGGATCCTGCTCATTACATTTTCTCAGCTGTTTTGCTCCCATCTTACTTGTGTGTTACTCTGAATAACAATTCTATCTCATTGTGAGTCCATTTTGTTTTTATTTTTTGACATTGCTGTTGTCTGTGTGTCAACGCAAGCTGCAAATGAATTTCTAGGGTGGAGGACACTTCCCTTTCCTTTTTTAACCGAAGCGCATGTGGCCAGTGTATTTGAACGGCTATGTCATATGTGTTTTCTGTCATTTTAGTAAATTTCGTAAATGTTGGTAAATCACTAATGTGGACAGAGATGATTTTCATTTAAAAATTACCAATCACAAAAAACGTAGTAGAGTGGGCATAGCCGTCAAGCTGAAGAGATAAATACGGCTTATACGTGGTAACTTTCAGTCTTCTACTTTTGGAAATGTTTGGTTAAAGAAGTGCCAACTAACAGTTGGCTCTAGGCAGGAGACACTTTTCATCAGTGCAGAAAGAAACTGATGGTACCCCTGACAATGCAGGCCTGCTGTATAATAACATTAGAAGACTAATGCAGGGGCATTCTCGCATCTCGAGGAGCCATCGCCGGTGTGTTTTATGCAGCAGCTTGCTCGATCACTCCTAAGGTCAATTAGTGCATAAACCAGAGGAACAATGAGAGACTCTTGAAAGATTTGTTAACCTGCTTTTTTAGCAGTGCTGTCACAACTGTAAAATCAGATTAAATTGAAACTAAAAAATGGATGAATGTTGATGCCCTGCATGCAAAGTATTAGGAGAGTAGAAAGTCTCCTGAAACTCAGTGTAATAAATTTCACATGGCAGCCGACTTTATAAGGAAGCACAGGTTACAGCGTGGTGATCAAAGTTCTCTTTGAACAAGGGATCAACTTGGTGCCTTTCACAGCTCAGTGGACGACGGCATTATGCCTCAAAGTTTGCTTTATTACAAGATAATTGATAACTTGGAAGGCAGGCATAGTGAACACAAGGTGACAGTAACAACACGAGAAAGCAAATTACAAATGTGTTAATGTGAAAAGACTCCAAATGTGAGATTTATTAGCCGGGAGCTCTGCCATTGCAGAAAATGAGGGAAGAGCATTAGGAGGCCTGACTCATGGATCATTTTCTCATCAGACGAATGAAGAAAGTCGGAATTACAGCTTCAAAGTTTGACTTACTGAAAGAGGTGGAGGGTTTAGCTAGCGGAAGCCTTTGTAAAGGATTTTTTTTTTTTTACATTTTTATTTTATTTTTCATCAGGCTAATAGGGATGACTGCTGCAGATTAGAAATCACTGAAAACATTGCGCAATAGGCTCACTGCAGTGATGCTGCTTTTTGAAAATATGGTTTTCATTTTGGCCCTGCTGCTCCCCTGCTGAAGCTTACATTGACAGATAAAGGCGAGGACTTTGAAAACGTCTCAGAGTTTCCTGATTGGGATGGTGGGGGGGGGGCACTGATGTCATCCTCTATAAATAGTGACAGCAGTTTTCAGTCTGAGCAAAACACATGGATTGTTCTGATTAATCAGCAAGCTTAGAAAACCATGTGGGAAATGGAAAGGGGTGGGAAAGGAAAAGGGGGGCTTCACAGATGAGGAGGCTGCCTGCACTCTACACTTAGATATAATGTACAGTATATGTGTCATTTACTCTATCTATCTATCTATCTATCTATCTATCTATCTATCTATCTATCTATCTATCTATCTATCTATCTATCTATCTATCTATCTATCTATCTATCCACTCGCCTAGCAGTTCTGTTCATAAAGCTGTTTCCTATTCATAAATGTATCTATTGTACTGTATCTCTCAATAGATTTCTTTGTGTATGTGTTTCTGTCTGTCTCTTTGTCAGTAAGTACTATATATTTCATTATCTTTCGCACTGTTAAAGAAGTTTAGTAGACAGAGATATCAAGACAGTAAACGGGGATTCTTCAGAACACAGCTAAATAATGAAGTTTTGCTGGGAGATTTCTCAAGACTTACATACATCAGACTAGAGAGGGGAGGCTAGACTGGGACATACTGACATTTGGGAACATTTGATAGGTTGTGCTGTGCACCATAGCATGTCAGGGAATATCAGTAATCAGAGACTCAAGAGACTACAGGAGGGTGCAGGTTATTTGCGATAAGCCCAGGCCTGGATGGTTTCCAGTGATTGACTTGAGGTAATCACAAACTTGATTTGGCATTTTTAAGCTGAAGACTTTGATACGTTTCCTGGAATGAGGATGGAATTCAAGTGAGGTAGAGACCAGCTGATAATGTACTAGAACGAGATCGGCTATGCTTATTGTTAGAAATGGTACTTGTAATCTGTAATATTTTATATGTTTCATCTTCTGTTAACCCTCTTATGGTTAAATTTAATAAAAGCTAATATTATGTTAGGACAACATGGGGACATAAGTGTTTTCTTTAGTGACCTTTCTGCTCCAGTGTTCTGGGTTCATATCCCGGGTTGGTAATTGGTTCTGCACAGTTTGCAGTGTTCGTTTCAGTTTCTCTTCAAGCACTCAGGTTTGTTCTCTCACACCCCAAAGATTCATTAGGCTCATTACAGGCTCTGAACATTGTTAGTTATAGTAGTAGGGATGTGCGTGTGTGTAGCTGCCATGATGGATTACTGCTCCATTATGGATTTTATGTTTACTATCTTGTATACAATGCTGCCTGTAACTATGAACTGATTAAATGGTTTTAATAATGAATAGATAAATGAATGGATATTATTATGGAACTAACATACTTCCCATACTACCCAGAAATATTCTTCATTTGCAGTAAACTATATACTGTGCATATATGTGTATGTATGTATGTGTGTGTGTGTAAAATACAGACATCTGCTGACCATTTAAACTGCAACACCAAGAAAGACATGATATTTCAAAGCAATATTTATATGGCAGGTTACTCATAATACATGTTGTACAGTGCAGGATTAGAAGTGGAACTCAGTCGGGCATGGGCAACACAGCAATCAGCCTTTAGTGTATCCACCACAGACAGAAACAACTACTTGTACAGAGGCTGGCATGGATATGAAGTGAAATTGGATCTGAGTTTGTGAAATGACATGACATGCAGTCTATATACATGCGCTAAGTCTATCTATCTATCTATCTATCTATCTATCTATCTATCTATCTATCTATCTATCTATCTATCTATCTATCTATCTATCTATCTATCTATCTATCTATCTATCTATCTACGTTCATCTGTGGTAACCACAATTCTCCCTCTCTTAAACTAGACATATGGCTGTCATTCTCTTTGCTGGGGCATGTTTGGTCCCTAAGAGTACACTAAGTGCCATCAGTCACCTGACCTTCGCAGGCATCTTTTACACGCACTGTGGGAAAGTCCAGGGAATGTAACTCGTACACATTTGCATATGTGCTGCATTTGCAATCATTTTCACACTCTACCATAATCTATCCATTCTTTTTCCCATTGTTGCAGTTTTAATGGACAGCAGTTTGTGTGTGTACATATATACTCAAATTTACAAGGACAAAGAAAAAGAATTAGGGCTTCATCTTTCTTGAAATGAAAAAAAGTATGGAAATGACAATGACAGTGTGGTAATTAGTGCTGTTCCTTTTTTGCTGGCACTTTAGTCATGGAGCTCTGTTCTATTCTAAAGCTATTTCTGTGAGTTTGAATGCATACTGTATGGATGGATTGGTTGTACATGTATAATAAGGGCATATACTATAACTGTCGCTGATCGGCTGCATTAAATTGCTTGCTCTGATTATTTGGACTGTTTTGTGTTTTCATTACAAACAGTCGATTGACCAAATTTTCTTTATATAGCACATTTAAAAATGTTTATTGTCACAAAGCAGCTTTACAGATTTCCAAGCCTTAAACCCCCGGAAAAAGTCTAACAAGTCAGTGACACCAAAGGTAGTAATTGGCAAGACAGCTTTGATTTGAACATTGGGGTGTGTCTGAATGTTGTACTCCTGTAGGAAGTTTATTCCATAAATAGGGTGCTTTATGAGCAAATGCTTTATTACTGACTGTGGCTTTTTTATTCTAGGGAGTGTGAGATATCCTGCTCCTCGTGATTAGAGCAACTGACAGGAATTATGCAGATACCAGTAACGGCACACTACACGATAACGTGCAGTGTATACACTTGACTTGAGCATTAATAGATGTTATCCTCTTTCTCTGTACGTTTAGCATTCATTTGCTCAGAGGTTGATGTGCTTGTTACTTCCTGAGCAGCTCTTCTTTTCTCCACTCTAGCAACCCGCTTCTTCTCTTCTTCCATCAGCTTCTTTTCGCGTTAAAACTGACTAAGTCAGTGTTTGCGTTGCAATTACTTAGTACGTTTTCTTTAATTTTTCACTTAAGCTAGCAGTTAAGTCTTCAATCTGCCTCAAGAATGATTTAAGATATGAAGAGGTAGGGTAAGTGATGGCGAAGGTGGTAGGGATGAGTACAGCGCCCGTACACATGTGCCACACAGCCGCCCTACTGGCCACTGCTGAGAGTTGATTCTACAATAAAATAAAATAAAAAGAGGAATAACCTTCAAGATCAATCATCATCCCAAAAGCAGATAGTAGACATCAAGTAGTATATGTGTACAAAATTTCAGGTCAATAGGTCAAACGGTTTGCGAGCTAAAATCCTGGACAGACAAACGAACAGCCACAGTAGCGTATTATATATAAAGATAATGCAAAACTGTGCAGAGCTTTAGAAGTGAGCAGCAGTATCTTATCTTATCTTGCCTTGCCTTGCCTTACCTTACCTTACCTTACGTTGTCTTGTCTTATCATACCTTTCTGCTATGCAATTTTACAGGAAACAAATTAAAAAAATCAGGGTAACGTTCAGGTTTTGGTTTTTGTAAGTACTCTAGCTGCTGCATTCAGAACTAACTAAAGTCTTTTAATGGACACTCAAGTGCAAGGCAAGGCAAGTCATAAATGCATGGTTACTTTTTTCATCTCCAGAAATCGTAATCTATAGACACACCCAGGTCTCTGTTTACTGTCCTGGGAATGATAGAGCGGCCATCAACAGACATGGTGCATCCAGATAGCCTTTTTGTAGCAGCTTTAGAACCAAAGACCTACACCCGCTATCTTGAGTTTAACAGAAGAAAATTGTGATCTGCCTGATGTCTTTTGTCTATCAGACAAACTTCCTTTGTGGAAAATTTGGACACTTCATGTGATTTAACTGATTTATAAATATGGCTATCATCTGCATAGCAATAGAAGTTAATTCCATGCATGCAAATTTTATGACCAGCAACATGCAGGTTAGGTGCATTGGCAATTCTAAATTGTCCCTAGTGTGTGCTTGGTGTGTGTGTGTGCACCCTGTCTTGGGCTGGCACCCTGTCCAGGTTTGTTTCCTGCCTTGCACCCTGTGTTGGCTGGGATTGGCTCCAGCAGACCCCCGTGACCCTGTTGTTAGGATATAGCGGGTTGGATAGTGGATGGATGGAATTAACATCTACAAAGAAAGCAGCAAAAGACCAAGAACTCAACCCTGAGGGACGTCATATTTTTCCCTGCATACAATGGATGGTCACTGCAGTCTTCATTTATGTTTACGGTGTAATCTTTACTTCTTCATAACCTTTAGCTGAGTCAATATGAGTATGGGATAGTATGGCTGGAACATGGCTGTATGGATGACTGCTTAAATTCACAGCCTTTTTTAACAAATTTGTATCATACTCCAATAAAATTGAAGTAAACTACTGATTTAGATATCTTCATTCAGCAAAAACACAGACTATCCAGCAAATAAAACACTAATGAACTCTGAAAGGTTATGGCTCTCAACTTGTTTGGAAAGTCCATCTGCTGAGCTTTCCTGCCTGTAGCTTTCATCAGCCCTGCTGTTTCAGGCTATTACCTTTATCAAAATGATATATAGAGATGATTTTAATTAGCCTTATGATTACTGTACTTTTTATTATTCCCTTTTTTATTTTTGACAGGAAGAAAAGGGCATTTCCTGTGAACTCTTAGAGTTGGATTTCCTGAAGTGCAGTGTGGGGTTTCCGTTCATGAGATCTCAGTCCAAGGTAAGATTTGGGCTTCCCTCATGTGCACATGACAGGGGAGAAAGCCGTCTCTACACTCCAGGAGGATCTAAGTGGGGTTGGAGGCAGTGCTTAGCTGTCATATTTACGGAGTGATGAAAGCAATTCTGTGTGCTGCACATGGCTTGTGTTAGCCACAAGCAGCTGTGTCTGTTCTGGAGGTTCTCAGGGCGTGAGACAGAGGGCTACCTAAAGTCTCCAAGGTGTACTTTTACAGAAACCTTATTCTTCATGTCTTGTTTCTTGATTTCCCAAAAAAACTGAATGAAGTGACTGTAGCCATTTGTGATGAAAGACACTATTGAATATTGATTGATATTTCTTAAACAACTTTAAACAAGTACTTAAATAAGCGGGCGTACCATGTGGGTTGAAGTCTGGATCACTTCATTCAAAGTTACATTTGCAAAATTTTTTAAAGCATGGCCACTCATTCTCTCAAATGGAAGTGGCATCCTCAAGACAGATGTCACATTATAAGACTTCTAGTCTGAGAGGATGTGAAACATGGTGACTGCAGTTGTTGGTCATGTTACACGATTAGAAATTGCAGGAAATGTTAAATAACACAATTCTCGGGTGACTTTTAAGCGCACTTCACTTTTGCAAAGTATCACGAGTAAGCTTGTTTTTCTTACAGACAGTAACACACTGCCTGACATAGTCGGGGCTCATGCAGAAGTTTACAGGTATGGTGAGTTCAGATGCAGTCTGCCCTTTTTTTTCTTTCATGTTATTGTAGTCCATAAAACATGCAACATCAGACAGATGGGCCTCCCTTTTCTTTAGAAGGTCCAAAACACCCACAATGTGGCGTATCGGTTTGGGTTCTGAAACTGAAATCCCGTGGTTGTAGGTTGAAATGCTGCTATTGACACTGTGTGACCATGGGACATATCACGGTACAATATGAACTGGTCATTCTGGTCAGTCAGAAAACCCTATAAAAGTTTCATGGTGTGGACTAAAATCCAGACACACAGGCAAATCTCAAGTCCTGTCCAGGGTCTCATTTCTACATGCAGAATTACAAATAAATACTTACATCTGTGAGCTAAATTATTGAACTTATTTTTGTTCTTCAACAGAAGTCAGTAGGATGCTTCAATTGAAAAAAAAAAAAAAACAAAAGAAATGGCACCAGTTGTATCTGTTAAATATTATAAGCCACCTTGAGTAAAGGCATCGGCCAAATAATAATTACTTGTTGCTGCATTATATGCATTGCAATTCTGTCTGAGTGATCATTGGTTATCAACTCCTGCATACACAGAGCCCAGCTGTACAACTTAAGACAACATTAAACCTGATTTTGTTGGGGCGAGATGCCGACTAGTTGGAGTGATTCATTGGGTATGTCACACTACATGACTGAAAGGAGCACTCCATAGCTGCACCCCAACTAGCTAAGACTTTGTAAATGACACCTGTGGCTGAAAATCACTGGAAAAGTCACGTAATGTAACATGGCCTTAAGAAAGACCTAGGTGTCTTCTTACTAACTATTAAAAATGTACATGGCTTTGTTGCTTTTTAGCTTTGCAAACTGCATTATGTCTTCAAAAGCTCTATTAAAGGCACTGCATGAATTAAAGATTAGGAGAATGCTGTGCATGGTCAGTGTTTAACATTTAGCCTTCAAACAAATCATACAAAATAACTTTTTTTAGTGTCATAACCGTATACTGTTAAATATTCATATCACATACCAAGTCATATATAATAATAGTAATAATACATTTTATTTATATATTATTATTAGTATATTATATTATATTAATTATATTATTATTATATATTATTTCCCATGCTCAAGGCATTGTTCATAATATAAAGTATATCTCACTTATATTAACATGTTAAAAGCTTAAAAATTATAAAAAAAGTACACCAGCACTGTTAATGATATTTAAATAATAGAAAAAAATTGCTTTTTTTGTCTACTTATTGTAATCGTAACAAACTAAGCACTTTCTTTTTTTTCAGTTAGAAAATGTACGCAAAGAATAGGATTCAGGTGTATTCTGGGATTGGGTCAATTGGTCTGAAAGTTTGAGCATTTTTTAATTATTTACTTCATCAATGATATTTTCTTTTATTATACTAGGGGGCTCCGCCCCCTGCTTGCTTCGCTCGCCCACTCCTGGCTTTGGTTTACTGGATATACAATTTAAAAAGATTGTTAGTTTCATGGGAATTGTTACATATTCATTATTTTCACTTTTATTTTAAAACATTTCTAAAAACAATGCTTTATTTCCAGCCCCAGGCATGGTTACATCTCTTTCCCGCAGGACGTATAACGCTGCTTGCATTGTGAAGGGGATGCGGCTGAACACACGCTAAGGAGATGCTGTTGGATCATCTGCTGTCTTTCTGCTGCTGGCAAGCTGCCTGTTCTGCTTGTCTCGCTGCCCAATCATTTCAATGCCTTTACAGCAGCTGTCCTTTTGCCACTTCGCATCTCGCGTTGTGAAGAGGGTGGCGTGAGGGAGGGGGCGAGGGTTAGTTTGGCTGAACGCACGCTAAGGAGAAGCATTCTGATCATCTGCAGGCTTTTTGCTGCTGGCGAGCTGCGTGTTTTGCTTGTCTCTTGTCATTGTTGTAAGAGCTGGGAGCACATGAAGCATGTCTGCCAGTAGCAATCCAACAACTGCTAGGTTAGATGTCAGTGGTCTTGTTTTAAATGATGTCTCACTGCCTTGTCTCGCGTGACGTTGTAAACACAATACTTGTCCTTTATTTCTGGCGCCGGGCATGGTTACATCTCTTTCTCGCAGGAAGTATAATGCTGCTCGCGTTGTGAAGGAAGGGGGGAGAAGAGCGGCTGAACGCATGCTAAGGAGATGCCGTCGGATCATCTGCTGTCTTTCTGCTTCTGGCGAGCTGCTTGTTTTGCTTGTTGCTTGTCATTGTTTTAAGAGTTGAGAGGACATGAAGCACGTCTGCCAGCAGTAATCCAACAACTGCTAGGTTAGATGTCCGTGGACTTGTTTTAAATGATGGCTCACTGCCATGTCTCGCGTGACGTTGTAAACACAATACTTGTCCTTTATTTCTGGCCCCGGGAATGGTTAAATCTCTTTCTCAGGACGTATAATGCTGCTCGCGTTGACAAGGATGGGGCTAAACGCATGCTAAGGAGCTGCCGTTGTACTGCTATCAGTCCACCGTGCTATACTGCGCCCTACCTCAATCAGACCTAACAGTCACTTAAAACAAAAAAGGCTTCAACTTGGCTGGTACGCTACAATACTTTTGAATTTTACTGCTTTCGTATTCTGTATCTTTCTCTGCATGTGTATCGAGCCATCGTTTGTTTGAGCCCTTCGAAATCCACTGCTTTCATAATCTCTTATCTGCTTTTTTTTCTCTCCAATCCTTTTGGGCCTCTTTTCTCTGCACTGCTCTTTCTTCTTCTTTCGTTGACGTTTCATCTAGAACGCATTGTCCTTATACGCTTTATATGTGCTGAGAGCACAGGATCTGTGTGTGCAATGTGTTTTACATGACTGAGTGTTATTTGCGTCTTGCGGGTCTGTTAAGTGTTTTCCGAGAACTTCCGAGAAGATCACGTATCGTCGCCCTGCTTTTCCTTTCCAGCATTTTTTTTTATAATAGAGAGAT